>NC_041393.1:125083896-125089368 GCF_002162155.2 Triticum dicoccoides
CGCCGCTGTGCGTGCGCACATCCGCGCTCGGCTGCGCCCTGGCTCGCCGGTGCGTGCCCACGCCCCACCGCACGCCCCGGCTCTCCTCCACCCCGCCCCAGGTGCCGCTCGCCGGCCCTGGCCGAGGCCCCCCTGCTCACGGGTGTGCCCAGCCGAGGCCACGGCCTCGCCCTCGATGGGCGCCCGCACCCAGTGCCCAGCGGCCGCTTACCCGTGCGCCCGTTAGGCCCCTGGGGCCTATGACAGATGGGCCCCATGCCCATAACGTTTATAAAAAAAAAGGGAATTAAATATAAAAATAATAAATAAAAAAATGATTTAATAAAATTAATAATTAATTAATTAATTATCTAATGAATTAGTTAAGTTAATTAATCCGGTTTAATTGATTTAATTAACTAGTTAGGTTAATTAGATAGTAATTAAATTAACTAATCTATAATTAACCTAAACAGCGAATGACATGTGGGTCCCACTGGACCCACATGTCAGGTTGACTCAGTCAACCCTGTTGACTGCTGACGTCAGCATGACATCATGCTGACATCATAAATACATTTTTTTCGAATTAATTAAATAAATAATTAAATTCCAAAATCATTAAAATCTTTTAAAATTCATATCTTTTAATCCGTAACTCGGATTAAAATATTTTCAACATGAAAGTTGCTCAGAACGACGTGACGATTCCGGATACGCGGTCCGTTCGTCCGCCACACACCCCTAACCTATCGAACCCGCAACTTTCCCCCTCCGGTTCATCAGTCCGAAAACGCGAAACACCGGGAATACTTTCCCGGATGTTTCCCCCCTTCGTCGGTATCACCTACTACCGCGAATGGGCACACCTAGCATCGTTACTTGTCATGTCATGCATCGTTATGCATTTGTTTGCATTGTATTCATTGTTTCTTCCCCCTCTTCTCTCCGGTAGACTACGAGACCGACGCTGCTGCTGCCCAGTTCGACTATGGAGTTGACGACCCCTCTCTCTTGCCAGAGCAACCAGGCAAGCCCCCCCCCCCTTGATCACCAGATATCGCCTATTCTCCTCTATACTGCTTGCATTAGAGTAGTGTAGCATGTTACTGCTTTCGTTAATCCTATTCTGATGCATAGCCTGACATTGTTGCTACACCTGTTGATACCTTACCTGCAATCCTAAATGCTTAGTATAGGATGCTAGTTTATCATCATTGGCCCTACATTCTTGTTAGTCTGCCTTGCTATACTATCGGGCCGTGATCACCTGGGAGGTGATCACGGGTATATATCATACATACATACATGCTATACAGATGGTGACTAAAGTCGGGTCAGCTCGAAGAGTACCCGCGAGTGATCCACGGATTGGGGGCTGAAAGGACCCTTGTCCCGACGGCCCTCTGTGTGGATCTTTATGGCGGAGCGACAGGGCAGGTTGAGACCACCTAGGAGACAGGTGGGCCTGGCCCTGTTCGGCGTTCGCGGACACTTAACACGCTTAACGAGATCATGGTATTTGATCTGAGTCTGGCTACGAGCCTATACGCACTAACCATCTACGTGGGAGTAGTTATGGGTATCCCGACGTCGTGGTATCAGCCGAAGCACTTCAGACGTCAGCGACGGAGCGGCGCGCGCCGGATTGGAACGTAAGCCTGCTCTTGTATTAAGGGGGCTAGTTCTGCTTCCGGCCGCCCACGCAACGTGCAGGTGTGCTATGGGCGATGGGCCCAGACCCCTGTGCGCTTAGGTTTAGACCGGCGTGCTGGCCTCTCTGCTTTGCCTAGGTGGGGCTGCGACGTGTTGATCTTCCGAGGCCGGGCATGACCCAGGAAAGTGTGTCCGGCCAAATGGGATCAAGCGTGTTGGGTTATGTGGTGCACCCCTGCAGGGAAGTTAATCTATTCGAATAGCCGTGATCTTCGGTAACAGGACGACTTGGAGTTGTACCTTGACCTTATGACAACTAGAACCAGATACTTAATAAAACACACCCTTCCATGTTCCACAGACAACCCGGTGATCGCTTTTCCGCAGGGCGATGAGGAGAGGATTGCCGGGTAGGATTATGCTATGCGATGCTATTGGAGATGCTGCTTGGAGATGCTACTTGGAGATGCTACTTGGAGGACTACAATCTACTCTCTTCTATATGCTGCAAGACGGAGGCTACCAGAAGCGTAGTCTTCGATAGGATTAGCTATCCCCCTCTTATTCTGGCATTCTGCAGTTCAGTCCACTGATATGGCCTCCTTACACATATACCCATGCATATGTAGTGTAGTTCCTTGCTTGCGAGTACTTTGGATGAGTACTCACGGTTGCTTTCTCCCCCCTTTTTCCCCTTTCCTTTCTTTCTGGTTGTCGCAACCAGATGCTGGAGTCCAGGAGCCAGACGCCACCGTCGACGACGACCCCTACTACACCGGAGGTGCCTACTACTACGTGCTGTCCGCTGACGACGACCTGGAGTAGTTAGGAGGATCCCAGGCAGGAGGCCTGCGCCTCTTTCGATCTGTATGCCAGTTTGTGCTAGCCTTCTTAAGGCAAACTTGTTTAACTTATGTCTGTACTCAGATATTGTTGCTTCCGCTGACTCGTCTATGATCGAGCACTTGTATTCGAGCCCTCGAGGCCCCTGGCTTGTATTATGATGCTTGTATGACTTATTTATGTTTTAGAGTTGTGTTGTGATATCTTCCCGTGAGTCCCTGATCTTGATCGTACACATTTGCGTGCATGATTAGTGTACGATTGAATCGGGGGCGTCACAAGTTGGTATCAGAGCCGACTGCCTGTAGGAATCCCCTTTCCAACTCCTTGGCCGAAGTCGAGTCTAGTCGTTGAAAAACTTTTACTAACATGGCTGTGTGGCCCATGGGCCCACGTCGCCATCGGGAGGTATTAGGATCTTTTATTCCTTGACCTATACTCTGGGACTCTGACATCTCTTCTATTCGGGTTAAATGAATTTACTAAAACTCTGACATTAGGTTCTCGTAATTACTTTCTCCCGGAGAGCCTCTTCAGTCCAGATGATCGCTGGCTGCACCAGAATATTTTGAAGATACTCTCCGATGTTTCCCCGAGACTTTTGTGTCCTTCGCCGTTGCAATTCCATACCACCGATAAGTCCCTATGGAAAGCTACATACACTTGTCGTCCATAACTCCGTTCCCAATTGTTCTTGTTATTACAAGATACCTCGGAAATTCTCTCTATTTTTCCGAGAATACTTTGTGCCTACTGCCTTGCAGTTCATTATCCACATATACACCCCTACGGATAATTCTCGCACTTATCGGGTATCCGCTCATTCCCAGTTGTTCAGGTGTTTCGCCAAAGAATTCAAAATACCATTCGGTCTTCCAAAAATCCTAAGCAACCTATTGCTCCTGAAATTCTTGCTTGCTTGCATTATGGTTAATCCCATAAGTATAGTAATCTTATTGGCAACCTTTGTCAATATCATTTTGACTCCGTTGATTCAATAGGTTGCGAATGCTCACAATCCTCACTCAGATCATAGAATTCATCCTCCCGGCTCAGATGTCATTTAAAACGTGAGCTGGTCCTCGGCCAATCAGATTGCCATCGATGGTACCCCTAAAGTCTATCCAACTTGTCCGTCCTTGATCGGAGCGTTTGCTCCTGATCCCTTGATTTGGAAATCATAATTCCTTTGTTATTAAAACGTTGAATTATTCAGATGTTCTGTAAAACGATGCATTTGCATTCTTTCTTCCTCTGATTGGGTATCGATACTCACATCAGCTCCATTGTGGATCACCATATCCACTGTTGGATTATTATCTGACAACGCCCTTCATATTCAATAACCTTGTGAGCCTTTCCTCTGATACATAATGCCTTTGGTAAATTGTATCCTCTGCTTTCTTAACCATGCTCTGTCTTCGAGCTTGAGTTAATTACTTCTAAAGATTCTGGTATATGATTATAAGATGCTCCGATGGGTTGAACCTATGCCCTCCTTAATGGGTGAGAACTCGAAAGTTTTCACGAGTCATACTCTTCTGGTGCTTCGCCAGATAAAATTTCAACACTGCAACTTAATCGAACGCGAGAAGTGGATGAAAGGTTATGCATTGGAGAAGTGGGAGTCGACCTTGAACTTTGTGTTCATGCCCATGGACCCGATGTACATCTTCTCATCGAAGCTTCTTTTAAAATTAATTATTCCCTTGATATAAGTTCATCTTATATCTGGGGTATGGCCTTTTACAATCGTGGTTCCGACCATGTTCTCCTTTAAATACCATTTTTGATGCAAGTGTAAGCACTTGTCTTCTGTGGATCAATACCCCGGTACAACCTCTACTTTGATCTGTCGTCGAGTATTACCCCATGGTATCTCAAGATTATCTTGGAACTGCATAACTTCCTATGAGTTCTTCATCAAGTACTACCTACTCACTGATTACAATTTTTCATGGGCTCTGAGTTGTTGAACACTCAAAGACATCGATAACTGAACCGAGTCCGCTCTACGGTTCAACCACTCTTCAGTAAGCTTCTATAAGTACGAGTTTGTACCCGATCATGTCATTCCTAGCCTGTTTGGCTATATCATTGTCGTGATGATTTTAACTATGCTACCCGGTCCTTCTTCTCGGAGCACAATTTTCGACGATGAATTAAGCTTACGTCGATTTTCCTCGTCATTCCCTTTCACCTTAAACAACAAGCTTGAGTTCGAGTTTATGCCATAACCGTGGTTCCATTAACCTCTTGCTTCATCATTAATTTGACTTGATGTCATCGCCGACCGATTACATCTTCATGAAATCTCTCGACAAATGTGTCGTGGTCATCAGCAACATCCTGAGCTCTTCCAAGATATATATCGAATTCTTGATGAGAAATAGCATCCTCGCCCCTCAATGGTTTGTGTTAACACTGACCACTTTATTGCCTTCCGTTCAACACAAACTTATTCATGTTTTGTGTTATACCTTGAGATCCTTGCTATCCCGCATTTGTTCATCTTTACCTTGGAATTTTACCACCTTTTATGTCAAGAATGTCGTGGTAATTTTACCACCTCTCGAGAGTTCTTGATATAGTAATATCTTCCGCCTTTTGCGTTCTTTTCTTGGTCTCCGTGTTGTTTCTAACCAGAATACCGACAAATGGTCTGTGATGTGTAAATTCTAAACTTCTAGCAACCCTATTGCTTTGAAGTTATTGGTCTACAGTTTCATTCTAAATCTATTGCTTATTGAATCATCATTCGAACATTGATCGTGCTACCTAGTCCAGATTCCTGGGTGCACCCTTCCATCATTGTTCAGTTGTGTATGTTTCCCTCGAGCATACACCATTATATCTTTTGATCCGACAAATGATATTTCCTTGTTCACATAATTGTGGAAATCAATCCTTTGGAAATCTCGATGATTTGTTGCTGAGCCTATCAGCCACCTCCTCATCCTCTCCTTGGTTTACTGATGAACTCTTGTTTCAGAG
>NC_041393.1:125092892-125119190 GCF_002162155.2 Triticum dicoccoides
TTTTTTCGAATTAATTAAATAAATAATTAAATTCCAAAATTATTAAAATCTTTTAAAATTCATATCTTTTAATCCGTAACTCGGATTAAAATATTTTCAACATGAAAGTTGCTCAGAACGACGTGACGATTCCGGATACGCGGTCCGTTCGTCCGCCACACACCCCTAACCTATCGAACCCGCAACTTTCCCCCTCCGGTTCATCAGTCCAAAAACGCGAAACACCGGGAATACTTTCCCGGATGTTTCCCCCCTTCGTCGGTATCACCTACTACCGCGAATGGGCACACCTAGCATCGTTACTTGTCATGTCATGCATCGTTATGCATTTGTTTGCATTGTATTCATTGTTTCTTCCCCCTCTTCTCTCCGGTAGACTACGAGACCGACGCTGCTGCTGCCCAGTTCGACTACGGAGTTGACGACCCCTCTCTCTTGCCAGAGCAACCAGGCAAGCCCCCCCCTTGATCACCAGATATCGCCTATTCTCCTCTATACTGCTTGCATTAGAGTAGTGTAGCATGTTACTGCTTTCGTTAATCCTATTCTGATGCATAGCCTGACATTGTTGCTACACCTGTTGATACCTTACCTGCAATCCTAAATGCTTAGTATAGGATGCTAGTTTATCATCATTGGCCCTACATTCTTGTCAGTCTGCCTTGCTATACTATCGGGCCGTGATCACCTGGGAGGTGATCACGGGTATATATCATACATACATACATGCTATACAGATGGTGACTAAAGTCGGGTCAGCTCGAAGAGTACCCGCGAGTGATCCATGGATTGGGGGCTGAAAGGACCCTTGTCCCGACGGCCCTCTGTGTGGATCTTTATGGCGGAGCGACAGGGCAGGTTGAGACCACCTAGGAGACAGGTGGGCCTGGCCCTGTTCGGCGTTCGCAGACACTTAACACGCTTAACGAGATCATGGTATTTGATCTGAGTCTGGCTACGAGCCTATACGCACTAACCATCTACGTGGGAGTAGTTATGGGTATCCCGACGTCGTGGTATCAGCCGAAGCACTTCAGACGTCAGCGACGGAGCGGCGCGCGCCGGATTGGAATGTAAGCCTGCTCTTGTATTAAGGGGGCTAGTTCTGCTTCCGGCCGCCCACGCAACGTGCAGGTGTGCTATGGGCGATGGGCCCAGACCCCTGTGCGCTTAGGTTTAGACCGGCGTGCTGGCCTCTCTGCTTTGCCTAGGTGGGGCTGCGACGTGTTGATCTTCCGAGGCCAGGCATGACCCAGGAAAGTGTGTCCGGCCAAATGGGATCAAGCGTGTTGGGTTATGTGGTGCACCCCTGTAGGGAAGTTAATCTATTCGAATAGCCGTGATCTTCGGTAACAGGACGACTTGGAGTTGTACCTTGACCTTATGACAACTAGAACCGGATACTTAATAAAACACACCCTTCCAAGTTCCACAGACAACCCGGTGATCGCTTTTCCGCAGGGCGACGAGGAGAGGATTGCCGGGTAGGATTATGCTATGCGATGCTATTGGAGATGCTACTTGGAGATGCTACTTGGAGGACTACAATCTACTCTCTTCTATATGCTGCAAGACGGAGGCTACCAGAAGCGTAGTCCTCGATAGGATTAGCTATCCCCCTCTTATTCTGGCATTCTGCAGTTCAGTCCACTGATATGGCCTCCTTACACATATACCCATGCATATGTAGTGTAGTTCCTTGCTTGCGAGTACTTTGGATGAGTACTCACGGTTGCTTTCTCCCCCCTTTTTCCCCTTTCCTTTCTTTCTGGTTGTCGCAACCAGATGCTGGAGTCCAGGAGCCAGACGCCACCGTCGACGACGACCCCTACTACACCGGAGGTGCCTACTACTACGTGCTGCCCGCTGACGACGACCTGGAGTAGTTAGGAGGATCCCAGGCAGGAGGCCTGCGCCTCTTTCGATCTGTATGCCAGTTTGTGCTAGCCTTCTTAAGGCAAACTTGTTTAACTTATGTCTGTACTCAGATATTGTTGCTTCCGCTGACTCGTCTATGATCGAGCACTTGTATTCGAGCCCTCGAGGCCCCTGGCTTGTATTATGATGCTTGTATGACTTATTTATGTTTTAGAGTTGTGTTGTGATATCTTCCCGTGAGTCCCTGATCTTGATCGTACACATTTGCGTGCATGATTAGTGTACGATTGAATCGGGGGCGTCACACCCTCTTTCGTCTTCAAAATTATCGGTATACCTTACTCGGAGCTATATTTGTATTCGTCACATGATATGTGTTTTGCTTGGAGAGTATTTTCAATTTTACTTGCTATTCGAATAAAATCATTGGATCTGAAATCTTGAATAAAAAACAGTCCTCCCATGGCTAGTTAATTATTTGACTACTCAGTGTTCTTCACTTATATCTTTTGGAGTAGTTTATCATTTGCTCACGTGCTTCAAGTATATCCTATGAGTAAATGGTTGAATGAATTGAATATCATAAATCTGAATTTATATACGCTTCATATGCTTATAACATGGGCAGTAATGACTTCATACATAATAAGTATAGGTAGTAAACTCATAGAAAGTTCGCAAACGCGGAATTGGTCACTTGAACAATTCATGAAAGAATATTGAAGGAAGAGAGATTTCACATATAAATATACTATCTTGGACATCTTTTGTAATTGTGAGCACTCATTAAAATATGACATGCTAAAAAGTTGATGTTGGACAAGGAAGACAACTTAATGGGTTAGGTTTTCCTATATCCAAAACGTTATATTGTCTTGGATCATCCAACATGTTGGGCTTGCCTTTCCCTCTCATGCTAGCCAAATTCTTTGCACCAAGTAGAAATACTACTTGTGCTTCCAAACATCCCTTAAACCAGTTTTGCCATGAGAGTCCACCATACCTACCAAAGGATTGAGTAACATCCTTCAAGTAAGTTGTCATCGGTGCATGCAATAAAAATTGCTCTCTAGATATGTATGATCTATTAGTGCGAAGAAAATAAGCTTTTATACGAACTTGTGATAGGGAAGAAATAAAAGCGACGGACTGCATAATAAAGGTCTTTATCACAAGCGGCAATTTAAAGTGACATTCTTTTGCATTAAGATTTTGTGCATCCAACCATAAAAGCGCATGACAACCTCTGCTTCCCTATGTGAAGGGCCTATCTTTTACTTTTATCTTCTACCCTTATACAAGAGTCATGGTGATCACCACCTTTCCTTTTTACACCTTTTCCTTTGGCAAGCACTTTGTGTTGGAGCAATCCAAATATATATATCCACTTGGATGTAGTTTTTCATAAATTATTATTGTTGACATTACCCTTGAGGTAAAAGGTTGGGAGGCGAAACTATAAGCCCCTATCTTTCTCTGTGTCCGATTAAAACTTTGAACCTATAAATATCATGTGAGTGTTAGCAATTGTGAAATATTAAATGATAGTTGAGTATGTGGAGTTTGCTAAATCAAATCTCTGACATAGACCCTTCCCGAAAATAAGATGAATTGCAATTGTTTGATGACTGATAATATAGTTTGTTAGTTTGAAGAAAGTTTATGATCTATACTTTAACATGTGAATAGCTTGTTACTTGATCATGAAAAGTTTATGAGATGAGCTACTGTTATGACATATAATGATGCTAGAAAAGGTGATTGAAATTATCATTGATCAAACTTATGCATTTGCTAGCATTCACACTTCATAAACTATTTCTTTTATCATTTGCCTACTCGAGGACGAGCAGGAATTAAGCTTGGGGATGCTGATACGTCTCCAACGTATCTATAATTTATGAAGTATTCATGCCATGTTTACAATAGTTTTATATGATTTTGGTATGATTTCATTCGAACTAACCTGGACTGACGTTGTTTTTAGTAGAACTACCGTGGTGTTGTTTTTGTGCAGAAATAAAAGTTCTCGGAACGCGCTGAAAATCAACGGAGCTTTTTTTGGAAAATATGAAAAATACTGGAACAAAAATCTATCAGAGGGGAGTCCTGTGGGCCCCACAAGGGTGGGGGCGTGCTGTAACATCCCGATTCTCGGAATGTTTAAGAAAAAGTTTTCCAAAAATCAGGGCAACAAAATTTTCGTTTGTTTTATTTGGTAACGAAGCTTAAATTGGACGTTTATAATTTGGGGGATTTAATTTGAACTAATACCAACTTAAATTATATTTGAGTTTTGTTGTTTCTTTAGTTGGGTTTTATTTTGGTCTTAAGCATATTTAAATATGCAAGTCTATGTTTTCTTTGATTTCTAAGTCCGTGATACTTTGTTTGAGCTTTTTTTTCATTACTAGATTTTCCTCTTAGGAAAATCAATTTGTTATCCTCTCTCAAACTTTGTATCAAATTCCCGTGGACAGTATGTCTTTCCTCTCTCTTTCCTGTGTTAAGCCCACCTATATTTTTCTCACACCCGAATGGGCCAAAGGCCAACTTTTCCTTTCTTCTTTCTCTTCCACTTGGACCAAAGCCAAAATGGGCCAATACCCAGCCAAGCGAGCTCCTCCTCTTCTCTCCTTGTGTACGTTTCAATCTATAGAAGAGAAACAGAAACCTACACGTACAGAGAGAAAACGTACAGAGAGAAAACGCACGCACATGAAACGGCAACAGTCATGGACTCATGATTGCCTCCTCCTTAATTCCCTCTCGACTCCTCCCTTGCCTTATCTCTCTCCACTTGCCATCTTCCAAGTGCCAGTCTCAACTGCTTCCTCTCCTCCACCACTCACGTACACGCACACCACTACAGAAGGAAACTTAGAGCCATGAAGAAACCTCTTCTCTAATTCCCTTCAACTCCCCATCGTTTCCAGACCCGCTAGTACATATAGGTGCGCCCCAACTTCCTCTTCCATTCCCGCACAAACTCCTGCCTCTCCCTTCCTCGTTCTCTCCAGAACACTCTGCAAAGAAATGATGCTCCATAGACGCGGTTTTCGTTCCCGTTGACGCAGCCCATCTCCATCCAAACACTTTCGCCCAGTTCTTCTTCTGCATACCATGAATCCATTCAGAGAAGAAAGAACGTGATCGGTCGACCACACACGAAGAATTCCACATGTACGTCAACACTGTTCGTCGAGTTCTTCGCCTCGTTCTGTCAAACTCGGTGAGCAACTATCCAATTCCTTTTGTGCGACTTCAAAACATCATTCAAGTTATCTCCTAGACATCATAGTTCCTCCTATTTTTATCGTTGGGCGCGTTGATGCTATCCGTCACATAAACTGTAGGTCATGGTCATATTTCCATCATTTTTGTTCATCGTTTGATCTTGACCCCAGTAGAAGAAACGTTTATATGGCTGTAGCAATCCCATAGTGGAGTTAGATTACTTGTTTGGTTAATCAAGTTTTATTATAGATTTTTGGTTGTTGATCGGACTATTTATTAATATGTAATTTTTTGTGTTTTTGATACGTGTAGGAGTGTGTGCTAGCTATGTCATAATTTGTGTGTGCTAGCTATGTCATAATTTTTTTGTGTTTTTGATACGCGTAGTCATGTGTAGTACTTTGTGTTTTTAATATAGATTGATTTTGAGTTACTAAATATCATATAATTTTGTAGCCATGTGTTATGCGAGTGTACAAGTGTTTGTGAATGTTTACCATGTGTAGAAGTTGATTGGTGTATTTGATTATCATTGTTCGTACGTGCTTGGCCGGTGTTATTATTTTAATTAGATTGAGATCATTATTGATGAAATCTTTTATTTATTATTTTAGAAATATTTGATACTGTTTGTTGTTCTATATTAAAAATGTGTATAGATTTCTAGTGATATTCTCCATGCGTAGAACCTTGTAAAATTATTGTTTTTGCTTGATTTCCTTAATTATGAAATACTTGATGTATTGATTATTTAATTTTGATTAGTATGGTGATATCTTGGATATGGTTTAAATATTCATTTCCATCCATGTCGTATGGTTGTTCTATTGTGGTTCGAAATCATTGTCATGTCTATGATCGATGTTCATATTTTTTTCATACATGTTGTTGCATAGTTCTTTTATGCTAGAAGTCAAATGATATGCTTTCTTATTTGAGAAGAAACCCATTGTGGTTCTTGTCGCATAATATACTATTGCCTAGATGATCCTCTTGTTCTGTAGATGTTTGTTATCCATTATTTTATGTGGTTGGTTGCTTCATGTCATGATTCAGAATTGTATTGTTATTGCTTGTATCATAGAATTTAATTTATACTTCTTGTTAATTATCCTAGATGTTTTGTTTACCTAGGATGGTAGTTGCACATGCTTAGTTGCTAGACATGCCATGTTACTACTTACTCAAAGTATAATGCATATTTTGGTTATATGGCTACATATGGTATATCATTGCTAGTTTGTATATTATGTTCATGTATTGGTTAGCCTTTAATTGTTAGATACACATGATAGTAGTTTGTTGGTCTCATACATTCTTCTATTGAGTAAATTGTGCTTTATCAATACTATGTCATGTTATTGTGATTGCATGTGGGAAGCAATTCAGGTACTAGATCATGCCTAAGTTGTCTAGCTATCTATGTACTTGCAAGTGTATGGCGTACTAGATGGGAAATGCATGTCATCTTGTTATTCATGCTTCTATAACACATGTTGATTTGGTTGATGAGATGATCTAGTTGTATACTTTTGTACGTGCTTAGTGTGCTTCCATGTTCTCATTTATCATAACTAGCATGGTAGTGTTGTATGCTAACGTCGTGCTTGATCTTTAGGTCACTTGTTATCAACTAGGTTATCTCATAGTTACACGTTGCATTTTATTAGTAGCATATTTTGGTATCTCGTGTCATGATCATCTATGCTTAGCATCATATCTGGTTTAGCTGACTGTTGCATTTGTGGTATGCCTAAGTCTAGACATTAAGTCATGCTAGTTATCTTTCATGTGTTATTATATTCCATGTGTTATAGTTGTACTTGTGTTGCTCATATATGCTTGACTTGTCTGATGTTAGTGTTATGAGTGTTTGGCACATGTTGCATTAGCTCATCACATGATTAGGATAGTTTACCTTTCAATAGTTGAGTTGTGCCTTCCTCATATGCTTAATGCACATAGTTTACTCTGTTGTTTAAGCATGTGTGGGTAATCTTGCCTAGTGGTCACTGGATATATGTTCTTTCTTACATAAAGAGCATGTACTACTTTAGTATCTTCTCATGATCACTTGTATGTTTGATGCTTGTGATTTTAGTTAAGATCTCTTTATGATTCTTTATTCACATGCCTTGTATGATACGTGCCATATTACTGTATTGTTTATTTTCTTCCTTAGTATTGTGTTGGCTTTTTGATATAAGAATACTTCTTAATAGTACTTATGGATGATGTTTATACTTTGCTTGTTGTTAACCATTATAAATATTTGGATTCATCCAAATATTTATTATTGATTGATTACTACACTTAATCATATCATGTCTAGGATAGTAGTTCATCCACTTGTTTCATGTGTTGTATAGTTATTGTTGATTGTTTTATAAATGAATTTGGTTTGATATAATGAGGTTGATCTTATTTCCTTTTAATAATGTTATAGGGTTAGACCTAGGTCAATTCAATTCATGTTGTTGAGTGATGTTTGATTGCTTAACTAGTATGGTTTGTAATGTTTGTTCGTTTGTCTTGCGGAACTATTGCCTTTCGAATTATTATGTAGTTGATGCAAATGTTGGGCTACTATTGACCATTATAAATATTTAGGTTCCATCTAAATATTTATTTGTGGTTATCTTTTACCTTTATAATGCCATGTTGTGATTGTGTAGTTAAAATGCATATGTTGGTTCCATTCAATGTGTGTTGTTGTCATTGTGTTTGTTATATAGTAGTTTCATATATAGTTACCGATGTGTAGTGGGAACTACTAATGTTTAGTAGCATATTTTGTATCGGGACGTTAGTCTTGATCTCCAAGCCTTCCATAGTTGTGTCAACCTAAACCTTGTCACTTCGCTAATTCCTCTCTACTTACCTCCCTATTGTGAATCTCCATCTCGATCAATATCTTGTTATCCATCCTCTCTTAATTTGTTTTAGATGTTTTGGATTTACTTTTGTTTTGGTATTTATTTGTTTGCCATTTGCTGTCGTTACGACGAGTAGGGAGTGACGACGATGTTGGACAAGGACAGAATCAGGTTACCGAAGAAGGACACAACAACGAAGGCATGCCTCCTTCTTTGATCATACTTATCCTATGTTTACAAAATTGCATTGTGTTTTATGGTTCTACATGCATGCTTTTTATTCTCGTAGCTAGTGTGTCAATTTACACATTACCTTGATTCGCTTGTCGCCCATTCACTTGACACCTGAGTAGAATTGTAGTATTCTTGTAGAGTAGAAATGCTTAGCCATGCTTATTACCCTATAGGTGCTTTGTTGAATGACCTCTGAGTCATTGACAGTTGAAACTTACCGCTGAGCTAGGCCGGTTGGCCCTTGTTGACCTTCTCTATTCTCTTCTACTCTGGGTGAAACTTACCATCTGAATACTGGCGCGGGCGACAGCTGAATCAAGGATTGAAGGAGCGATTGGCTGCCCTTCATAAATGAAGGGGGGCAATCAGTCGTCCGTGTCACATGAGGCCTAATAAGTCTTGGATTTGAAGATTGTGATAAGAGTACAGCCACATGCTATATGGGCACTGGCTTGGTTAATTAGTTAGTTCACTCTTATTGTCGTCATCGCCGTACCGCAGATGGGATAGCTGCCTTGCGAGGAGTATCCTCGGCACAAAAGGGGGGCCCGGACTGTGAACTGCGGTTACTTCCATGTTGAAACCTAGTGGGCTTGGCCCAGTAAGTTTGGTCTAATGAAAGACCTCATCACAATCTCCCTGCCGGTATACCAAATGGTGTACTATGCTAGCGACGGCTAGTGGCAACAAGTCGGGATTGTGTCGTGTGGGTAAAGTGTACAACCTCTGCAGAGTGTAAAACTATTCGAATAGCCGTGTCCACGGTCATGGACAACACATGAATCTTTCTTGACGTACGGGACCTGTCTTGCTTATTCCCTCTTTGCCCCTATTCTTGAAACCTATGGACAACGTGAGTTGATCAAGGATCCTCACTTTGATGAAAGTTATTCTGGAGACAAAATATGTTTTCACCTAAAACTGCTATACCCAAGTACTATGTTATTTCAAAAAAATTTAGCTTTTATGCAAATGAGCCATACAGCCTTCTTTTTAAGCCACATGTAGCTATTAGGTCCTTCCCCGTGGGAGGCATGTTGAGTACGTAATGTACTCATGGCAACACTTTTGTTGAACAACAGAGATCTATGAAGACGAGGGCGTCGACTACGACTATTATGGTGATCCTGAGGAGTGAGGACACGTTGACTACATCGACTGCCTGTGGCTGAGATGGAGTCGCTACGCATTGTACTTTCCGCTGTTTTTCTGAATGTAATAAATGTCATGAGACATTTATCTAGGTATGCCTTGTGGCAAGTATATTTAAATTTTTAATACCTTTTATATATTGTGCAATGATATCATTTCGCTGTGTTGTCAACAATGATCCTGGGGTTGACAAATAAACACAGGAGGGTCTGGAAGTTAATAACGGGTTCTCACACGCGCCCACCCCCCTGGGGCGCGCCCCCTGCCTCGTGGACTCCCCGAGGGCCCCCCTGACGTGAAATCAACGCCAACTCCTCCTATAAATACAGAAACCTTCGGGAAATAATAGAGATCGGGAGTTCCGCCGCCGCAAGCCTGTGTAGCCATGAGAAATCAATCTAGGCCCTCTCTGGCACCCTGCCGGAGGGGGCCATCATCACCAGAGGCCATGGAGGAGGATCCCGGAGGGGCCATCATCGCCATGAAGGCCAAGGACCAGAGGAAGAACCTCTCCCCATCACCAGAGGCCATGGAGGAGGAAGCACAAGGGGGAGGACCTCTCCTCCTCTCTCTCGGTGGCACCGGAGTGCCATCAGGAGGGGAATCATCGCCATGGTGATTGTCTTCATCAACATCACCATCATCATCACCATCCTCATCTCTTTTACGTGGTCCACTCTCCTGCACCCCGTTGTAATCCCTGCTTGAACATGGTGCTTTATGCCACATATTATGGTCCAATGATGTGTTGCCATCCTATGGTGTTTTGAGTAGATATCTTTTGTCTTTGGGTTGATTGATGATCTAGATTGGTATGAGTTGTATGTTTTATTTTGGTGTTGTCCTATTGTGCCCTCCGTGTCGTGCAAGCGCGAGGGATTCTTGCTGTAGGGTGTTGCAGTACGTTCATAATTCGCTTATAGTGGGTTGCTTGAGTGACAGAAGCATAAACCTGAGTAAGGGGGTTGTGGCGTATGGGATAAAGGGGACTTGATGCTTTAATGCTATGGTTGGGTTTTACCTTAATGATCTTTAGTAGTTGCAAATGCTTGCTAGAGTTCCAATCATAAGTGCATATGATCCAAGAAGAGAAAGTATGTTAGCTTATGCCTGTCCCTCATATGAAATTTTAATGAAGATTACCGGTCTTGTTAACAATTGCCTAGGATAATTCCACACACTGATCCATCATTATTCCACACTCGCTATTTATAATATTTAGTAATATATTCTAACTTTATGATAACAGCACCTACTTTTATATTTTAGCTCTCCGATATCATGCAAAGTTATCCTCTTCATACCCACTACGTAGTTTTATTTCTCGTATCTAGTTGGAAGCAAACGTTCGGTGTACGTAGAGTCGTATCAGTGGCAGATAGGACTTGAGAGAATATTGATCTTACCTTTACCTCCTTGTGGGTTCGACACTCCATACTTATCACTTCCACCTTTGGAAATTGCTACGATGATTCCCTGCACTTGGCGATTATCAAACATGGTTTAGATTATGAATATCTAGTTAGTACATCAAATGTACTATTATTTGGAATCAGCATCAAGTGTATTCAAAAATTTCAATTCGAGTTCATATCTATCTCTATAGTAATCATGTGGTGTGTTGTTAAGATAATACACGAATGATGGTTTAAGTTGGCAACAATCATGATTGTAGATTCTTATGCAAATAGAGAAAGTTATTCAAATTTAGTTCGAATTGCAGCAGTAGTATAGACATTTGGAATGCACTAAAATGTTGGTATGAGTATGTTACATGCAGTATATAGACAGCGAAAAATTTAATTGGACATAACATGGATTCATAGCTTTGAATAGCATTTGTATAGTAAAACGGGACAAGACTCTCTCTTTGTGTGGTGTGAATAGCTTTATTTTTTTTGTTTTTATTCGTTGAGGGAAGTGCCAATTGATTTGGTACATGCAATATTACACGTTAGGCTTGTCCCTAAAATTGAACCCGCGCCTAGTTATGTCCCGGAAATTTAAATATCATGCTCCCAAAACTCTCGCCTTCACAACCCGCGCCTTGCTATCCGGAAATTACAACGCGCGTGAAAAATCCCTCCAGCTGCCAAATCCCAACACGTGAAATCCCCCTTCTAACCCTGAGCCTAAAGGGCTACTAGTTCAAATCGGTGGGGGTACTTCTGTAACACACCCTACATTTTGGATAAGCGCGTCCCTAAGTCATGGTTCCCCCCTCCCATCACCTCCTTTTAGCCATTCGAAATCCCAGGCCGCCATAACCTCTCTGCTCCAGCCGCAAAACCCCACCCTTCCCCGTCCGCCACCTCACCGCTGCCTAGTAGAAGCCTCTTCCCCGATGACGTCGTCCACCACAACAGCTCGACGTCCCTTATCCACCTCCCCGGATGAGGATCCATCGTCGATCTCGTCGTCCCGCCGGTTCAGCCGCCCCATCTTCCACCTCCAAGGAGCCGCTCCGATGATCGCCTCCTCTATCACGGCTGCTCCATCCCCACAACACCGCCTTAACCTGCTCCACAGGAAATGCAGCATCCTCACCGACTCCTCGGGCGAACCCGAGGCCTACTCGGCGCCACTAAAGAGGTTGTACACTCATCGCATCGCACCTTCTCCTTAACTCGACCTCCCGGCATTGATGGTGCTCCATCCCGCACCCCCATGGCGCGGCTACCTTGAAGCCGGCGTCGCGTGCGACATATCCAAGGCGGATCTCCCCTAGTGCAAGGCCCCTTCGGTGGTGGTGTCCATACCAGCCGGATTTGCTGCTACTGCTTCGGCTCTTGCTCGCTCGCGCTGCTGCTCTGCTATCCCCCTCGCTCGTGCTGCTTCTCTGCTCTTGCTCTCGCTCCCGCTGCTGATGCTGGTACACGGGCTGCTGCAGCTACACAAGTTGCTGCTCTGGCTCTAGCTTGCGCTACTCCTCCAGGCGCTGCTGCTTCAACTACTATCTGCTATTGTGTTCCCCATCGATCGCCTGCTGATTTAGATCACTGCTTCTCTACTAGTAGTGGTAGAGCAGCCTAAACTACATGTGAAATGCCTCTCTGCTACCAGTGCGTTCAGTTTCGACAGTAACATTCATATTCAACAGTAAATTTCAGTTTGGATAGTTTAGTCCAAAGTCAACAGTTTTTACATCATCTGTTTTCAGCTGTTTTTTGGTGATGTAAATTTTACATTTATCACTTTTTGGTAATGTGTTTTACATCATCCATTGGATATGGTATTAGAATCCCACTTGAGATTAACGATGTTTGTCTTGTGCTGCTTCAGCCTCGACATCTTATAGCTCGTCGCAGCTACTCCAACGATAGAACCATCCATCACAACAGAGCAGTGCCCTGGACGCCGTCTACAGATTCCTCAGATTTTCCTCCACACCTCCAACAGCCACCTCTACCTCAACTTCTTCGGTGACCAACCCAATAATGTCGAGGTCAACACAGCTACGGCAAAGAGGTTGTGCACTTGTTGCATCACTTATTACTCTACATTCATGTCCATCCATTAGGGCTATTTTGGTTCAAAGGAAAAACTGAAGGAAAAACCTAGCAATAGGAAATTTTCCTATGGCACTCTACTATTCAATTATCATGCATTTTGTTGAAAGGAATGGATAAAAACATCCACCTGGACCTACTTCTCAAAATACTATGCATGAAAACAAGACCTAGTGCATTAGTAGCAGAATAACATTCTATCTGTACATGCTTTCATATGGTTTCACTTTAATTGGCCATGTTCCTTTGCATTCCTTTGCTCTTCCAATTCCTGTGAACCAAACACCCAAGTTGACAGAAATCCTCTGTTTACAAATACTCTGTTTCCCACGTGCATTCCTATCCTATTCCGGTGTTTTTCCTATCCCTGTGGTTTTAGAATTCTGCAAGCCAAAGGAGCCCTTACAAAATTACTTTAGTTACAGGTAGGTGTCGAAGAAAACTATGTGTTGTTTGTCCTGCTCCTACCGCAACGTCGTCCACCTCACCTAAGCTACTCCATCGACAGAAGCAACCACCAAACCAGACATCACGACTCCTGACCATCTTTTGCCGCCTCAGATCTCCTTCCCTGCCGCCGGCACCCACCGCAACGGCATCACCATCACCGACTCAGCAGATGAACCTGAGGAGTACATGGGTCCACAAGAGAGCAAGAGAGGTCGCACTCTTTTGTTTCTGTTTATGTTATGCATTGCTTAATATTAACTGCTACTTTACTCATCCTATTCACCTCTTAGACTGCAAGTCAGGTCCAAATTAATGTTCAAACTTGAGTTTTAAAATTAGTTGTGGGGCACATATCAAGGCAGCAATGAATAGTATCTCTGTCTATTATCTGGCACATATCAAGGCAGCAATGGATAGTATCTCTGCCTATGTTGTTAATCTTGGGTGGGAAACAAATAGTAAAGCAATCATCATCTGTCTTTTTATTAAATTAAAGCTATCGTCAACCTGCTATCATTGTTTTTTGATCCATCCACAGGTTGTTACCATCACTCTAGATTTCTACATGCTCTCCTTACATAATCTCACTATATTTTTTTCATATGCATGTTCGATATTTTACACAGTCATGCTGAACATATAGACAAAAAGTGAAGATTTTTGCACGGCAATACAATGTCATGCAGACATCACTGCGTGGTGGGTTCAATGGCAAACCCTTCCCCTCCCCAGATTGTAATCCAGAGGAAGATATTTGTTTCGAGGCAGATTCAGATGCAGCTGACCGCTCCTATTTACCCCCAAGGTGTTTGCTCTAACTTGGCATGATGATGTTTGTCATATCATGCATACGTTGCCTTGCAGTGCCTACTTTCGGCATCATATATGTCATCTGATTAGTTTAGACATGCTTTGTAATGCCACCCGTTTAGTTTCCATATCACATATGGGAATTATGCAGTCTCATCTCTTTTAGCCAGCCATAATATATGTGAAATATGCAATGACATCCTGTTTAACCAGGGATAATATATTTGAATGATATCTTGCCCATCCTTTTCTTCATTACATTTCCATTGTCGACAATGTTTGTACATTAAACTACTCTTCCTATGAATCGGCCATTTGAGTGGGCGATGGAAAAATCTGGAGTGAAAACAAGGTCTTTAGAGCAGACAGTGCTACCTCTCAAAGCAAATCTCTTGCTGGGTCCCGATAGCTCCTCAGAGATGGATTCAGGGACAGATGACCAGTCCTATTCCCCCACCCAGGTGTATGCTCTAACTTGGCACGGTTATACTGCTCATAGCATGCAATGGTGTCTTGCATTGCATAGTTTAGACATCATTTACACAATATTCGACATCATGTTCTTAGTATAGAGTTCAGACATAATATATGCGAATGCCCTCTGCTTAGCATATAAATCACATATGTGAATTAAATCATGCGATCATGATTACATAGATAACATGTATGTGAATTATGTCATGTGAACCTGTTTACGAAAGACATCATATAATTATCTCATGCCATCCTGTTTAGTTAGTCATCATATCTTTGAATTACGTGATGCTATGATATCCAGTTTAGATAGACATCATATATGTGAAATTATGTCATGCTAACCTTTTTAGTTAAACAATATACATGTCAACTATTTAATGCCCTGTTTTTTCCACATTATCTATTGCATCTGTCTCTCATACAATGGATGTACATTCAACTATGTTTCCTATTTGTCAACCATTTGAATTGGAGCGGGTGATGGCAGTATCTAGCGGAGTAAAAATATGGTCTTCAAATAAATCAGTGCTACCTCTTGGTGGAGATAGCACCCCAATTGTACATGCACGAGAACCAGCCCTGCCACACATAACCCAGACTCTCGCAAATTGTACCCCTACTACGATGGACAGAGAACCAGCTTCACCCAATCTAACCCCAACCCCAGCAGATAGTAACCCAGATCCTGTTGACACAACACCATCTCCACCACAAAGCTCCCAAACAAGAGCAGTTAGCAAGACAGCTCCAGTTCCCAAAGCGCCAGTACTACCACGGTGAACCCCAACTCCACCAGTTAGTACACCTATTCCTGTGGAGGAAGCACAACCAGTCATTCATAGTTTAGCATCTATCGCATTTGATGTTATTAAATCCTATGCGTGTATCTTCCTATCATGGAAATATTATACTGAAGAAGAAGGAAAATGCCACTTGCAGGTGTTTGTCCAGGAGTTATGTGTAAGTAATGTTATTGATGGCAATTACTTTGCTTTGTCCCATACATTCTACCTCCATGATGGTTATAATACATCAAATTTTCCCGTTTTTCTCTATAGAGAAGGACGGATTTGGAAACTCAGGATGAGGTAACTTGTGCTAATATCTCTGCTATCTTCAAGAATGCTTGGTGGCAGTATCGGAACTACCTGAAAAAAAGTACTTCACTGGCAAAGAAACTCATCAAATTCCCTTACGTTCTCCCGAGACACATTTACTGGAGGATAACTGGGAACGCATGTTCTGTACTGGTCCCGAACCAAGAATGTGGTAAGGTCTAGGAGCTCATTTTTTATTCTTAAGCACTATATGCTTGCGTCTTACTGTACTCTATTCATGTAGAACAAGTGCTTAACCCCGAAGAACAGTTGTGCTCGGTTAAGATTACATTGCTATTGTGCATACTGCTTTGCTCTTGTATCACTGTATTTACTCATACAAACTTATTTTTAAATTTAAGGATTCAATTGAAACTCCAATGACACAATAGGTATGTTTATGCATGTTTTTAACAGGTTTGCTCTTATAAATAGCTCTGTTGATTTCAATTTCAATTGTGTATACAGTTGGCTTATCATATCATGCACATTACTAGCATCACAACAGAGCCAATAGTGTTGTTGTACATGTAGACCCATGGTACCCATCTGAAATCTTGTTGTGTCGTGCAGTTTCCCACGCTTTGTATTCTTTTGGTGCTGCTTTGTCTTGAACTGATATGATTTGAACCGTGTCTCTATTTTGATTGGCAAGACAATGCAGTGACCATAGGACATAGATATATGTTTGTTTGATCATTTTATTATGTACTACTTGGCAATAGAAGACTTGGTAGATTAATCCTATCCACCTTACTAATGAACTGGTTCACCAAAATGAGTTTCATATACTAGTACATGATAAACGTGTTATGTGTCTGCTTGTTTCTTCTTTTAGAATGCTGACAGAATATTGGGGACGAGTGCCTTATTAAGCAATGGTAAAGGAAGTAATGCAGATAAGGTTCAGGATAGTGAGACATCCTTGTTGGTCTCAACAAAGTTGATAAAACATCTAGGGAAAGCTATCTTGAAGACAGTGAGAGAACCCAAAAGTCCTGTCTTGGTTTAGTGTTCGAGTTACTGGCCACTAGCGTTGGCACAAGCTATTCAGACTCACTCTCTGAATCAGTTTGGTTTCTTCAGTCTCAACTACAAGCTGAAAGACATCGATCAGCTGTGCTGCGACAAGAAGCCAAAGGACTACGAAAGTCCCTGGAGCATTCAGATGCATACTTTCTAGTGCAACACCAAGCGTTGGAGGATTTTAGCACCAAAGAGGACAAAGCTAATAAGCTTGCTAAGCTTATTGCTAGCATGGTGGATATCTGGATAACGTTTCTTGATCTCTTCTGAAGTTGTTCCAGTTATGGACTTGTTTTACTGCCGCATTTATTTGCACTGCTGGGCAATGTAGACGGCTAGTGTATGTAATACGCTGCTTTGTTACCTATATTTGCACTAGTGGTGAACTTTGATGCCCAGTGGATGTAATATGGGTAATACCCGTAATAGCCTAGAGTTAGTTGCTTGCTTATTTATTTCATTATTGTCTTGTTTAGTTGTTTGCTTGTAGTCACTGCAGTTCTTTTTCCACGTATTTCTAGTGGCCACAATAACCTATTTTTATAGGCCACAATAACCATGGCAACACATGGAATGTTGTAACTATGGTCCTGCTACATTTTGTAGTGACCATGGCCCTCCACAGGCTGTACGATCCATGGGCCTTCTACTGGCCATAGGATCCATGGGCTTTCTATGGGTCGTAGGATCCATGGGCCTTCTACGTGTCGTGTAATCTATAGGCCTTCTACGGGCCGTATAGTTGCTACGTCTTGAGCTTGCGTTGGCTTTCCTTGAATAGGAAAGGGTGATGCAGCAATAATAGCGTAAGTATTTCCCTCAGTTTTTGAGAACCAAGGTATCAATCCAGTAGGAGGCTGTAACATCCCAAATTTTCAATTTGGAATGTTATACAATAGATCATTATTGCATATCATTTTTTTTTTGCATTTTGGCTCGATCCTACAAATTCTACGCAACTCAAGGACCTATGGAGAGAGTTGGGGATTTCGTTTTTTTCATATTTGAGTTTTCTCAAATTTTGAAAATAGGATCATTTGATTTTATTTATTTTATCTTCAATTATTTCAATTATAAAAATATGAGAGAGGGAATAAAATGACTTTCCCAAAATAAAGAAATACTGAGGATTTAATAATAAAATCAAATAAGATTTTATTTTGGAGTTTATTGCTATTTTATTTGAATTTAGGAAAAATGCGCGTTTTTCAAAATTGCATTTAGGCCCCAAATAACTGTTCATCTAAACCGGCTTGATTTTAGAAGTCAAGGAAAATTTATTTCGGGATTTTTGGAATTCATTTAGTATTTATTTTAATTGTTTTTCTGTGTGTAATGTTTTAAAAAAAAACAAACCGACCTAAGCGGGCCGTGTCCATCAGGGACTCCGACCCGGCCGGCCCTTTAAAGAGCCGAGGCCCGAGCCGCCAGCCGCCCCGCCCCAAAATCCTAGTGCCGCCGCTGGAGTTTGCCGCCGCCGCCCGCCTCCCGCCGCCGCCACCGCCGGAGTTCGCCGTCGCCACCACGCCGCGCCGCCCCAACGCCCCGCCGCCAGATCCCGTCGCCGCCGCTGCAGCCCCGTCGCCGGATCCCCTCGCCGCTGCCGCGGCCAGCCCGCCGGAGTTCGCCGCCGACCCCGCCGCCCGAGGTAGCCGCGCCGCCGCCGGTTTTGCCGGTTAACCGCCCGTTTTTTTTATAAAACCGCGATTTTTTTATTAGATCGGTTTTTATTTTTTTTTTGGTTTAGTTATTTAGCGAATGCCCGTTCGTTCGTTCGTTTTAACGAACGATTTCAGTTTTTTTTTCGCAGACAGCGAACGTTCGTTCGTTGGCCTGTTCGTCAATTTTTCTTTTTATCAGATTTTCCGCGATTATTTCTGATCCGACTTTCGTTCTAGTATAATTTTTCACTCGTTTATCGGAATCAGGCGATTCAAGCGCCTAGAGTTTTGTCTCGAAACCCTCTTTCCGTTTAACCAACTCAAACAAGTCTTCACTACTGTAAAACTTGACTTAGGTCCATATTAGATGAGTGCTTATTGTATGCTTGTTTGTTTGCGATAGAGTACCCGGAGTGCGCCGCTTGCTACTTCGAATCTCTAGGTTTCACGGATCATCAGCAAGGCAAGTAACACTTTGATCATACCCCTTTACTACCCAGTTTTATTGCATTAGATCAATCCTCAAACAATTGCATGATTAGGATCTGTTAATATGTGGATTTTGGGAAGTAGATGAGGTAGTACCTATTACCTCTTTTATTATCAAACCTTTGGAAGTTACTCTACATTTGCTTATTATGCCATGCTATGCTAGTAGACGTGGATTGGGTGAGTGTATCCATGATAGATGTGAGATTGTTAATTTAATGGTTTATTTAAGGTGGCAATTTTAATACACATCTGGGTGGATTGAGGCACCTGGGTATTCCAGTGATTGCCTATTATTCTTTGGACCGCCACCCAGGCTCAAAGGGATCATGAGATTATTCATGCTAGAAACATCCGTGTGCAGCCACAAGCTACTATGGGCTCTAGCGTAGTTGACTAAGTCATGCGAACTCTTACAGTGGTAGACTCGCAGATGTAGGGGATGTAGGTTGGTACTGTCTACCCGATCGTAAGGTGCTAGCGCTTCTGAAAGACTATGTATCGGTCATCCGTTTCTCAAACATCATGTAGTGCGAGAATCCCAACGGAGGAGATCGAGTCTTGTGGGGAAAAGTGCGCAAACCTCTGTAGAGTGTATAAACTAATCATGGTTAGCCGTGTCCCCGGTTATGGACATCTTGAGTATCTAGTACTTGGATTATAATGTGAATCTCATCATGTTACTTTAATTAATGTTGTTGGGTTTTTAATGATGATGTTTAATTGGCATTGAGAGGGTGTCTACGCTCTCAATGTTTAACAACCACCATGATAGTTAAATAAAATTTATTCCTTTGAAGTAGGGAAAATTTGGCTTTACGCAAAACAGTAACCATAGAGCATTTCCACCAAGTCGTACAAGCATGTAGTATAGCTTTTCTTTCATTACTCTCTATGTGTTATATTGCCAGCATATTCCATGTGCTGATCCGTTTTGGGCTGCAACGTTCATGTTGCAGACTTTTCAGACGACGAGTAAGGTGCCTTAGGTCGTGGTTCTATACTCAGTGATGCCGTTGGAGTTGATGGACTCACTTATCTTTCGAGCCTTCCGTTGTTTATCGTTGTTAGATGGCCTTAAGCCATATTTATTGTAATAGGTTCTCTTTTGAGACATTCGATGTAATAAGTGTGTGATTGCTACTCTGTTATAAATCCTTCAAGTACTGTGCATGTCAGCATTACTGACCCAGGGATGACACTGATGCACAGGGATCAGACTGTTTGAGGTCTGGTCGCTACAAGATGGTATCAGAGCACACGGTGACTGTAGGACACGACCACTAAGCTAAAGCCCTAGATCACTACTCACTCTTCTCAATTCTGACTCCTCATCTTTTCTACTCTTTTAGGATGGAGGATGAAAGGAACAAGTTCATGCAACCGGATGAAGATACACCTTTTGGATGTCACTTGAAGGAAGTCACTAGATACCTGAACATCGGAGTACCAAGCTTCACCGGGACCTAGAACGCCATTTTACCTGAAGAGGAGCACTGGATGATTCAAGTTCAAGTTACAGGAAGGACGTTCATGCCCGTCACTGAGCCTATAGAGTTTTCCTTTGATGCACCAACCTGGAGTCTAGGAAAGAGCATGGCAGCCCACATCACCATGGGAGGTATTGGAGAAGTTTACCACAAGGATCTCAACGATACTATCTACCAGATTTGTGGGCGCCGAGATGAGCAATGGGAGATGATCAGCACCAGGAAGGATAGATCAATTGCAGCTTTCATCCAGGAGTTAAACCAACACATTCGACGCCAGGATAACCAGATGTGCGCAGGCATGATGAATCTGAAGAAGGCCATGACTAAAATCACGCAACTAGAGGAAGAACTCAAGTCTACACGCGATGGATATGAGGAGGAAATAGCAACATTAGAGGAGAATAACGAAGATCTGAAGAAGAATCTAAGAGTGTTTATGGGATTTCCCGCAACTGGAGGAGAAGATGATTGCACTTGTCCAGAGAACTACATCATCATCGACGACACCGAGTCGGAACCAGATGAAAGTGATGAGGACTATGTTGATGAAGCTGGAGCAGATATCATGGAGTCTTCATCGGAGCAGTTTTTCTAGTCGACCACCATAACCGTAGTAGTAATCCCCCATGTATCTAGTATAGTCCGAGCACTTTTGTAACAATAGTTAGACCGTTGTATGCCCTTGTTTGATTGAATGAAGTGGTATTGTTTGCTTTTGTCTCATGTGCATATGGGTAGTGTTTTCTCTCTAGACCGCATTCTATTCTATTTTTCTCATCTTTTCTAAACCCTTAGATGCCTCCGAGACGTGACAATGGATTTGCTTTCCCACCGAAGCTCACCCATTTGATCCAGCAGCAGAATGCATTGATGCAGATACTAGTCCAGAACCAGAATCAGGGGAACAACAACAATAACAATCCACCACCGCCACCACCAGTCGAT
Source organism: Triticum dicoccoides (assembly GCF_002162155.2). Lineage (NCBI taxonomy): Eukaryota > Viridiplantae > Streptophyta > Magnoliopsida > Poales > Poaceae > Triticum > Triticum dicoccoides. The sequence continues at coordinate 125,114,227 of NC_041393.1, forward strand.
CACTTAACCCGTTTTCTTAGGCTGAATTCGCCGGTGTTCTCCAGTAGCACCGAGCCAATTGTTGCAGATGATTGGCTCCGCCAGACAGCAAGCGAGTGACCACTGCAGGATGCACAGATGCGGAAAGGGTGCGTTTTGCCGCACATCAGCTTGAAGGACCCGCAACATCATGGTGGGAGAATTTCACAGCCACTTACCCTATCGACACTGTCACATGGGATCAGCTCCAGCAGGCTTTCCGTACTGCCCATGTTTCAGCAGGAGAAATGGCCATTAAGAAGCGTGAGTTTTGCAACTTGCACCAAGGAGGACGGTCAGTTGGCCATTATGTGGATGACTTTAGTAAGCTAGCACATAATGCCCCAGATGATGTTGCTACGGATGCAGCTAAGCAGGAGAAGTTTCTGGAAGGGCTGAATGATGAGGTGAGCATGCAGTTGATGGTAGCAACTCTCAATAACTACCAGGAGTTGGTATATAGAGCTCTCATGATTGAAGGAAAGCAGCAGCAGATTAAAAACCACAAGAGGAAGTATGGACAAGGGAAGTACAATTTTGGAGCTCAGCAGAAGCCACGTTTTACCCCGAAATCAGGAGGACAGTTCCAACATACCCATGGAGGTGGTAGCTCACACAACCATAATGGTTCCAAGAATGGTAGCGGGAATGGAGGAAGCAATGGCCAGAACCATACCAATCCCTCAACACCAGCCAAGCGAGACCTGAGCCAAGTCACTTGCTATAAGTGTCAGAAGACTGGACATTATGCCAATGAATGTCCTGAAGCCTATAATGGAAAGGGCAATGGAAGCTCAGGGAAGAAGCCGAACCCTTTCAACAGAGGACAGGTGAACCATGTTAGTGTGGAGGAGGTTGAAGCCCAGCCAGATGCAGTAATAGGTAAGTTTTTGGTTAAGTCCTTTACTGCACTCGTTCTTTTGATACTGGTGCATCGCATTCATACATATCAAGGGGATTTGTGGATAAGTATAAACTGCCAACCCAAGCCCTTAGGTCACCCATGTTAGTAACCTCGCCTGGAGCAGAATATATGGCTAGTCTATGGTGTGATCGGTTACCATTAAGGATTGGTAACTATGTGTTTCCCTCAGACCTAATAGTATTGGAATCGCAAGGATTGGACGTGATATTAGGCATGGATTGGTTATCAAAGTATGGAGGGAACATTGAATGCGCCAGTAAGAAGATTTTGCTTACAACGCCAGAAGGAAGAAGGATCAAGTATGTATACCGGCATGTGCTGAATAGGACTCAAGTAAATTCCTTATCAGGAGTTGTGCAGGAGGAAGTACCCGTGGTGAAGGATTTTCCTGATGTATTTCCATAAGAATTGCCAGGCATGCCACCGGATAGAGACATTGAATTTTTGATTGAGCTTTTGCCAGGCACAGGGCCGATATCTAAGAGACCATACAGGATGCCTGCAAAGGATTTGGAGGAAATTAAGAAGCAGATTAAGGAGTTGCTGGATAAAGTATATATTCGCCCAAGTTCTTCGCCTTGGGGATCGCTAGTACTTCTAGTGGAGAAGAAGGACGAATCATTAAGGATGGTTGTTGATTATCGAGGATTGAACGCAGTAACAATCAAGAACAAGTACCCACTGCCGATGATCAATGATTTGTTTTATCGATTGCAAGGAGATAACCAAGATCGATCTGCGATCAGGATACCATTAGCTGAAGATTCCAGAGCAGGATTTACCCAATACGGCTTTTACTACTAGATATGGGTTGTATGAGTATACCGTTATGTCATTTGGTCTGACTAACGCACCTGCCTATTTCATGAACATGATGAACAAGGTGTATATGGAGTTTCTAGATAAGTTCGTCATGGTGTTCATTGATGATATTTTGGTCTACTCGAAGAATGAAGAGGAACATAAGGAGCATTTGCGTTTGGTACTTGAGAAGCTCAAAGAACATCAGTTAGATGCCAAGTTCAGCAAGTGTGAATTTTGGTTGAAGGAAGTAGGATTCCTTGGACATGTTATATTCGGAGAAGGGATAGCAGTAGACCCCACCAAAGTTGTCACGGTAACAAATTGGGAAGCCCCAACGACAGTTGGAGAGATCCGGAGTTTTCTCGGACTGGCAGGATACTACCGGAGATTCATTGAGAATTTCTCAAAGATTGCGAAGCCCATGACGGAGTTGTTGAAGAAGTATACCAAGTTTAAATGGACTGAGGACTGTGAGGCTAGTTTCCAAGAGTTGAAGAAACGTTTGGTTACCTCACCAGTGTTGATTCTGCCAGATCAGAGCAAGGATTACGAGGTGTTTTGCGACGCTTCACGTCGAGGACTTGGAGCAGTGCTTATGCAGGAGGGAAGAGTTGTTTCGTATGCTTCACGACAACTGAAACCTCATGAGTTGAATTATGCCACCCATGATTTGGAGTTAGCAGCCATAGTGCATGCGTTGAAGACTTGGAGACATTTTCTCATCGGAAACCATTGTGAGGTGTACACGGATCACAAGAGTTTGAAATACACCTTCACGCAGAAGGAGTTGAATCTCAGGCAAGGGAGATGGTTGGAGCTCATCAAGGATTATGATATGAGATTGCATTATCACCCCGGAAAGGCTAACGTAGTAGCCGATGCGTTGAGCCGTAAGAGCCAAGTAAACACGCTAATGACCGGAGATTTACCGAAAGAGTTAGCCGAGGATATTCATGAGCTATGTTTGAAAATAGTTCCGAGAGGCTATGTAGCGGCATTGGAGATTCAGTCTACTTTGATGGATAAAATCAGAGAAGCTCAGAAGACTGACAAGGAAATTGCATCTATAAAGGAGAAGATGAGCAAAGGAAAAGCTAAAGGATTTTGTGAGGATGAACACGATACCCTATGGTTTGAAGACCGCGTTTATGTGCCTAATGACCCGGAGATCAGGAAGTTGATTCTGCAGGAGGCCCATGATTCACCATATTCGATTCACCCAGGAAATACCAAGATGTATTTGGATTTGAAGGATACTTTCTGGTGGACCGGAAAGAAGAAGGATATTGCGGAGTATGTAGCAGTTTGTGATGTATGTCAGAGAGTAAAGGCAGAGCATCAGAAGCCAGGAGGATTTTTACAGCCATTACCAATACCCGAGTGGTAGTGGGATGAGTTAGGCATGGACTTAGGCACGGGATTTCCCAGGACTCGTTCGGGCTACGACTCGATTTGGGTTGTAGTAGACCGTTTGACGAAGGTAGCTCATTTCATTCCAATGAAGACCACTTATACCAGTGCTAAGATGGCTAAGATATACATGACCAGGATCGTATGTCTACATGGAGTTCCGAGGAGCATTGTATCAGATAGAGGAACCCAATTTACCTCAAAGTTCTGGAATCAGTTGCACGAAACCTTGGGTACCAGGCTAGAGTTCAGTACAGCTTTTCATCCACAGACAGATGGACAGACCGAGAGAGTCAATGAGATTTTGGAGGATATGCTGAGAGCTTGTGCGCTAGATTATGGATCTAGTTGGGACGAAAATTTTCCATATGCAGAGTTCTCCTACAACAACAGTTATCAATCCAGTTTGAAGATGGCCCCTTTCAAAGCATTATACGGAAGGAGATGCAGGACCCCGTTATTATGGGATGAAGTTGGAGACCGCCAGTTGTTTGGACCGGATTTGATTAAGGAGTCTGAATAGAAAGTGAAGTTGATTCGTGATAGGCTTAAGGTAGCCCAGTCCAGGCAGAAAAGCTATGCACATTCTAAATGTAAGGAGACAGCCTATGAAGTCGGAGATAGAGTCTATCTTCGTGTATCTCCACTTCGAGGAGTTAAGCGCTTTGGAGTTAAGGGAAAGTTAGCGCCACGTTTTGTGGGACCATACAAAGTTTTGGAGCGTATGGGAGAAGTTTCATACAAGTTGGAATTGCCTGAGGGATTGTCAGGAGTTCACGACGTGTTCCATGTTTCCCAGTTGAAGAAGTGCCACACAGAGATGGCCGATGTACCACTGAGAGATACAGTGCCGCTGGAAGCGATTCAGTTGGGCAGTGATTTGACCTATGAGGAGAAACCTGTTAAGATTCTTGAGTATGCCTACCGAGTCACCCGCAGCAAGGTTATCAAGTTTTGCAAAGTTCAGTGGAGCCACCACACAAAGGATGAAGCCACCTGGGAACGAGAGGACGATCTGCTGAAGGACCACGCTCACCTATTTTCTAGCCAACCCGAATCTCGAGGGCGAGATTCATCTTAAGGGGGGTAGGTTTGTAACATCCCAAATTTTCAATTTGGAATGTTATACAATAGATCATTATTGCATATCATTTTTTTTGCATTTTGGCTCGATCCTAGAAATTCTACGCAACTCAAGGACCTGCGGAGAGAGTTGGGGATTTTGTTATTTTCATATTTGAGTTTTCTCAAATTTTGAAAATAGGATCATTTGATTTTATTTATTTTATCTTCAATTATTTCAATTATAAAAATATGAGAGAGGGAATAAAATGACTCTCCCAAAATAAAGAAATATTGAGGATTTAATAATAAAATCAAATAAGATTTTATTTTGGAGTTTATTGCTATTTTATTTGAATTTAGGAAAAATGTGCGTTTTTCAAAATTGCATTTAGGCCCCAAATAAATGTTCATCTAAACCGGCTTGATTTTAGAAGTCGGGGAAAATTTATTTCGGGATTTTTGTAGTCCGTTTAGTATTTCTTTTAATTGTTTTTCTGCGTGTAATGTTTAAAAAAACAAACTGACCTAACCGAGCCGTGTCCGTCACGCACTCCGACCCGGCCGGCCCTTTAAAGAGTCGAGGCCCGAGCCGCCAGCTGCCCCGCCCCGAAACCCTAGCGCCGCCCGCCTCCTACCGCCGCCGCCGCCGGAGTTCGCTGCCGCCGCCACCGGAGTTTGCCGCCGCCGTCGCCGGAGTTCGCCGCCGCCGCCCGCGCCGTGCCGCCCCGACGCCCCGCCGCCG
>NC_041393.1:125119561-125161884 GCF_002162155.2 Triticum dicoccoides
GCCCGACCGCCCCGCCGCTGGATCCCCTCGCCGCCGCCGCTGCCAGCCCGCCGGAGTTCGCCGCCAACCCCGCCGCTCCGTCGCCCGAGGTAGCCGCCGCCGCTGCCGGTTTTGCCGATTAACCGCCTGGTTTTTTTAATAAAACCACGGTTTTTTTATTAGATCGGTTTTATTTTTTTCCCGGTTTAGTTATTTAGCGAACGCTCGTTCGTTCGTTCGTTTTAATGAACGATTTCGGGTTTTTTTCACAGACAGCGAACGTTTGTTCGTTAGCCTATCCGTCAGTTTTTCTTTTTATCGGATTTTCCGCGATTATTTCTGATCGCGATTTCTGATCCGATTTTCGTTCTAGTATAACTTTTCGCTCGTTTATCGGAATCAGGCGATTCAAGCGCCAACAGTTTTGTCTCGAAACCCTCTTTCCGTTTAACTAACTCAAACAAGTTTTTGCTACTGTAAAACTTGACTTAGGTTCAGATTAGTAAACGAAGCTTGTTTCTTTCGCCGTTTGACTTTCGTTGCTTCGTTTGATTTGATTCTTTTTGCAAACCGGAGTTCTTAAGTTGAACTTTCTGGTTAGATCTCTTATTTGAGTTTTACCTGTGCATTAGATGAGTGCTTATTGTATGCTTGTTTGTTTGCGACAGAGTACCCGGAGTGCGCCGCTTGCTACTTCGAATCTCTAGGTTTCACGGATCATCAGCAAGGCAAGTAACACTTTGATCATACCCCTTTACTACCCAGTTTTATTGCATTATATCAATCCTCAAACAATTGCATGATTAGGATCTGTTAATATGTGGGTTTTGGGAAGTACATGAGGTAGTACCTATTACTTGTTCTATTATCAAACCTTTGGGCGTTACTCTACGTTTGCTTATTATGCCATGCTATGCTAGTAGACGTGGATTGGGTGAGTGTATCCATGACAGATGTGAGATTGTTAATTTAATGGTTTATTTAAGGTGGAAACTTTAATACACATCTGGGTGGATTGAGGCACCTGGGTATTCCAGTGATTGCCTGTTATTCTTTGGACCGCCACCCGGGCTCAAAGGGATCATGAGATTATTCATGCTAGAAACATCTGTGTGCAGCCACAAGCTACTATGGGCTCTAGCGTAGTTGACTAATCCACACCTGAGTATCTAGTACTTGGATTATCATGTGAATCTCATCATGTTACTTTAATTAATATTGTTGGGTTTTTAATGATGATGTTTAATTGGGATTGAGAGGGTGTCTACGCTCTCAATGTTTAACAACCACCATGATAGTTAAAAAAATTTATTCCTTTGAAGTAGGGAAAAATTGGCTTTACGCAAAATAGTAACCATAGAGCTTTTCCACCAAGCCGTATATGCAAGTAGTATAGCTTTTCTTTCATTACTCTCTATGTGTTACATTGCCAGCTTATTCCATGTGCTGACCCGTTTTGGGCTGCAACGTTCATGTTGCAGACTTTTCAGACGATGAGTAAGGCGCCTTAGGTCGTGGTTCTGTACTCAGTGATGCAGTTGGAGTTGATGGACTCACTTATCTTCCAAGCCTCCCGCTGTTTATCGTTGTTAGATGGCCTTAAGCCATATTTATTGTAATAGGTTCTCTTTTGAGACATTCGATGTAATAAGTGTGTGATTGCTACTCTGTTATAAATCCTTCAAGTACTATGTGTGTCAGCATTACTGATCCAGGGATGACACTGATGCACAGAGATCATACTGTTTAAGGTCTGGTCGCTACAAGATGGTATCAGAGCACACGCTGACTGTAGGACATGACCACTAAGCTAAAGCCCTAGATCACTACTCACTCTTCTCAGTTCTGACTCCTCATCTTTTCTACTCTTTTAGGATGGCGGATGCAAGGAACAAGTTCATGCAACCGGATGAAGATACACCTTTTGGATGTCACTTGAAGGAAGTCACTAGATACCTGAACATCGGAGTACCAAGCTTCACCGGGACCTACAATGACATTTTACCTGAAGAGGAGCGCTAGATGATTCAAGTTCAAGTTCCAGGAAGGACGTTCATGCCCGTCACTGAGCCTATAGAGTTTTCCTTTGATGCACCAACCTAGAGTCTAGGAAAGAGCATGGCAGCCCACATCACCATGGGACATACTGGAGAAGTCTACCACAAGGATCTCAAGGATACTATCTACCAGATTTGTGGGCGCCGAGATGAGCAATGGGAGATGATCAGCACCAGGAAGGATAGATCAATTGCAGCTTTCATCCACGAGTTAAACCAACACATTCGACGCCAGGAGAACCAGATGTGCGCAGGCATGATGGATCTGAAGAAGGCATGGAACAATCAAAAATTATAGATACGTTGGAGACGTATCAATAGTCGTTTTGCCAAACATGGGTCGTACTATTAGTGGACCAATAGCGGTCCACAAAATGGGCCATAAATGGGCTAGAGTGGAAATCGTCTGTTTTATGGACCGATCGTAATGGGCCGTTAACAGGCCGTATTTGATGACACTATAAAAATAGCCCAACGGGTTAACAGGCCACAAACAGGCCGACTGGGCCCACAAGCAGAAAAGGCGAGTAATGGGCCATAAGTAATCGAATTCTGGAAATGAGCCCAAGAATAAATGGCCCCTTAGAAGGCCCAAAGTTAACACAGGCTAGAAACGGTCAACGGAATAATGGGTCGTTAATGGGTATAAAGCGATACACTATTCATTATGGACTAGTTTCATCTCGGGCCTTTAATGGGCCCAGGGTTACAAAGGGCCTCTTATGGGCTGAAAGACGTCATGGGCCATACATGGGCTGGAAGTTACAACAAGCTGGAATCATATTGGACGGCCCAGATGACGCTACTGGGCCAAATTCTAATAGGCCGTAACGGGCCATGAGTTAGCAGGCTGTAAGTGGGCTATATGCGGACATGCCATTAACAAGCTTTCCGTGGGCTGGCCCCTACCTTTTGACCAAGTCAAATGGGCTGGCCTTTTCACTGGAATGGGCCTCTGTTGGGCCGTGCCATGTGTTGACGCATCATAGGCGTGTTCAGTCCAATGAATGGATGCCATCTATCCCAACGGTGAGCGGACACGTGGTTCCTCTGGCCATTGAGAATTTTACACGTGGAAAATCCCAGTTGGTCCGGGCTATTAACAGGTTATCGGATCCAAACCGGAATCCGATAGCTTAATGGCGACCCGTTACGAAGGATGCCACGTGTCGGTCGCCCGTGACGAAAGCACTTCTATGACACACGATTTATCGTCATGGAAGTGGACACTTCCGTGTTGATAATTTTGGTAATGTCATCGAACACTCCTACTACAACACAGGTATGACTATCTTGATTCTGTCATAAAATTGTCATGGATGTACATGCATGACAGAAAATGTGACCCACTGTGACAAACATGTATCATCACGGAAGTGTATTTTTTTTGTAGTGTGAGGCTTTGTGTCATTCTCTGACTGGATTGATAACCTTGGTTCTTAAATGAGGGAAATATTTATCTCTACTGTACTGCATCTCCTCTCCTCTTCGAGGAAATCCCAAAGCAGCTCACGAGTAGTAGTTACTTGCAAGGATTAAATCTCATAGTGGTAGATAGATAAATTGCAAAGATGAAATAAAATAAAATAGAAAATGGCAGCAAAGTATTTTTGTGTTTAAATATATATGACAAAGGTTGACCCGGCGGCCATAGTTTTCACTAGAGGCTTCTCTATTGAGCACATAGCCTATAATGGCTGAACAAATTACTGTTCGGCAATTGATACAAAAGCACATAGTCATGACAATATTCAAGGCAATGATCATGTATATAGGCATCACGTTTAAGACAAGTAGACTGACTCATGCCTGCATCTACTATTATTACTCCACCAATCATCCGCTATCCAGCATGCATCTATGGTATTAAGTATAAACCAGAGTAATGCCTTAAGCAAGATGACAGAATGTAGACAAAGCATATCCAATCAATATGAATAAACCCCATCATTTTACCTTTAATGGCAACAATACATATATGTTTCTTGTCCCCTTCTGTCACTGGGGGATAGAGCACTACAAGATCTAACCATTTACAAAGCACCTCGCCCACTGCAGGTAAATCAATATAGTTGGCCAAACCAAATAGATATACTGGAGTGAAATACAAAACTATAATAGTCATGCATAATAAAGTTAAAAAAACTCCATTAATATTCATAATATAAAGATCATAAACCCAGAATTCATCGGATCCCAACAAATACACCACAAAAGAACATTACCTTGGATAGAACTCCAAGAATATCGAGGAGAACATTGTATTGAAGATCAAATAGAGAGAAGAAGCCATATAACTACTAGCTATGGACCCGTAGGTGTGTGGTGAACTACTGAGGCATTATCGGAAGGCAGCATGGATGTTGTAGAAGCCCTCCGGCCATGATTGATTCCCCCTCCCACATAGTACGGGAAAAGGCCTAGAGATGGCATCACGGAAGAACACAAGCTTGAGGCGGCAAAAAAAGTGTTTTGAGTGGCTCTCTGTTGGTTTCCCAAGTTTAGATAATTTATAGAGGTGGAATTAGATCAGATGGATCCATGACGGGCCCACAAGGTAATAGGGCGCCCTCTCCCAGGGCGCGCCTTGTTGCCTTTGCTATCTCCTCATTTGCTTTCTGGTCTCCACGCAAAGCTTCTAGGGTCTGTTTTGTGCAGACAAAAAATATCAAAAAGTTTCATAGCGTTTGGACTCCATTGGTACTGTTTTTTTCAGAAAATCAAAAACAGGCAAAAAATAGCAACTGGCACTAGGTACTAGGTTAATAGGTTAGTCCGAGAAAATGGTATAAAGTAGCATATAAAGCATCCAAGAGTGATACTATAATACATTGGAACAATAAAGAAATTATAGATACGTTAGAGACGTATCAGACTACGATTGATACCATATAATTATGGGTCATCACTCTTCTAGCCGAAAGGTCTTTGTGATTGGTGTGAAGGTGGAATATGCCGGTCGGTAGTGACGCAATGCTTATCTTCATCCTTCATGGATCATTGCACCTCTTTAGCCGGGTCCACAGGGAAACCCTTAACTATACCATTCAATCTGGAGTGGGGATGAATGGTATTGGTGTGTGGGATATATGGTTGTTACATGTAGGCTCGTATTTGTACTAGGTACTGCCCACTTGTAGAAAAATATAAAGTGTCTTAGGAATCCAAACTTTGAATTATGCTTAAGCATCAGTCATGTTAGACACATACTAGCGGGGAATTTGGATTCCATAGGAACACTTTAGTCCTCTTGATTCCAACAAGCATTATTCTACGCCTCATTCTATTTTCACTTTACTCTTGAATTTTGTTATCGTGTTTGCAACAACCTCGCAATATTTCAAAAGATTATGTCATTGCTTTCATGTTTCAATGCATGGTTAAAAATATGATAAATGCTAACTACAAAAGCTTTAGCATTTGTCTAAAGAGGCACTTTGATTATTTTATGTATTTTCCAAATTACTCATGAGTGATGACACACATGTTATGAGTAGTGAATATAATGTGAATGTGGAGAATATGTGTGTTGCCATGACAATAGATTGCTAGTAATATTTCCATATATTCTTTTCTAAAACCTAAGGTAATTACATATATCAATACATATCTTATTTTAATCATGAACATAACATTCCATTTCTCCTTGTATATGTGACATTTTATGATCCACAAAAGGAGAATGAATGTGAACTAGAGATTGTTATGCGTAATGTATATTTCTGTATTTGGTTGACTAGATATTAAAAATTTCTTGCCTGATTTAAATCTAACTTGTATCCTAAAATAAATCTTATCATTGTCGATCTACAAAATGATATATACAATGGATAACCTTGTGAAAGGAAGGTGGCGCACAAAACGCCCCCTTTTGTCCCGCAAGATAAGCACATAGCCACGCATAGCTGGAGGCATGGGTAGATACATGTATCTTGTGCCATCTTTTTGAGCAAAAGCAAATAGGTTGGTCGATCCTGGCACGCATACTTACCTACACCAATACACGACACTCCGGAAAGTAAGTAAAGCCAAGAAACTGATCTATATCTCTAGACAGATACCAGTGACGTGCATCTTTGTACATACATGTGTGCATGCCCACGGAGTGCAAATTATACCGATCTCGCACATGCATGCGGGAATTCAGTAGTGATTAGCACTAGCACCCTTACTCGGTGGTAACTGATCCAAAGGTGTTGTTTTCATGGGAGGATAGATGAGAGAGAGAGAGAGAGAGAGAGAGAGAGAGATGTGATTGTTACTGACACTCATATGCACCACCTTGTACCCATCATATTGAATATCCATCAAAGCCATCTCCTTGTCACATATTTTTATAGAACGCACATGGTTTACATGTAAACCTACAAAGGTTATATGTAGTTTATGATTGCATAGGATGGAATATGTAAACCAACATATTTCACCTCAAATCTTGTATATTGATATGAATTCATAGGGTGGAATGCATACATAGTAAATGACATATGTTTGCTTTGCATCACAAAGCCATGCACTAGCAATAGATTAAGGAATATCATGATATGCATATGTTAACAAGAATGACAAGAAACCAAAAGTGTTCAATCTGGCATGACGTTTCTTGGATAGGTTTGAGAAACCTAGCACCTATCACCACTATGGCATAGTGCCCATAGCAAGACAAGCAGCACACAGTTGTAAAGGTTAGGAACCTATCTCTATCTATCTATCTAAATCGTATACATCCATCCATTGCCAGTAAGAACAAATTAAACAAAGCCCCAGAAACGCCAAGGCTTCTCTGGCAAGTTTCTTATCAGTACACGCATTCGATCCTATTTAAGCACCTCCCTCGGATATCTCTAGATATCACTGAGTTCCTTCCATACATACAGACATCTCTAACATTTTGCCCCAATACTTGTTCCACCCTAGCACCCTTTTAAGAAAGAGCCTCCCCCATGGCAGTCCACCTTCAAGTTCAACAACAAAAACACCTGAATCTGCCGGCGGGGTTCAGGTTTCACCCAACGGACCTGGAAATCATCACCTTCTACCTAGTCCGCAAGGTTCTGAAGAAACCCTTCGACGTGATAGTAATCGAGGAGGTGGATCTGAACAAATGCGAGCCATGGGATCTCCCAAATAATGTAAATATGGGGGAGAAGGACCAATACTTCTTCTCCAAGAAGGACCTCAAGTACCCCACCGGGGTACGCACCAACCGGGCCACGAACGCTGGATATTGGAAGGCCACTGGAAAGGACAAGGAGATTGTCCACCCGCCGACCATGAGTCTCATCGGCATGAAGAAGACTCTGGTCTTCTACAAGGGCAGAGCCCCCAGGGGGGAGAAGACAAACTGGATCATGCACGAGTACAGACTCGAGATGGGAAAGCAACACACACCAGACCTACCCACCGACATCGTGAGAGCCGCCTCCATTAATGGGTCTTCCAAGGTATTTCCAAACCTTGACTAGTAGTACTCATGACTGATGAATACACATGTACATAAATATCCAGCTAATCACCATTTTTGATTAGCACTAAATTAGTTTATGTTTGTTGGTAGGAGGAGTATGTTGTTTGTAGAATCTTCCATAAGAGCACTGGACTGAAGAAGGTGGTGATGCCTTCATATTCCATTCCCATTCCCATGTCCATGGGGGCAGAGCAACAACAGTGCTTCCTCGAATCTAATACACTGGCTCCTCTCATGGACTATGATGTGCCATCATCATTAGCGCCGCTGCCGCCGCTGCCTGCAACTTCTTTGTACCAGATGCAAAACTTCGGGGCTGGATCGTCTATGATGGGCAGTGCGGTGCTTCCAATGATGAACAACCAATACTTTGAGAATCATCGCCACCAGATGATGGTCGCCCCGCCACAGTCATCAATGTCGTTCTACAACAATCAGCAGCAGCAGACGATGCATATGAGTGCAGAGCAGGGCTTCATGGTCGGGGTTGATCCTGGGAGCGGTACATCATCTATAGTGTCACATGAGGATGTTCTGACTGGGATGAGCAACAACATTCAGGGAAATGGTGGTGCAACAATCTCCAGTGAGATCTCGTCCGTTAACATGGGTATGGATGGCGTGTGGAACTACTGATGATCAAATGATCCGCGAGAGTATATAAATGTGTTCATGCATAAAATAATCTTCCACCAAAAGATCAGTTGATATATACCAACATCTATATTGGTTTGTACTAAATTTTATTTTCATCATGGTCACAGGAGAGTTTGTATGCAATGGCTTGCTTGGCTTTCTTTTCTTGTTACATTATTGTGTATATGTGTACCGGCTTGTATGTGCACCATCAACTGGTGTATACCTAGCTACATTTGCATGTGTTTTTAAATACCTAACGATGTGTCATGCATGTTTTAAACCTATGTGGAATAAACTATTTTGTTTAATTATGGATATTTTAATGTATTATTGTGAATTTGGTTACATATGTGTATTTTATTGGAGTAGAATTTGGGCATGCGCCAATCTAGAGGGATCTCCATCCACTGGATGATCTCTTATGTCCACTTTGATTATTTTAGATGCGTTGGCTAATTTTTTTAAGAAACTGAATGTGTATCTCCATTTATATCCTAGTGGCTTTGATGATAAATGGCAAGTCCATCCCATAAGTGCTAAAAGGCAATATAATGAGACAAAAATTATCGTGTTGCGATCCAAGTTATAAGAAATCAGTAGGTTATTTGATCTTACCACACAATACTTCAACATCTATAGCAATCTGAAGCGCCAACATGGTATCCCTATTTGCAAGCTTAATAGTAACATCAATTAATTCTATCTCAGTAGGTGAAATATCATGCATAATTTGTTGATAGAGAGAAAAAAGGAACATCACTTATAAGAGTACCGATATCACATAAACCATGGTAGAAAAGATCTCCAATCTTTACAGAAACAACAGGCATGCCAACAACCTTCTTATTATTATCTAACTTATCCCATTCATTTCTAAATTTTTTTAGCAATTCTAGATGCATCCTCACATAAATATATGACATGTCCATCAATATTGTCAACCAATAAATCCTTAACTATTGCAATTGGAGGTTCTACTTTAATTTATTCATAGTGTTCATGTGTCTTAATATTACTCTTATGAACCATAGTTGTAGCCTTAGCACGTTCCTTAATCCTAATAGGGAAAGGAGGTTTCTCAATGTAAGCACTAGGCACAACATGATTAGCGGTATACGCAAGTGTTTCAGTTTTAGTAATAATGGGTTCTTCAAAAATATCATTAACGGGCGGATGGAATTTAAACCACTTCAATTTTGTAACATCAACATGAGCAGCAAGTGATTTACAAAATTTAGCTACTATCTCAGATTCAACTCCATATTTTGCACTAAGATTATGAAAAAGATATGTTTCTACAATAGACTTAGCGCATTCATAATCAAACTTTATACATGAATCGTTACCTTTATCGATCTCCCAATCTTCATAGTTGCATTTAATCTATCAATAAAATCCCATTTGAATTCAATACTTCTTTTCACGAAGGAACTAGTAGAAGAAGAATCGAGCATTGTTCTATCATTATGAGAAAGCCGAGCATAAAGGTTCAGATTAATCATCTCGAGAAAGAGCTCATGATTGGGGCATTTAAACATCATGTCCTAGAGCCTCCCCCAAGCTTGAGAAATACTTTCTCCTTCACGAGGCCACAAATTATATATACAATTCCGATCACGATAAACCAAGTGCATAGGATATATTTTTTGATGGATTTCCAATTTCAGGCGGTTCTAGTCCCATGTTTCAGGATCATCCAATAGCCTATACCATGCCAAAGATTTTTTCTCCAAAGATAAAGGGAGCATCTTCCTCTTAACATTATTTGCTGATAAACCTGCAAGCTTAAACAATCCACATAGTTCATCCATATAAATTAAGTGCATATCAAGATGTTTTGTTCCATCTCCGGCATAGCGATTAGCATGCATTTTTTCCATAATACCAAAAGGGATTTCATAATAAATATTTTCAGTAGGTTGAGGAGTGGCTCTTACCACTTCCGCTCGACGTGAAGATACCCTGAACAAGCCCCTCAAAAGAGTATCTTCCTTAGTAACAAGTAGAGATAAAATTCAGCATGTAGTATAAATGTTTCCTTACCATATTCCTCTTACAAAAAGCGCTTCACTCCCTGGAAATGATGCCAGAAAAGAGTCTTGATTACCC
Source organism: Triticum dicoccoides (assembly GCF_002162155.2). Lineage (NCBI taxonomy): Eukaryota > Viridiplantae > Streptophyta > Magnoliopsida > Poales > Poaceae > Triticum > Triticum dicoccoides. The sequence goes on from NC_041393.1 coordinate 125,129,813, forward strand.
ACAAGTATAGGGGGTCAATTATAGTCCTTTCGATAAGTAGGAATGTCGAACCCAGTGAGGAGCAAGGAATCGATAAGCAGTTTTCAGCAAGGTACTCTCTGCAAGTGTTGTAAGATAGTTGTGACAGATAGTTTGGTAGCAAGATAATTCATAGAAAGTAATAAGTAACAATACCAACAAGGTGCAGCAAGGTGGCCCAAATCCTTATATTGCAAAGGACAAGCTAGAAATACTTCTTATAATGAGAAATGTGTTCTCGAGGACACAAGGGAATCTCGTCTAGTTAACTTCATCTCGATTCACTGACCCGCATTCACTACTTTGATAGGTTGTTATGTGGGAGGACCGGTCCTAGGGTGCTTTTTATTACTTGAAAAAATAGTCCACTTATGATTAACCCCTCTCGCAAGCATCCACAACTACAAAATAAGAATCAAGATAAATCTTACAACAGCATGAAACATATGGATCCAAATCAGCCCTTACGGAGTAGCACATAAACTAGGGTTTAAGATTCTACCACACCTGCAACCCATCATTTAATTTCTAATCCCACAATCCCTTCCTCTAGGCTCAAACATGGTAATGTGTCATGTAGTCGACATTCACATGACACTACTAGAGGAAGAACAACATAACACATCATACAAATATTGAACGAAACCCAACTTCACATGACTACTTATAAGAGGCTTCTCCCATGTCCTCAAGAAGAAATGAAACTAATCACAAATCATATTCATGTACATGATTAGAGGAGAATAATATACTGAACATATGATCTTCCACCAAATAACCAAGCAGCATCAACTACAAGATGTAATCAACACTACTAGAAATCCATAGGTACCAATATGAGGTTTTGAGACAAATATTGGAAACAGGAGATGAACTAGGGTTTGAGATGAGATGGTGCTGGTGAAGATCTTGACGGAGATGAGTCATCCCATTATGAGAGGAACTTTGGTGATGACGATGGCTTTGGTTTCGCCCTACTGGAGGGATGTACCCTCGGAGGAATTGCTCCGTCCGAGAGGAAAGTGCCCCTGCCTAGGTTCCACCTCGAGACGGCGGCATTTCATCCAGAAAGTCTTCTATTGATTTTTTTTCTCGGTAAAATGGCTTCATATAGAAGGAGATGGGCCACGGAGGCCCTTCGTGGGACCCACAAGCTCACCACGAGCGCCCCAGGGGGCACCCCATGAGCTTGTGGCTCCCTGGTGGGTCCCTCAGGTGCATATTCCTTCCAGTCTTTTTCATATATTCCATAATAAATCTTCATAAATTTTCAGGTCATTTGGACATCTGGAGAATAGCTATCTCTGTTATAGCTCTTTTCAGGTCCAAAATTTCAGCTATCGGCAATCTCCCTCTTGTGATAGAACTTCCAAGTTAAGAGGAAAAGGCATTAGAATTGCATCAAAAAGTGGAATATAAATTTAAAATAGTAGAAATAGTTCTAGGAAAAGATGTTGAAAAATGGACGTATCACCTACCGGAGAAATACCTTGATTGTGAATGAATGATAGGGCATGATTTTATTAACGGAGGTACTCCACTTAACCGGTACAACCTGGTGTTCAACTAGGGTACACATTCCATCAGAACTCCGCATACCCCTTCTTTTTTTATATTGATCAGAGAGGGAAATATATTATTATGCGAGAGGACATCACCAACTATAGGAAAGAGTTGGCGGGAGCAGAGAAGGTTCAACATTGGGACGCTCAACTGCCATAGCCAACTTTGTTCCTACCTGAACCTAAGGGATTCTTCAAGAGGGAGTAACCAAGTTAGGCCAAAAGCCTAAGCTTGGGGAGTACGTTTCTCACCAACATTTCATTCATGTTATCACATTGATTACACTTGTCGGTGTTCATCATTTTCTTTGTATATCCATGTTCGCTTTTATTTGTTTTCTTCTGTGTGTTTAGGAAAATTTGAAAAATCCATAAATATTTCTTGCTGCTTTTTTATTTTCTTTCCTTGGTTGCTAGTTTGTAGTATTAAAAGAAAACCAAAAAAGATTTTTGATTTTATCTTTTGTTGTTTGTTCAGAGCTCTTCAGTGTAAAACTAAAAACTCCAAAAATATTTCGGTGTGTTTCTTCGAACTCTTCTTGTTTGTTAATTTTTTTAGAAAATAAAAAAAAGAGTTATCTAGTTTCTCTTTTGCCTCTTCTTTGTTGCTTATTTTTGCTCTTTGCTTCTTCGTCATTCCTTTGAATTCTCTTGCATCTCGTCGAGTCTTGTTTCAAAGGAGAAGACATCTAAAATAATTTCTAGTTGGCTCTTATGTGTTTTATTGTTGACCTAATGAAAGACTAAATATTTCCTTGTCTTCTCGTATGTATATAGTCCTTGCAGATTGTAGCTTAGTCCATAGCACACTAGCACTATGTTATATTTTCTAGATCCTTATGTCGTGCAATTGAAATGCAATAATGATGATGGTTTGATTAAGTGATCATCGTGAAGATAAGCTGGTACGAACTCTACTTCAATATAAGAAATATGTCACTGAATGGTCATTGTTTTTCATTTGTGACCTTTTTGTGACCAAAACTAGTTGGTCAAAAGCTGGTCGTCTTTAATGAAACTTAACAACATTTTTTGTGAAATGGTCGTAGAAGGCAATGACCAAAATAAAAGGTCGTTCGTTCTACGACCAATTATTTTGGTCACTGGCAACATGCCCACACCACGTCAGATCCGACGTGGCAAGCTGACTTGGAAAAATTGCGCCAAATGAGTTGGTCGCTAGTTAGAATCAGCACAGTCTAGTTTGATGCTTTACATGGGCCGAGCCCAACAATTCTGCCTTTTTATAATTTTTTTCCTCTCAATTTTGATCAGCTACTTGGGCCAAGCCCAACACCTTTTTTATTTTCTGGGCCACAACCTTTACAGTCCAATTTTTGGTCCTCACACTTTTTACATTTAATTTTGAAGATGGTCCCACTTGTCAGTTTTCTACTTTTGTTTTGTCAATTCAAAATAGGTCCCACTAGTGAAATGGACCCCAGTTCTCAAAAATGTTGTTTAGGTCTGACACATCAATTCTCATTTGTGAAATTACCAATAATTTGATTCAAACAGATCCTATAAGGCATAATATTTCATACAGCAGCCAAACAAAGTACATTACAATCATGCACAGTACAAATCTAGTATTCAGCTATAAAAATACAACTAAATACACACATAACTAGCTCCACTGAGCTAGAACACATTGTTGGGTGTGGGTCTTCTTTGGGATTCTTCTTTCTAGAACTCAACTTTTGAAGAATGAAGGCTAGCATCTGCGGGTTATAAATCAGACAAGATAGCAACATAATCAAGTGAAGCCATGCACATAACATTCTCGTAACATTGAAAAATAGTTGTAGAATTTGAGATCTAATAAGAAATCATGCATATAACATTCTCATAATAGCAAAACTGAGATATATTTGTAAAGGCCAAATGATAAGTACCAACGCGGTGCCGGATAACAGAGAAACTATGTCAAGTTATTCTAATTTCCTAATGTGTGTGTCGCATGATACATGCATCAAGCATCAGGATGAGTAGATATCTGACTTCGTGTAGATGCTATGGATGGGGCTGTAGTAGAACATTTGGTCCGCATCATTGTTGACACTGGACATTGTTGGTACTTGTCCATTTAGAAGTCTGCCATGCGCTCCTGCCGTCGCCGGTGAGCAACACCTAGCCAGAGAGGATTTGCTAATTCTAAAATAACATTAACAACAAAGAAGCTAAAAAGGTTCTTTAAGATAGTGAACCAGTGAATATCACTCATATTTAGTACCTTACATGACAATGGCTGGATTATTACAGATGTTGAAGCAACACTAAGGTGATCATGTAACATAGAGTCAGGAATTCTATGCTTATTATTAAGAAAAAAAGGTTACAAGTTAAGCCTTTGTTTAATGGTGGGTCTAAGGAAATCAGCTGTGCATTTGGTGAGTGTCGTGGGGGAACACGATCACCTATGGGGCCGTCGGCCCCATGTGGTTCGGCAAGGGGGAAGTTCATGTTGCACAAAGAGCAGAGGCCATGAAACAACACGGTAACGCTAGTGGTTTTTACCCAGGTATGGGCCGCTGAGAAGCGTAAAACCCAGCCTACTCCTGCTTTGGTGGATTGGATGACGGAACACAATGAGCACGCAACACTCAAACCCGGCAAGGTCACCTCGGGGAGAGCAACTCACATACAAGTGTGCAAGGGTCTTAATCCTTTGCTAGGTTGCCTCGGACCTCCTCTTATAGCTTAATGGATGACCACGGTGGCAAAATAGTCTTTATCTAATGATTAGATAGCTAACACTGCTATCATACCTAACTCAGGAAGTTAGGACAAAGTGCATTAAATGCACTACTAGGTGTCATGCTGAGGATGGAGCCCGGCAAGCCTACAGTGCCGCTTAACCATTTCTTGCCTATCTTCTTGACATGACTCTAGACGGGTGTCATATGAGGGTAATCTGTCTTCCAAATGGCTGGCATGTCCATAGTGGAAGCCACTTAATCACATGGAGGCTCGACACCACACTAAAACCTGATTTGCGTTGCGGTGCGCTGGAGCAGTGGAACGATGGTGCCTTGGCAGGGAGATTTTCCCTTGGTAGACCCGACAAGCTTGCCGGGGAAATCTTGGACTTGTCCTAGGGGCGACCTCAACCAAGCCAGGCTCTCCTGCCCGGTATGGGAGGCCTTCCCAAGGTGATGCTCTGCTATCTTGTTTGTCTTGGTCTTCTTCATCTGCTCCTTGATCTCACGAAGGGCGGCTTCTCTGACCTGGCCTTGCTTCATATGTTGGTGTAGCTATGCGATGCAGACACACCTATGTATAAATCTAGGCAAGAAACATAAATGTTTGTTGTACCGACAGGAGCCTGATGACCCACAAGTATAGGGTATCTACCATAGTCCTTTCGATAAGTAAGAGCGTCGAACCCAACAAGGAGTAGAAGGAAATGACAAGCGGTTTTCAGCAAGGTATTCTTGGCAAGCACTGAAATTATCGGTAACAGATAGTTTTGTGATAAGATAATTCATAATGGGCAGCAAGTAAAAGAATAACAAAGGTGCAGCAAGGTGGCCCAATCCTTTTTGTAGGAAAGACAAGCCTGGACGAACTCCTATATAAAGCAAAGCGCTCCCAAGGACACATGGGAATTTCTATCAAGCTAGTTTTCATTACTTTGATAGTTTGATAATTTGATAATTTGATATGTGGGTGGACCGGTGCTTGGGTGCTGCCCTTACTTGGACAAGCCTCCCACTTCATGCTTTTTTTGATAGAAAGACTATAAGGGAACCCCATACAGTATAATTGGTGCAACAAACCCAAATTGCAAGTACCATGCCTTGAACCTGGGTGGGTGGGAAGGCATCAACCCCTCCCCACCACTACGCGATGCCTTAGTCTGCAAGCCTCCCACTTATAATTAACCCCTCTCGCAAGTATCCGCAACTATGAAAGAAGAATTAAGATGAATCTAACCATAGCATTAAACATATGGATCCAAATCATCCCCTTACGAAGCAACGCATAAACTAGGGTTTAAGCTTATGTCACTCTAGCAACCAGTCATCTACTTATTACTTCCCAATTAATGCATTCCCCTAGGCCCAAATCATGGTGAAGTGTCATGTAGTCGATGTTCACATAACACCACTAGAGGAGAGACAACATACATCTCATAAAAATATCGAACGAATACCAAATTCACATGATTACATATAACAAGACTTCTCCCATGGCCTCAGGAACAGACATAACTACTCACAAAGCATATTCATGTTCATAATCATAGGAGTATTAATTATCATTAAGGATCTGAACATATGATCTTCCACCGAATAAACCAACTAGCATCAACTACAAGGAGTAATCTGAAGGAAATATGCCCTAGAGGCAATAATAAAGTTGTTATTTATATTTACTTATATCATGATAAATGTTTATTATTCATGCTAGAATTGTATTAACCGGAAACTTAGTACATGTGTGAATACATTGACAAAACATAGTGTCCCTAGTATGCCTCTACTTGACTAGCTCGTTAATCAAATATGGTTATGTTTCCTAACCATAGACATGTGTTGTCATTTGATGAACAGGATCACATCATTAGGAGAATGATGTGATGGACAAGACCTATCCATTAGCTTAGCATTATGATCGTTACAGTTTCATTGCTACTGCTTTCTTCATGACTTGTACACGTTCCTCAAACTATGAGATTATGTAACTCCCGAATACTGGAGGAACACCTTGCGTGCTATCAATTCTCACAATGTAACTGGGTGATTATAAAGATGCTCTACAGGTGTCTCCGAAGGTGTTTGTTTGGTTGTCATAGATCTAGATTAGGATTTGTCACTCCATGTATCGAAGAGGTATCTATGGGACCTCTCGGTAATGCTCATCACTATAAGCCTTGCAAGCAATGTGACTAATGAGTTAGTTGCAGAATGAAGCATTACAAAACGAGTAAAGAGACTTGACGGTAATGAGATTGAACTAGGTATGATGATACCGACGATCGAATCTCGGGCAACATACTGATGACAAAGAGAACAACGTATATTGTTATGCTGTTTGACCGGTAAAGATCTTCGTAGAATATGTAGGAGCAAATATGAGGATCCAGGTTCCGCTATTGGTTATTGACCGGAGATGTGTCTCGGTCATGTCTACATTGTTCTCGAACCCGTAGGGTCCGCATGCTTAACGTTCAATGACGATTTGTACTATGAGTTATGTGTTTTGATGACCGAATTTTTTTTGATGTCCCGCATGAGATCACGGACATGACGAGGAGTCTCGAAATGGTTGAGACATAAAGATTGATATATTGGAAGGCTACATTCGGACACAAGAATGGTTCGGGTTGTTTCGGATAAGCTTCGGAGTACCGGGGGTTACCCGAACCCCCTGCGGGAAGTTATTGGGCCTCATGGGGCTTAGTGGAGAAGAGAGAGGGCCGGCCAGGAGGTGGCGTGTGGCCCCCTTGCCCCAATCCGAATTGGACAAGGGTAGGGGGCGGTGCCCCCCTCCTTCCTTCTCTCCTCCTCCTCCTTCCCCCTTCTCCAACTTGGAATAGGAAAGGGGAGAATCATACTAGGTTTGGAGTCCTAGTAGGACTTGCCCCCCATGGCGCGCCTCCCCTCTTGGCCAGCCTCCTCCTCCCATCCTTTATATACATGGCCAAGGGGAACCCCATAGAGACACAAGTTCATCTTTTAGCCATGTGCGGTGCCCCCCTCCACAGTTACACACCTCGGTCATATAGTCATAGTGCTTAGGCGAAGCCCTGTGCCGGTAACTTCGTCATCACCGTCGCCACGCCGTCGTGCTGACGATACTCTCCCTCAGCCTCAACTGGATCAAGGGTATGAGGGAAGTCATCGAGTTGAACGTGTGCTGAACACGGAGGTGCCATACGTTCGGTACTTGGATCGGTTGGATCGCAAAGACGTTCGACTACATCAACCACATTATTGAAATGCTTCCGCTTTTGGTCTACGGTGGTACGTGGACACACTCTCCCCTCTCGTTGCTATGCATGACCTAGATAGATATTGCATGATCGTAGGAATGTTTTTCAAATTATTGTTATCCCCAACAGTGGCATCCGAGCTAGGTCTATGCGTAGATATTATATGCACGAGTAGAACAAAAAGAGTTGTGGCGATAATAGGCATACTGCTTACCACCAACGTCTTACTTTGATTCGGCGGTATTGTTGGATGAAGCGGCTTGGACCGACATTACATGACCGCGTTCTTGAGATTGGTTCTACTGACGTGCTTTTGCACACAGGTGGTTGGCGAGTGTCTGTTTCTCCAACTTTATTTGAATCGAGTTTAACTATGGCCGGTCCTTGTTGAAGGTTAAAACAACACACTTGACAAAAAATCATTGTGGTTTTGATGCGTAGGTAAGAACAGTTCTTGCTAGAAGCCCGTAGCAGCCACGTAAAACTTGCACCAAAAAAGTAGAGGACGTCTAACTTGTTTTTTCAGGGCATGTTGTGATGTGATATGGTCAAGACATGATGTGTAGTATGAGATGATCATGTTTTGTTAAAGTTATCGGCAACTGGCAGGAGCCTTATGGTTGTGTGTTTATTGCATAAGATGCAAGCGCCATATAATTGCTTTACTTTATCGATATGCGATAGCAATAGTTGCAAAAGCAATAGTTGGCGAGACGACCATGTGATGACACGTTGATAAAGATCAAGATGATGGAGATCATGGTGTCATGCCGGTGATGATGAAGACTATTATGGGACTTTGCAGATGGAGATAAAAGGAACAAGATGATGATGGCCATATCATGTCACATATTTTGATTGAGTGTGATGTTTATCTTTTATTCTTATTTTGCTTAGTTTGGCGGTAGCATTATAAGATGATCCCTTACTAAAAGTTCAAGGTATAAGTGTTCTCCCTGAGTATGCACCGTTGTGACAGTTCTTCGTGCCGAGACACCACGTGATGATCGGGTGTGATAAGCTCTACGTTCACATACAATGGGTGCAAGCCAGTTTTGCACACACAGAATACTCGGGTTAAACTTGATGAGCCTAGCATATGCAGATATGTCCTCGGACCACTGGAGACCGAAAGGTCGAGCGTGAATCATATAGTAGATATGATCAACATCGTGATGTTCACCATTGAAAACTACTCCATCTCACGTGATCATCGGAAATGGTTTAGTTGATTTGGATCATGTGATCATTTAGATGACTAGAGGGACATCTATCTAAGTGGGAGTTTGTAAGTAATATGATTAACTAAACTTTAATTTATCATGAACTTAGTCCTGATAGTATTTTGCAAATTATGTTGTAGATCAATAGCTCGCGTTATAGCTTCCCTATGTTTTTATATGTTCTGAGAGAAAACTAAGTTGAAAGATGATATTAGCAATGATGCGGACTGGGTCCGTGATCTAAGGTGTATCCTCATTGCTGCATAGAAGAATTATGTCCTTGATGCACCGCTAGGTGACAGACCTATTGCAGGAGCAGATCCAAATATTATGAAAGTTTGGCTAGCTCAATATGATGAATACTTGATAGTTTCGTGCACCATGCTTTACAACTTAGAATCGGGACTTCAAAGACGTTTTGAACATCATGGAGCATATGAGATGTTCCAAGAGTCAAAGTTAATATTTCAAGCAAATGCCCGAGTTGAGAGATATGAAGTCTCTAACAAGTTCTATAGCTGCAAAATGGAGGAGAATAGTTCTGTCAGTGAACACATACTTAGAATATCTGGGTACCATAACCACTTGACTCAGCTGGGAGTTGATTTTCCTGATGATAGTGTTATCGACAGAGTTCTTCAATCACTGCCACCAATCTATAAAGGCTTCGTGATGAACTATAATATGCAAGGGATGAACAAGACTATTCCCGAGCTCTTCGCGATGCTAAAAGCTACGGAGGTAGAAATCAAGAAGGAGCACCAAGTGTTGATGGTCAACAAGACCACTAGTTTCAAGAAAAAGGGCAGAGGGAAGAAAGGGAACTTCAAGAAGAATGGCAAAAAGGTTGCTGCTCAGGAGAAGAAACCCAAGTCTGGACCTAAGCCTGAAACTAACTGCTTCTACTACAAAGGGACTAGTCACTGGAAGTAGAACCGCCGTAAATATTTGGCGGATAAGAAGGATGGCAAAGTGAACAAAGGTATATTTGATATACATATTATTGATGTGTACCTTACTAGTGCTCATAGTAATCCCTGGGTATTTGATACTTGTTCGGTTGCTAAGATTAGTAACTCGAACAGGAGTTGCAGAATTAATAGAGACTAGTTGAGGATGAAGTGACGATGTGTGTTGGAAGTGGTTCCAAGATTGATATGATCATCATCGAGCACTCCCTATACTTTCGGGATTAGTGTTGAACCTAAATAAATGTTATTTGGTGTTTGCGTTGAGCATGAATATGATTAGATCATGTTAATTGCAATATGGTTATTCATTTAAGATAGAGAATAATTGTTATTCTATTTACATGAATAAAACCTTCTATGGTCATACACCCAATGTTGATGGTTTATTGAATCTCAATCATGGTAATACACATATTCATAGTATTGATGCCAAAAGATGCAAAGTTGATAATGATAGTGCAACTTATTTGTGGCACTGCGTTTGGGTCATATCGGTGTAAAGCTGTCGATGTACTAGAGTAGGGGTACCCTAGTATCCCGAACTTGTGCACGGGCAGTTGCAGCACCCCGCGGCAAGGCTTGCCGGGCGACCGCCAAGGTCCTCCGTGGTTCCCTTGGAGCCATTCAAGAACAAAGTATTCAAGCCAAGGAGACAAGGCCCCGGCAAGAGGAGCTTGCCGGGAAGGCCAACCAAGGCATCTCAAGGAACTTACCGCGACGCGCCGCGCGTCCCGACGAGGCCCGGCGAGCGACAAGCTTCCGGACGCGGCAAGACAACGACCGCGGCAAGACAACGACCGCGGCAAGGCACTTGCCGCGGTAGGCCACCACTCTGTACCCGCGCTCCAGCACATCCACCAATGTGTCGCCCTGGGGCTTTTCCAGGCGCGCGTGGCAGGAGGCTGTGCAGCCAGCGGTGCACAGTGGCATGCGACGCTGACAAGATCGCCATCGTGGCGAACGGTGGCGTCCCTGACGGTCCCTTTCTGCACTGTTTGGGCGACACAGACTGGCATTTAATGCCTTTGTCCCCTGCCGTCAGGGTTAGGTAGGATACACTGTACAGGTAGCTATACCAACCGCAACTCCTTTTCCATTTTTACCCTTGTCTGCGTTGCCACCTGCCGGTGACCCCTTTAGCTTATAAAAGGAGGCCCATGCGCAACGTAGAGAGGGGTTCGAAGGTTCGGAAGCCAGAGAACACTCACGCTCGGTCTCGTTAGCGGCTCGAGTGTACTGTAGCACTCAGCACTCCCGAGCAAGAACACAATACACTAAAACATGCAGCAGTAGGAGTGTTATCTCTCCGGAGAGCTCCAAAGCTGGGTAAACTGCTCGTGTGCTTCGCCTCGATCCGCTCTTCGTGCGATCTCCGCCCCTCGCCGAACCGAAAGGGGCTCGGTCCGCCGGTCCCATAGGTGTTCATGGATCAGTTTCCCCGACATCTTTGGCGTGCCAGGTAGGGGGCGTCGAGGTTGTGTGAACCTGATCCGGCGTTCGCACGAGCTAGATATTCATCTTCTTCATCGACATGCCACCGAAGAAGAAGACTTCAGCCGCAGCTGCTCCGTCCACGTCGATCCCACCACCTCTGGAGCAAACGGGTGGTGGGGTAGACGCCGGCGGAAGAACGGACATCGACGAGGGAGCTCACGGTGCTGCCAGGTCCAAGGACAAGGCCGCACAGACTTCGGCATCCGTACATGCACCGCGCCCATCTCAGGAGGCGCAAGACCGACATCGTCATGGTATTCGCAGTACCATATGTTTGTTGGACCAAGATCGAGCTGGTGGGTCTCGGGGTGCTCAAGACCAGCGTGCACGCCAACGTGCAGGCACGAGCGAGGCACGGGCGCCTCGACGGGATACTGCTCCTTCTAACATAGTTATAAGTCCGAGCATATCCCGCTCCTCACACCGTTCGCAATTGCCGCCCACCACTCGAGCAGAAGCTTTGGCGCGAGCTCAGTTACTCCTAGATTACCCTCCAACGACAGACAAGATCGATGAATGGAGGGCACCATTCAGAGTCTCATCGGCTTCGCCAACGGCGACACTCCACGGCAGCCGAGTACATCGCTGCCGCGACAGGACCGCCAGGCACGAGCCGATGGCGATGAAACCGGTGGGGGTGCAACCACCATGCACTCTCCGCCCCGAAGGCCAAGATCGCCGACTCGCCGGATCCACCTCGACAGCGACTCCACCGCGTCATTGGATCCACGAGCTCGTCGCGATCAGCGCCATGTTCTTCACAAATGACAGCAAGAAGACGCTCGTACTCGCATCGAGCGCCGAAGAGAAGCGCGGCGTCAATCAGACCAGCGCGCTGGGCCCTCTGTCGACATGCATGCGCCAGGGGAACCAGGCGACCTACCATACGCGGTAGGTTGCCCTGCGTTCACTCGTGAGCTGCGGCAAGTCCAGTGGCCCAGCACGAAGAATTTCAAGCCAGACGTACCAGAGAAGTACGACGGCAAGTCGCATCCGTCGGAGTTCCTCAGCATCTACACCATCGCGGTGCAAGCTGCCGGGGGGCGGGACGACAAGATCCTTGCCAACTACTTCCCGCTGGTGCTCAAGCCCAATGTCAGATCCTGGCTCATGCACTTGCCGGACAACTCCATATCCTCCTGGGCTGACTTGTGCCATCAGTTTGTCGGCGCCTTTACAGGCGGCCACAAGCCTCATGGACAAGAAAGCGACCTTCATCTGCTCGCCCAGAACGAAGGAGAGCCCCTGCGCAAGTACATTCAGAGATTCAGCCGCGTACAGCACAACATCCCAGATGTCCACCCTGCCGCGGTAATCAGCGCGTTCCATCAAAACGTGCGAAACCGCAGGATGCGGGAGGAGATGGCGATGTGCAAGATCAGAGATGTCGGTGAGCTGTATGCCCTGGCCGACAAGTGTGCGCGTGTTGAGCAAGGGAGGAAACTCCCTGAAGAGAATACAGAAGCAGCGGAATCTGATAGTGAAGATGCTGCCCCGACAAAGAAAAACCGGCAGCGGAACAACAGGAAGAAGAAAGGCAAAGAGGTGCTAGTCGTTGAGCAGTCCGGCAAGAAAGCCAAAGCTTGTAGCTCCAACAAGGAGATTGCCGCGGGCACCAACCACCAGGCTGTGGCGGTCGCTGACAAGCAGGACGGCACCAACAGGCAGTACTGCAAGATCCACCGCACCAAGGGCCATGACCTCCAGAGCTACAAGAAAGTCGAGCAGCTTGTCGAGCAGCAAAAGGCGGAATACGAGCGACGCGACAAGGAGAAGGCCCAGGAAGGTGCTGGAGGAGCCGGCAAAAAATGCCCCGACCAAGGAGGACGCCGCGGCAAGGCCAAGCAGCGGCAAGGAGATAGACCTCCCCGCGGCCGCGGCAAGGATGAAGATGACGACGACTATGAAGATATGGATGATGACGAGACCGATGAGTAGGAGTTCCAAAAAGCCACAGAGGTCCTGTGCATTGACGGCAGTGCTTCTCTGCATACTTCACACCGCCAGCTCAAGAAGTGGGTGCGAGAAGTCAATGCGGCGGAACCACCCGTCGAGTCACGCAAGCCTCTGAAATGGTCCAGCACGCCTATCATCGTTGATATTGAGGACCACCCTGATCGCATAACTGCGGTTGGGTGCTTGGCGATGTTGGTTTCACCAACTATCCGCAACCTCAAGGTCACTAAGATGCTAGTTGACAGCGGGGCCAGCTCGAACCTGATCTCCTCCGCGGTACTCCAGAAACTCCAGATCCCTGATAGCGAGCTCGAAGAGACTGGCACATTCCAAGGAATCAATCCGGGAAGGAGCAAGCCGAAGGGAAAGATCACGTTGTCGGTGACGTTTGGTAGCGAGTTAAACTTCAGGACTGAGAGGGTCACTTTTGACGTTGCTGATTTTCCATTGCCTTACAATGGGATACTCGGCCGTCCAGCACTCGCCAAGTTCATGACAGCCTCTCACTATGCGTACAACATGCTGAAGATGCCAGGCCCGATAAGTGTCATCTCTGTCCCTGGCGACAAGAAGGATGCTCTTATCTGCGCTGACAAGATCTACCGGGAAGCAGTAGCCGCAACAGATCGCAGATCACTTGCCGTTGAAGCTCCCGGGGCGAAGAAGAAGACCAAGTCCGGCAAGAGTTCTGATGCCCACTCCGGCAAGCGCACCTCTTCGGAGTGCTGCGCTACCGTCGAGGACGCACCATCGAGCTCCACCGGCAAGTGTAAGAAGACAATGGTAGCTCCACCAGAGACCAAGAAGGTGTCCGCCAAGGAGGACGGCACTGGTGGTACCTTCACCATCAGTGCCACTCTCGACCCTAAATAGGAAAGCGCGCTCGTTGCTTTCCTGCGGGCGAACGTCGACGTGTTTGCATGGCAACCGTCTGACATCCCCGGTGTTCCCAGGAAAGTAATCGAGCACCATCTTGCCGTCTGTCCTCATGCGCGGCCCGTCAAGCAGAAAGTCAGAAAACAGGCAGTGGAGCGCCAATAATTCATCGCTGAAGAAATCAAGAAGTTGGAAGCAGCAAGCCTTGTCAGAGGAGTGCTCCATCCTACGTGGTTGGCCAATCCTGTAGTCGTGCGCAAGGCAAACGGGAAATGGAGGCTTTGTATCGACTTTACCGATGTCACTAAAGCTTGTCCCAAAGACCCATTTCCCTTACCGCGCATCGACCAGATTGTTGATTCCACGGCTGGATGTGACTTGGTTTCATTTCTTGACGCATACTCAGGATACCATCAAATCTTCATGGCAGAAGAGGATGAGGAGAAAACCGCATTCATCACCCCATGTGGCACGTACTGTTTCGTACGGATGCCTTTCGGTTTAAAGAATGATGGTTCAACATTTGCAAGGGTAGTCCATGACGCTTTTGAGCCATAAATACACAGAAATGTGGAGGCCTACATGGATGACATAGTGGTCAAAAGCAAGGACAAGGCAACTCTGATTCAAGATTTAGACGAAACCTTTGCAAATCTGCGCAAGATCAACCTCAAGCTTAACCCTGAGAAGTGTGTGTTTGGAGTCCCCTCCGGCAAGCTTCTCGGGTTCTTCATGTCTCAGCGCGGAATTGAAGCCAATCCCGACAAGATCAAGGCCATTGAGCAGATTGAAGCACCAAAGCGCATCAAGGATGTACGAAGACTTGCCGGCTGCGTGGCTGCCCTCAGCAGGTTTATCTCTAGGTCTGCTGAGCGCGCCCTGCCATTTTTCAAAATATTGAAAAAGGCAGGTCCAATGAAATGGACTCCGGAGGCGGAGGCTGCGATGCAGGACTTAAAGAGATACCTGTCCTCCACTCCAACACTTGTCGCACCTAAGCCACAAGAGAAGTTGTTGCTATATATAGCGGAAACCAATCAAGTGGTTAGTGCTGCATTAGTAGCGGAGAGGGAGGCAGATGATGAGCCAGCAACCATGGCAGATGCATCCAGCGGCAAGCAGGGAACTTCACCGGCAAGCTCTGGTCCCGACAAAGATGGATCTGCGCAGGCGCGTGAAGAGATGTAGAAGAGAATGGTGCAGCACCCAGTTTACTTTGTCAGTTCCCTTCTGCAGGGGGCTAGGTCAAGGTACTCTGGTGTGCAGAAGTTGCTTTTCGGCCTTCTCATGGCCTCGAGAAAGATGCGCCATTACTTCCAAGCACATGAGATCACAGTCGTCACTCGTTTTCCGCTGAAGAGGATACTGCAAAATCCAGAAGCAACAGGCAGGATTGTCGAGTGGGCACTGGAACTGTCAAGCTTTGGCCTCAAGTTTGAGAGCACTTCAACTATCCAAAGCAGAACATTGGCAGAGTTCATAGCAGAATGGACGCCAACACAAGATGAAGAAATTCGAGAAACGAGCATCCCCGTCAAGGAAGCGAGCAAAGAGTGGCTGATGTGCTTTGATGGTGCCTTCTCGCTGCAAGGCGCCGGTGCAGGCGTGCTACTTGCTACACCCACCGGAGAGCACCTCAAGTACGTAGTCCAGATGCACTTTCCCAAGGAGCAAGCAACGAACAATACTGCAGAGTATGAAGGTTTGCTTGTCGGTCTCAGGATCGCAGCAGACCTTGGGATCAAGAAGCTCATTGTCAGGGGTGACTCACAGCTTGTCGTCCGCCAAGTGAACAAGAACTATCAGAGTCCGTTGATGGAAGCTTACGTTGATGAAGTGAGGAAGCTAGAAGAGCACTTTGACGGCCTGCAGATGGAACATGTTCCAAGAGCTCAGAACGACATTGCCGATGGCCTGTCAAAGTGTGCCGCACTTAAGTTACCTGTGGAACCAGGGATCTTTGTGCTCAAGCTGACTCAACCATCCGTAACACCATCAACTGGATAGAGCAAGAAGAGGAAGTTGATTTCTGGTGACTACTTTCCGTTAGAGCTCCCCGAAGCCGCCGCCAAGAAGGTCCTCAAGATCAACACCAAGGATGCTGAGGAGCAGTCTGCTCCGACAAGCCCTAGGGTTTGTTCCGTTGAAGCAGATGCTCCCGACAAGTTTTGCTCCGGCAAGCTTGCCGGGGAACGTCAAGCTCCGGCTGAGCCGCAGGTTCTCGCCGTAGAGGCTGATGTTCCCGCAGCGGCAGATGTGCCTTAAGTCCTTGTTGTCGAGCCACGAGCTCCAGCATGGGCACAGCAGATTGTCTGTTTCCTTGAGACAGGAGAACTTCCCGAAGAGCAAGAAGAAGCGGAAAGAGTAGTCCGGCAGTCAAGTATGTACCAGTTTGTCGACAACACACTGTACAGAAGAAGACTCAACGGTGTGAAATTGAAGTGTATTCACCGGGAAGACGGACAAAAGCTGTTGGCAGAGATACATGGAGGCATATGTGGTCACCACATTGGCGCAAGGGCACTTGCCGGCAAAGCATTCTGGCAAGGTTTCTTTTGGCCGACAGCCCTCCAGGATGCAACTGCACAAGTAACCAAGTGTGAAGCGTGCCAGTTCCATTCCAAACAGATACACCAGCCAGCTCAAGCTCTCCAGACGATCCCTTTATCCTGGCCATTTTCGGTTTGGGGGCTCGACATCCTCGGCCCCTTTCCCCGAGCTGTCGGGGGCTTTGAGTACTTGTACGTTGCAATCGACAAGTTCACAAAGTGGGCGGAGGTGGAAGCAGCGAGGAAGGTGATAGCACAATCAGCAGTCAAGTTCTTCAGGTCGATTGTTTGCCGTTTCGGAATCCCTAACAGGATCATCACCGACAACGGCACGCAATTCACGAGCCGCACCTTCATGCAGTACGTCCAAGATATTGGCGCCAAGGTCTGCTTCGCTTCTGTTGCTCATCCGAGAAGCAACGGTCAAGCAGAGAGGGCAAATGCTGAAGTGCTACGCGGGCTCAAGACCAGGACTTTCGACAGGCTGCGCAAGTGCGGAAAGAAATGGATTGAGGAGCTGCCGGTGGTTCTTTGGTCGATCAGAACGACGCCAAATCGAGCCACTGGCCAGACACCTTTCGCTCTAGTCTATGGAGCAGAGGCAGTTCTCCCCATGGAACTCATATACGGGTCACCTTGAGTGCTTGCTTATGATGAGCTTGAGCAAGAGCAGCTGCGACAAGATGACGTGCTGCTCCTTGAGGAGGTCCGTCTTCAGGCTGTTGTACGAGCTGCTCGATACCAGCAAGCTTTGCGCCGCTAACATAGCCGCAAAGTTAATGCCAGAAGTTTCAAGGAAGGCGACCTTGTTCTTCAGCGCGTTCACTCCGCCAAGAATTCCAACAAGTTGACGCCGAAGTGGGAAGGCCCTTACCGGGTGAAACGAGTCACTAGGCCTGGCGCTGTCCACCTTGAGACCGAAGATGGCATTCTGGTGAGCCACTCCTGGAACATTGAGCATCTTTGTAAGTTTTACCCATAGGGCGCGGTTGCCGGAACCTGTTCCGGCAACCACCTTTTGTACAAGTCTTGCCGATGTTGCATGTAATCCTTTGTACAAAGCCGGGCGCAGATCCCGTGCATAAGTAAAGCTCATGTGCTCCGCACATCTTGTCAATTTCATGCTTTCTACTTTATATTTGCATGCGTTATCTGACACTTTGTGCAGCACCTACCCCCGGTAAGCAATAACGAGTCGTAAGGCTCCATATCTTTATTTTCTCTTCTTTCTCTTTCTCAAAGGAAAGGAAGGTTCCCTCGCCCACAAGTTTGCCGGGGGGAAAGGAGAAGATAATGGTGTGGACCAGGCATCGTTCAAGGAAGTTTCGCCTTACCGGAAAGCAAACGACAAAAAAGCTAAGTTGCCAAAGTTTGAGCAATCAGTTTTAAATTTTTAAGTTATCTTCCTTGAACGACCGTGCTTTGTATGGAAAACCTGTGCGCGGAGGAACCAACTCGTAGCTAGTTGCGCCCTTACTTTGTTTCGAGTCCGCTCAACAATTTAAGAGAGCTGCGACTAGTTGCGACAAGGTTTCTTGTCAGTAGCGGCACCGCCAGCAGGCTGCTGACGTCCCGCACTCAGCGCTCGCGGTTCAAGGTGCCTGCACCGACAAGCTCCCTAAAAGCGTAGGGGAAAAACATACAAAGGAAGGGATCAAGTAAAGGAAATAACATAGCAATCATTACCCAAGATAGAGTTATATTACAAGATAGCTTGTCGCAGCTCTAACAGATTGTTCTCATGACATGACCAGCAGCGACAAAGAAAAAGAAAAGAAGGGCGGCCTAATCTACGCGATCGCCCTCAACCCTCTTGATATCGCTCACCTTGTCCAAAATGGGTGCGACAAGGGCCTTGAGCGCTTCCAGATCAGCATCCGGCGGTAGGGACCTGAGGACGTTGGTGAGGTTGAGGCCTGGGTTGCGGAAGGCCACCTTCACCAGCACCTTCTGAAGAGCCCCCACGCAGATCCCGCGCGACTCGTCGGCCAGCTGCTTTGGGATCTTCTCCCGGAGTCGCTGGAGGGCCGTCGCCACGCCTTTGAAGAACAAGCTGACCTTGGCGCTAGGCTGGAGGTGCTCATCGGAGGAGTACCCGAGATCCTCCATCCCCAACTGCGCCAACTCCCCGTCGATGGCTGCGGCAAGATCCACGAGACCCTCGGTCCAATGCTCCACAGTCTCCCTGAAAGCATCGTGGGCGGCAGCAGCATTCGCCAGCAGTACCTCGTTGGCCTTGATCTTCTCCTTCAAGGCCACCTCCCGCTCTCTGGCGCCGTCCAGCATCTGATTCAAAGTAACCAGCTTCAACTCAAGATCTGCGTTGGAGTCCTTGGCGGCGCTAAGCTCTTTGCTCCTCTCAGCGAGAAGACCCTGCAGCTCGCCGTGAGCGGCGGCGTCCTTCTCGCGCTCGCGCTTGAGCGCGGCCAGCTCCTCGCCGCTCGCCTTGAGATCGGCCTCCAGCTGCGCTACCTTCATCTCCAACTCCTTCTTGGCGGCCTCGGCAGCTGCGGCAGCATCCTTTGCTTCCTTGAGAGCCCCGCCAATTGCTTGCTCGCACGCGGCAAGCTCCTCCTCGTGGCTGTCAAGGTTGACCTTGCGCCGCGCCAACTCGCCTTCCTGCGCAGATAGCTTCTCGGCAGCCAGCCGCTGCCGCTCTTCAACCTAGCCTTCCTGAGGAGGAAGGCTTTCCGCTCCTCGGCGAGTTGCTCCCGCTCCTCTGCTAGGGATCGGAGAGCTTCCTGCCTGAGACCCCGGAGCTCCTCAGCGCGCTTCTCAATGTCCACTCCTGCCCTTGCGACAAGCGCTTCTCGGGATTCTAGCTTGGCTTGTCGGGCGCGGTAGAGCGACAGCAGCTTCCGCAGCAGCCGCTCCTCCTCAGGCTCGTCGCTGCTGCTGCTTGGCGCGTCGACCAGCGTCAGCCCAGCGGACGCGAGCACCTCTCCATCCAAGGTTTATCCTTCGACCAGCGCCCTGGATCTTGATGCCCAGGGGAGATTGATGAAGATGCCATCGCCAGCCTTCAAATAGGTGCCGGACTGGGGCTCTTCAGAGCCTGGCGCTGCAGCATCGGCGGAGGGATCGGCGGTCGGCGCAGCGCCTGGCGCTCCTGCGGCCTCAGGGCCATCACTGCGATCGCCGAATCCCTCGCCAGCTTCTGCAGCGGCAGCTTTGGCGGCCTCTTCGCCGGCGGGATCATCAGCGCCAGCTTCTCCTTCGGTGGCAGCGGCGTCGTCGTTGTTGCTGCGCACGTTCTCCTCGCCAGCGACCTCGGTTTCCATTGGCTCTGCGGCAGATGGATCTGACGAATGGAAAAAGGAGAAAAGTCATGCAAATACTCAAAGAGAAAAGCAGAAGAAGAAGAACCTAAGGGAAGTTTTCAAGCAAGAGGATTACCTGCGCTAGGATCTATGGCCGCGGTCTCCGACACCGAAGGGTCGCTGGCGCTGTCCCTTGCCGGAGAACGCTCCCTTGCCGGGGAATTCTCCCTTGGCGGTGTAGTCGAAGCAGATGGCATTCCGGGAGCGGCTTCCGGGCACTCCTGATGAGGCTGCTCTGCTCCTACACAAACCAACAGTCAGATACCAGCAAAGCAAGAGTACCAATGCACGCCTGACAGCAAGAAGTAAACTATACACTTACGCTGGGGGCTGCGCTGGGGAATAGTTGCCAGGTCCGGTAAGGTGGTCTCGGACACGCCCTCTGCTGTCGCGGTGGGTTCGTCCTCGATGACAATCACCAGGAACTTGGCTCTCTTCGCTGCTCTCTGGGCCAGAGTCCTGAAAAGGGACGGATTCGGAGTAAAGCAAATCAGATACAAGACAAAACAACAAAGATTGAAGAACTACAAGTACAGCAAAAAAAGAATCTTACTCTTCTTCTTCCTCGTCGGAGCTGAGCGCGGAGAGATCGAAGTCCGGCTCGCCTCCAGTGCAACGAGGTGGAGGAGTAGGTTCCCTTGCCCGCTTGGCGGGGGTAGTAGCGGTGGACCGGGAAGACCCCGCTTCGGTTGCCGCAGCGGCGTGAGGCGCTCCCGCGGCAACATTGCTTGCCGCGGTAGAGCGTGTCATGCGGTGCGGCGGCTGTTGACCCATCTG
The DNA here is from genome assembly GCF_002162155.2 of Triticum dicoccoides. Classification (NCBI taxonomy): domain Eukaryota; kingdom Viridiplantae; phylum Streptophyta; class Magnoliopsida; order Poales; family Poaceae; genus Triticum; species Triticum dicoccoides. The sequence continues at coordinate 125,150,497 of NC_041393.1, forward strand.
CCGCCCCGCTACGTCCCCGGCCTTGCGGAGACGCCTTCTTGCTGGAGCTGGGGGCTCCGCTTGCGGCGAGCTGGCTGAAGGTGGGGAGGAGGAGGAGCCGATCTTCAATGGGTCGCTCGCGCCCTCAGCAGGCTCGCACGACTCAGATTCAGGCCCGACAAGTTCTTCCTCGCCGACAAGCTCCTCTCGCTCGGCAAGGCTTGCCGCCTCTGCTGCCTCTGCCTCCTCATGGTGAATCCAAACTCGCCCGCGGCAGCTGCTGCCGCCGCCTCTTCCAGCCTAGTGGCGATGCGCTGCATCTCCGCATCGGTGGTGTCGCGGGTGAGGCTCTTCTGTTCATCGGGGCGGACCGGCACTTCTACCAAGTTGTCGAAGAACTCCTACACAACATCGTCCGCAGGCTCTTGCCAAGTTGGAACAATTCCATGCGAATCGCACAGTGGCATCATTGCACGGATGCGGTCGAGCGAGGAATTGTTGCACAGCGGAACGACGCTCCTCGGCAGCATGAACGGGTGTTGAGGATCGTGCTTGAACAGTTCCAGAAGCATCACGTCGAGCTCCAAGACAGTGAAGTTGAAGTTGAGGCCTGGGCGCAGCCTCATGATATCCGCCGAGTTCTGAAACTCCCAGGCGGGTCTCCTCCTCTCCTGAAGGGGGGCGATGCGGCAGCGAAGGAAATCTGCGCCAACGGCGCCTATGGTGAGCCCGGCAAGCCTGAGGCGTAAGATCCGGGTAACGGCAATCTTCAGCCTATCATCTTCCGGGGCCACGCTGCTCCAATCGTTGCCGCGTACTATTGGGGTTTGGTGCCGGGCGGTGAATGGCTGCGGGTTCTCCTCGACGATCCAGCACCAATCTGCTCTCCATTCCTCCCACTTGCTGCGGAGCTCTCCCTCCAGATAGGCTACCTTCTTGCCGACTCTCGAGATCCAAGCGATTCCGCCGGCAAGGGGCTCCCCTCTCTCGACTCGGGGCATAAAGAAGTGGCGGAAAATGGCTACGTTTGGATGGACTCCGACAAAGTTTTCGCACAGATGTGCGAAAACTGCCATTGTCAGAACGGCGTTGGGGGTGAAGTCAAGGAGGCGAAACCCGTAGGTGTTCATGATATCACAGAAGAATTCAGAGAAGGGCGGGCAGAGCCCGCAGTAGAAGAACAGCGCAAAGAAGGGATATCCGCTCGGAGCCAGACCCGAAGCGGCAGCGGACAGTACCTTCATGTGCGGATGCGCTCGCGTCTCCATCGACCAGAAGAGGTAGTAGTACTCCCTCAGCTCCTTCACGTCAAGCTGAGGGGGGAAGATGGCCCGCTCCTGTCGCAGTGCCGCGAGCCGCTGCGCCTCGGCCGATTTCACACCCTTCCCCTTGTCAGCTTTCGGAGCCATGGCGGAGGTGGCGGGGGAGATCGACGGCGTTGGTGGTGCCGGTGGCAGTGGGGGGCGGAGCGCTGCTCTCTTTCGACTTTGAGAAGAAGGGGGGAGCGGCGGAGATTTCTGAGATTGGAGTAGCGACCGGCGAGATGGGCGAACTGCCCCTGTTTCCCCTGCTTATAAAGAGGGAGGGGGCGGACGTTCCGCCCTTCCGAATAAAGAAACCACCCACGATCTCTCCCACGACGCCGCATTCGACGCGTGCCGTTGGGGGAGGGTGCGGTGGATACGGAGTAAGATACGGCGTGACCCAGGCCGCGCGTGCCCATGCCCTACTTTGGGCCTGGCCCAACAGTGCTCGGCACCGTGTGTGGCCCAGGCCCGGGGGCTCCTGTCGGTGTACTAGAGTAGGGGTACCCTAGTATCCCGAACTTGTGCATGGGCAGTTGCAGCACCCCGCGGCAAGGCTTGCCGGGTGACCGCCAAGGTCCTCCGTGGTTCCCTTGGAGCCATTCAAGAACAAAGTATTCAAGCCAAGAAGACAAGGCCCCGGCAAGAGGAGCTTGCCGGGAAGGCCAACCAAGGCATCTCAAGGAACTTACCGCGACGCGCCGCGCGTCCCGACGAGGCCCGGCGAGCGACAAGCTTCCGGACGCGGCAAGACAACGACCGCGGCAAGACAACGACCGCGGCAAGTAAATGACCGCGGCAAGGCACTTGCCGCGGCAGGCCACCACTCTGTACCCGTGCTCCAGCACATCCACCAATGTGTCGCCCTGGGGCTTCTCCAGGCGCGCGTGGCAGGAGGCTGTGCAGCCAGCGGTGCGCAGTGGCATGCGACGCTGACAAGATCGCCATTGTGACGAACGGTGGCGTCCCTGACGGTCCCTTTCTTCACTGTTTGGGCGACGAAGACGGGTATTTAATGCCTTTGTCCCCTGCCGTCAGGGTTAGGTAGGATACACTGTACAGGTAGCTGTACCAACCGCAACTCCTTTTCCATTTTTACCCTTGTCTTAGTTGCCACCTGTCGGTGACCCCTTTAGCTTATAAAAGGAGGCCCATGCGCAACGTAGAGAGGGGTTCGAAGGTTCGGAAGCCAAAGAACACTCACACTCGGTCTCGTTAGCGGCTCGAGTGTACTGTAGCACTCAGCGCTCCTGAGCAAGAACACAATACACTAAAACATGCAGCAGTAGGAGTGTTATCTCTTCGGAGAGCTCCGAAGCTGGGTAAACTGCTCGTGTGCTTCGCCTCGATCCGCTCTTCGTGCGATCTCCGCCCCCCGCCGAACCGAAAGGGGCTCGGTCCGCTGGTCCCATAGGTGTTTGTGGATCAGTTTCCCCGACAAAAGCGCATAAAGAAACTCCATAAAGATGGACTTTTGGAATCAGTTGATTATGAATCATTTGATGCTTGTGAACCGTGCCATATGGGCAAGATGACTAATACCCCGTTCTCTGGAACAATGGAACAAGCTAGTGACTTATTCGAAGAAATAATACATACCGATGTATGCGGTCCAATGAGTGTTGATGCTCGTGGTGGGTATCGTTATTTTCTGACCTTCACAGATGATTTGAGCATAAATGGGTATATGTACTTAATGAAACACAAGTCTGAAACATTTGAAAAGTTCAAAGAATTCAGAGTGAAGTGGAGAATCATCGTAACAAGAAAATAAAGTTTCTATGATTTGATCGTGGAGGAGAATATTTTGGTTACGAGTTTGGCCATCATTTAAAACAATGTGGAATAGTTTCACAGCTCACGCCACCTGGAACACCACAGTGTAATGGTGTCTCCGAACATCGTAACCGCACTTTATTGGATATGGTGCGGTGTATGATGTCTCTTACCGATTTACCACTATCGTTTTGGGGTTATGCATTAGAGACAGCTGCATTCACGTTAAACAGGGCACCATCAAAATCCGTTGAGACGACGCCTTATGAACTGTGGTTTGGCAAGAAACCAAAGTTGTCATTTCTTAAAGTTTGGGGTTGCGGTGCTTATGTGAAAAAAGTTCAACCTGATAAGTTCGAACCCAAATTGGAGAAATGTATCTTCATAGGATACCCAAAAGAAACTATTGGGTACACCTTCTATCAAAGATCCGAAGGCAAGATATTTGTTGCTAAGAATTGATCCTTTCTAGAGAAGGAGTTTTCTCTCGAAAGAAGTGAGTGGGAGGAAAGTAGAACTTGATGAGGTAATTGTAACTTCTCCCTAATTGGAAAGTAGTTCAGCACAGAAATCAGTTCCAGTGATTCCTACACCAATTAGTGAGGAAGCTAATGATGATGATCATGAAACTTCAGATCAAGTTACTACCAACCTTGTAGATGGATGTCAAAACTGCATTCCTGAATGGATTTCTGGAAGAAGAGTTGCATATGATGCAACCAAAAGGTTTTGTCGATCCAAAGGGTGCTAACAAAGTGTGCAAGCTCCAGCGATCCATTTATGGACTGGTGCAAGCCTCTCGGAGTTCGAATAAACGCTTTGATAGTGTGATAAAAGCATATGGTTTTGTACGGAATTTTGGAGAAGCCTGTATTTACAAGAAAGTGAGTGGGAGTTCTGTAGCATTTCTGATATTAGATGTGGATGACATATTGTTGATTGGAAATGATATAGAATTTCTGGATAGCATAAAGGGATACTTGAATAAGAGTTTTTCAATGAAAGACCTCCGTGAAGCTGCTTACATATTGGGCATCAAGATCTATAGAGATAGATCAAAACGCTTGATAAGATTTTTCAATGAGTAAATACCTTGACAAGTTTTTGAAAGAGTTCAAAATGGATCAGTCAAAGAAGGAGTTCTTGTCTGTATTACAAGGTGTAAAGTTGTGTAAGACTCAAAGCCCGACCATGGCAGAAGATAGAAAGATAATGAAAGTCATTCCCTATGCCACAGTCCTAGGTTCTATAAAATATGATGTGCTATGTACCAGACCTATTGTGTACCTTGCCATGAGTTTGGAAAGGGGGTACAATAGTGATCTAAAAGTAGATCACTGGCAGTGGCCAAAATTATCTTTAGTGAGGACTAAGTAAATGTTGGTCATGGGGGTGATAAAGAGTTCGTCGTCAAGAGTTACGTTGATGCAAGCTTTTACACCGATCCAGATGACTCTAAGTCTCAATCTGGATACTTATTGACAGTGGGAGCAATTAGCTAGAGTGGCTCTATGCAGAGCATTGTAGACATAGAATATTTCCAAAATACATACGGCTTTGAATGTGACAGACCCGTTGACTAAACTTCTCTCATAAGAAAAACATGATGACACCTTAGTACTCTTTGGGTGTTAATCACATAGCAACGTGAACTACATTATTGACTCTAGTAAACCCTTTGGTTGTTGATCACATGGCCATGTGAGCTATGGTTGTTAATCACATACAAATATGAACTATTGATGTTAAATGACATGGCAATGTGAACTAGATTATTGACTCTAGTGCAAGTGGGAGACTGAAGGAAATATTCCCTAGAGGCAATAATAAAGTTATTATTTATATTTCCTTATATCATGATTAATGTTTATTATTCATGCTAGAATTGTATTAACCGGAAATTTAGTACATGTGTGAATACATAGACAAAACATAGTGTCCCTAGTATGCTTCTACTTGACTAGCTCATTAATCAAAGATGGTTATGTTTCATAACAAAAGTCATGTGTTGTCATTTGATGAACGAGATCACATCATTAGGAGAATGATGTGATGGACAAGGCCCAACCGTTAGCTTAGCATTATGATCATTATAGTTTCATTGCTACTGCTTTCTTCATGACCTATACACGTTCCTCAGACTATGAGATTATGCAACTCCCGAATACCGGAGGAACACCTTGTGTGCTATCAAACATGACAACATAACTAGGTAACTATAAAGATGCTCTACAGGTGTCTCCGAAGGTGTTTTTTGGGTTGGCATAGATCGAGATTAGGATTTGTCACTCCATGTATCAGAGAGGTATCTCTGGGCCCTCTCGGTAATGCTCGTCACTATAAGCCTTGCAAGCAATGTGACTAATGAGTTAGTTGCGGTATGAAGCATTACGAAACGAGTAAAGAGACTTACCGGTAATGAGATTGAACTAGGTATGATGATACCGACGATCGAATCTCAGGCAAGTAACATACCAATGACAAAGGGAACAATGTATGTTGTTATGCGGTTTGACCGATAAAGATCTTCGTAAAATATGTAGGAGCCAATATGAGCATCCAGGTTCCTCTATTGGTTATTGACCGGAGATGTGTCTCTGTCATGTCTACATAGTTCTTGAACCCGTAGGGTCCACACACTTAACCTTCGATGACGATTTTTATTATGAGTTATGTGTTTTGATGACCGAAGTTTGTTCCCTGTCCTGGATGAGATCACGGACATGACGAGGAGTCTCGAAATGGTCGAGACATAAAGATTGATATATTGGAAGGCTATATTCAGACACCGGAATGGTTCAGGTCGTTTCGGATAAGTTTCGGAGTACCAGGGGTTACCAGAACCCCCTCCGGGAAGTTATTGGGCCTCATGGGCCTTAGTGGAGAAGAGAGAGGGCCGGCCAGGAAGTGGCGCGTGCCCCCCTTGCCCCAATATGAATTGGACAAGGGGAGGGGGTGGAGCCCCCTCCTTCCTTCTCTCCTCCTCCTCCTTCCCCCCTTCTCCAACTTGGAATAGGAAAGGGGGGGGGGTCGAATCCTACTAGGTTTGGAGTCCTAGTAGGACTCCCCCCCCATGGCGCGCCTCCCCTCTTGGCCGGCCTCCTCCTCCTCCTCCTTTGTATACATGGCCAACGGGCACCCCATAGACACACAAGTTGATGTGTGTTGTGCTCCCCTCCACAATTACACACCTCGGTCATATCGTCGTAGTGCTTAAGCGAAGCCCTGCGCCGGTAACTTCATCATCACCGTCACCACACCGTCGTGCTGATGAAACTCTCCCTCGGCCTCAACTGGATCAAGAGTACGATGGATGTCATCGAGCTGAACATGTGCTGAACGCGGAGGTGCCGTATGTTCGGTACTTGGATCGGTTGGATCACGAAGACGTTCAACTACATCAACCGTGTTATTGAAACGCTCCTGCTTTTGGTCTACGAGGGTACATGGACACACTCTCCCCTCTCGTTGATGTGCATCACCTAGATAGATCTTGCATCATCGTAGGACTTTTTTGGACATTACTGTTTTCTCCGAGATAATCAACACTACTAGCAACCCACAGGTACCAATCTGATGTTTTGAGACAAAGATCGGATACAAGAGATGAACTAGGGTTTGATAGGAGATGGTGCTCGTGAAGATGTTGATGGAGATTGACCCCTCTTTATGAGAGGATCGTTGGTGATGACAATGGCTTCGATTTCCCCCTCCGGAAGGGAAGTTTCCATGGCAGAACAGCTCCGCCGGAGCCCTAGATTGGTTTTACCCAGGTTCGGCCTCGAGACGGCAGTGCTTTGTCCCGAAAGCTTCCTCTTGATTTTTTCCAGGTCAAACACATCATATAGCAGAAGATGGGAACCGGAGGCCTAGCAGGGGGCCCACAAGGCAGGGGGCGTGCCCAGGGGGTAGGGCGCGCCCCCACCCAGGTGGATGCCTGGTGTGTCCCTTTGGTGCTTTCTTCACCCAATATTTTTATATATTCCAAAATAATTCTCCATAAATTTTCAAGACTTTTGGAGTTGTGCAGAATAGGTCTCTCAGGTTTGCTCCTTTTCCAGTTCAGAATTCCAGCTGCTGGCATTCTCCCTCTTCATGTAAACCTTGTAAAATAAGAGAGAAAAGGCATAAGTATTGTAATATGATGTGTAATAACAGCCCGTAATGCAATAAATATCAATATAAAAGCATGATGCAAATTGGACGTATCAACTCCCCCAAGCTTAGACCTCGCTTGTCCTCAAGCGAAAGCCGAAATCGATAAATATATCTACATGTTTAGAGATAGATGTGACGGTAAAATAAAATACAGACATGAGGGCATCATGATCATCTTTAGAACAACAACAAATATTGTCATATAATTTCTTATGCTAAAGTAACAATTCGTTCACAAGGTAAAGTATGAGTCAAAAACTTCATTGAAAACTCACAAACTATGATCTCAATCATTGAAGCAATTGCAATTTATCATAATATCGGAAAGAGTCAACTTAAGAGCTTTTTAGCAAGTCCACATACTCAACTATCATTTAGTCTTTCACAATTGCTAACACTCACGCGATACTTATGGTTTCAAACCCTCAGTCGGACACAGAGAAAGACAGGGGCTTATAGTTTTGCCTCCCAACCTTTTACCTCAAGTTCAATGTCAACAATAATACTTTATGATAACCTACATCTGAGTGGATATATATATGGATCTTTCTCCAACACATAGTGCTTGCCAAAAAGAAAAAGTGTAAAAAGGAAAGGTGAAGATCACCATGACTCTTGTATAAGGGCAGAAGATATATAAAAGTAAAATATAGGCCCTTTGCAGAGGGAAGAAGAGGGAAGCAGAGGTTGTCATGCGCTTTTATGGTTGGATGCATAAAATCTTAATGCAAAAGAACGTCACTTTATATTGCCGCCTGTGATAAAGAAATTTATTATGCAGTCCGTTGCTTTTATTTCTTCCATATCACAAGTTCGTATAAATCTTATTTCTCCTTCACACTAAATATCATACATATTTAGAGAGCTATTTTTATTGCTTCCATCGATGACAACTTACTTGAAGGATCTTACTCAATCCATAGGTAGGTATCGTGGACTCTCATGTTAAAACTGGTTTAGGGGATGTTTAGATCCACAAGTAGTATCTCTACTTGGTGCAAAGTATTTGGCTAGCATAAGATGGAAAAGCAAGCTCAACATGTTGGAGGATCCATGACAATATAACTTCTATTCGGATATAAGAGAACACAACCCATTATGTTGTCTTCCTTGTCCAACATCAACTTTTTAGCATGTCATATTTTAATGAGAGCTCACAATTACAAAAGATGTCCAAGATTGTATATTTATATGTGAACCCTCTCTTTCTTAATTACTTCCTATTAACTACAACAATGGCCAAAACTATGTTTGTCAACTCTCAACAAGTTTTATTCATCATACTCTTTATATGTGAAGTCATCACTCTCCATAAGATCGTTATATGATCTTTTTATTTCTCTTCTTATATTATTTTTCTCAAGATCAAAGCAAGAAAGCAAAGCCCTCAACTAAAAACTACTCTTTATTATATATCTCTCGGATTCGATTACATAGAGGGAGCATAAAGCAAAACTCAAAGCTAGATCATACTAAAATCTTTATTATACTAAACCGAGAAATAACCAAAAGGATCAAACTAAGAAAAATGATAAAGGTAAAGGTGTCATGGTGATACGATACCAGGGCACCTCCCCATACCCATACCCATGTATTTCGATATCTTTCCTCGGAGGTGCAGATGATGGAGTGGTTGATGATGAGAGAATCTTTTCCTCCGTCTTCCAAGGCATAGGTTCACCATCATAAAAAGATGAACGAGTCTCCGGGATCCTAAACTCTACAGCCAAACTCATCCTCTTAAATATGTATTCATACTCACAGTTTTGGTTTTGCAGGTCATAGATCTAGGCTTGGAGATGCTCGATTTTTTCATGAAGCTTGAAGATGGCCTCCCCAATGTTCTTGGCATCCAGCTTGTGACCATTAGTAAATCCAGTGATCATCATGTGGTTAGCGTTGAGTCCACGTTCCACCATCCCTTAGCACTTGAAGACTTGCTACTCCATTGCTTCGAGCCTTGTCTCCATGCTTTCGGTCTTCTTTGGACCTTCAGCATCATGGATGTGCAACACCCCCTCACGCATCTCAATGTTTTGATGGTGTTGCAACACCTCCATGAGATAAGGGTTGACGACCTTCTCGAAAAACTTGTCCTTGGGGGCGCTTGGCGACGTCATGCGATCTGGATCTGTCAGGAAAAACAGATCGAAACAAGAACAGGAGGTATTGTCGTGGTACGGTGGTCAAAATCTTTGGGAGATTATATAATGATTTTTTACCGACCAAAAGAAGTACTGTGCAAGAAAATGGAGTCCGAAGGGCACATGAGGTGGTGGCAAGGGTGGGGGCGCGCCCAGCGGGTAGGGCGTGCATCCCTGCCTTGCCGCTTCCTCGTGCACTTTCCAGACTACTTTTAATTTTCCTAATTTTTAAATATTTCAAAATAGAGAAAAATTGCCATTAGAACAGTTTTGGAGTCGGTTTACTTATTGTACCACATACCTACTCCTTTTTGGAGTCAAAAAGATCACGGAAGTATCCCTTATGTACCCCTCCGGTGTTACGACATTAATAATATCTGTCTCAACGTTTATGGGGGGACCTGAAATATAGTGTTTAATTTCTTTGACCATTCACCACCTTAGGGTCAGTGTCTTCGGCGTTGTTGATCTTGATGGCACCGGAACGGTAAACTTCCTCGATAATATAAGGACCTTCCCATTTAGAGAGAAGCTTTCCTACAAAAATCTTAAACGAGAATTGTATAGCAAGACATGGTCACCTACATTAATTAAATTCACACTTTTGTATTCTTTTGTCATGCCATCTTTTAACCTTTTCTTTAAACAACTTGGCATTCTCATAGGCTTGGGTTCTCCATTCATATAGTGAGCTTATGTCAAATAAGCTCTTCTCACCGGCAAGTTTGAAATCATAGTTGAGCTCTTTGATTGCCCAATAAGCTTTATGTTCTAGTTCAAGAAGTAAGTGACATGCTTTTCCATAGACCATTTTATATGGAGACATACCCATATGGTTTTTGTATGCAAGTCTATAAGCCCATAATGCATCATCAAGTTTCTTAGACCAATTCTTTCTAGATCTATTAACAGTCTTTTGCAAGATAAAATTAATTTCTCTATTGCTCAATTCTTTGTGACAGTCTGGATTTTGCCTTCTCTCTTTTTACCGGACTTGCCTTTTCTCTCTTTCCGGACTTGGTTTTCATCGTGGTTTTTGCCCTGATTTGATTTGGATTTTTGGATCAATTCAAACCAACTTGTCACTTGGGCATATCCTTGGCTTTCACCCAAGTAACCAATCTACCTTATTCCGCCCACAAATTCCCAAAATAATAAAATGAATATTTTTCCTAAAAGGAAAATATTCATTTTTCTCTCTTAAGTTCATTTCAGAACTTTGTGCTCCAAAGCAACCTCAATTTTTCTTGCTCAAAAAATCTGAGATAATTTCTAAATATTCTTAGGACCATGGCACGTCTTCCCATGCAAAAATATTGCATACCTTTTTGTAATAATTTTGCTGTAGAAAATCTTTTCACTTCTGGACCAGAAATGCACTTTGTACAGCTAGTGCATTTTCCCCTAAGCTTTTAGCCTTGATCTTTCTTGAGGTTAAACACCTTCCTAAGAAACCCTAAACCCCAGGAGATCAGCCCTAATGGCCTTCTAGAAGGTGGCCAAACTTGGCGACCAAGTTTCTGTACAGAAACTTGTCAGCTAAGTGGCGTCACTTCTGGTCGACCCGGGCATGAGCCATCAACTCCCCTAGACTAAACACTGCACGGTCGAGAGCGCAGACAAGGTTTGGCCGCTCCTGGGCATCATTTTGACCATGCTAGCCTGGTGACCGCGCTTGGACACGGTGCCTGGCATGCATCTCGACGCGCTCTGGCTGGTGCCTTGCGCTCTATTTCACGCGTGCACGTTCCAGCGCTCGCCGCCAACTGCCGCAATGTGCCACAACCCTCGACCCATCACCCATGACCCCTCCCTAGCACTCGCCGATGCCGGAGCCGCCGCAGCAAGACCGGTCAGGTCGCGACCAAAATGGCACAATGCGCGCGTGTGCTTGTCCCCATCTCAAACCGCCTCCTGTGCTCGTCCGCGAGCGTGGGCAAGCGCCGACGTTGACGTTGCACCCTGTCCCCTCGTGTTGGAGCCTCTCGTCGATGTTCGCCGCGTGTCCAGAGTGCTCCGGCAGCGAC
>NC_041393.1:125162234-125220826 GCF_002162155.2 Triticum dicoccoides
ATATAGCGCTCCCCTCCTTGCTCACTAGCCACACACCACTCCACACCACCTCCACGAACACGTAGACGAGAAGAAGCCCGGTCGGGCAGGCCTCTGGCCGTCGCCCCGACCAGAGGACTCCAGCTATCCCCGCAGTCCAGCCGCCACACTCCGGTGCCTCTCGAGCTCAAGCAACTGCTTGGGCGGGGCATTGGGGGTCTGCTGGTGCTGCCTGGACCCCCTGGAGCCCTCGGAGACGCCTCTCGCCGTTGTCTTCTTCCTCTGCGGCGAACCCCGTCCGCCACCGAAGCACGAGCTCAACCCCGAGCTGCTCCGTCCACCTCTCGCGAAGGCACGAGTACAGGCAGGTGCGCCGTGAGCCCCGCTTCCAATCTATCCCTCTAGCCTAGCCCCAAACCCCCTCGTCGCCGGCGTGAGCTCCGGTGAAACGCCGCCCCTCCTCTGATCTCGATCCCCCGGCTCTCTCTCCTGACTGGTGGGGCCTAGTGTCAGCCTCACCACTCGTGCCCGAAGTGGTACGAGTGGAGGTGCACTCCCACTTTACGCCTTCGACGTCACCCCCCCCCAGGAATTTCTGTTTAATCCAAATTTATTCATAAATTTAACCAAACTTTGACCAGCCATAACTTCTAAACCACAAGTCCAAATGAATTGATTCTTTTTGCATTGTCTTTGTTACAGAAAGCTCCAGTAGCACACCAAAAGGTGGATTTTTCCGTGTTGTCTAGAATTTCTGGTGATTTTCAGAATAAGTTTTGACATTTATGTTTGTGGTTTTAAAATATTTTCATAAGGAGGATCTTGCCTTGAAGCTAACCAGGAGGAGTGTGACCCTCCTCTGCACTAAGGCAAGGCACAACATCATTTGGATGGTCTTATTTCAATATCTATGATTTTCTACTTGAATATGAGTCTTTATTTGCATTAAAAAAATTATAAATTATTATGGTTAATTGTTAGTTGTTTTATGATGCTTGATATGCTTGTTTTAGCTTCTGGTTGAGTTCATAGAACTGTTTGGCTAAGTAGAGTAAGGTTTTGCACTAGATATTTTTTTATGGAAAGTTATGGTAGCTATTTTTGCTAGTAATAGTTTTCAACTAAATGATGAACAAATAAAAATATTGGTTGTAGATAAAAATGACTTATAACCAGAGAAGTTTCTGATCTTAGAAGTGCAACTTAGTTATATTGCTTGATTAAGTTCAACCTGAATATGATGTTGATCACATCATGGTGCCACTGAATCGGATTTTTAATTTGGTGCGACCACATTTACCTAATGGGAAGGTCTTGATTCGGTCCTTTGTCGTGGCTCTCACCGGTGCCTCCCGCGATGGAAGGTTATGGGCATGCATACCCTCGCCCGGTAGGCAGACATAACCTTGTGTGATCGATTGTTTTTACGGTACCTTGTCCCTGTTTGGGACCGTTTTGCCACGACGGTGGCGTTGGTGTCTTTGGTAGACATGGGGCCACCCAAGACCTAGCCCTGAGAGGGAGATGGCCGAAGTGGCCGGGGAGAGTGCATGGCAAAGGGAGGGTTTCATCAGAGTACTTTGGTCCACCTGAATGGGAGTACGAGGCCAAGTATTCCGTAGTGTGGGTAAAGTGTGCTACCTCTGCAGAGTGTATTTAATCTATCGATAGCCGTGCCCTCGGTTATGGGCAACACTTGGGAGTAAGTCACAACATGGAACAACTTTTATAATCTTGCAAACTAGTAATTGTTGTGATGCATTGTTTCATGGTGACCCTTGAACACTCGAGGCGTTCATGAGGTTTTGGTTTCAGGTGTGACCCCGGTGTGGTCACCGTTTGGTTACGAGGTAACCGTCTGGTAAGCGAGTCCGTGTGACTCGGTGCGCTATTTGGTTGCACTGCATAGCTTTGCATTTGTAGTAATTTCTTGCATTAATATAACTTGATTAATTATCATGCTATTGTCTGTCATCGTGCTTATGTTTGTTGCGAGCTTGCAAGTACATTCTATGTACTGACCTGGCGTGTCATGCCAGTTTTCACGCAAGTTCATTCGCATCGGAGCGCATCTCGTGTCTAGGCCGTGTCCACGTCGGTGTCCCTGTGCCATGGTGTTCCGCTACGTCATTCTTCCGCTGCCACATAGTTTTGTGTGATCGAGGCTCCAACCATGTTCATTAAATAATGTACATACTGTCCAGCAGCACCGTGTGTGCTGCTTGGCCTCGAATCTCGATGTAATATTAGATCTTTGTACCATGCTAGTATCAATAAAGCGGTTATTTCTGTACCATGTTGTTGTGTATTGCCAGAAGAATCGATCTCTGGGCTGGCAATGTAGGGTAAACTGGTTGCTCTGAGCCGGGGTGCCACAACGCTTGGTATCAGAGCCACGCTGATTGTAGGACACACTAGACCAGTAGTGCGTTAGTAAAACGGTAGATAGTTTCATTTGAGTGCCGGTAGACATAGGAATTGGTTGTTGCATTGCATGCATGACTTACTGTTGTTATTACTAACCGTATGTTTTGTGAGTGTAGATGGCACTAGTACTGATCTTGTACCATCCTGAGCCAGCTCCGTGCACATCACCGCACCTGCTTCAGAACGTGTGGCGATGACTCTATCCAGAGGGTGCTGATCCAGAGTATCGGGTGTATCGCGAGCATCTGGCCGGTGCAGTGTATGAGTATTATGCTGAGGTCACTCTACACCACAGTTCCCCATCTGGCGCTTACACTCGTTCGTCTAAGGGTGGTCTTGCTTCTACGCCATCTCAGGCGGTTCAGTTTGTTGCTATCGAGGCTCTTGTAGACTTGCGCTACAATGAGGTTCGCATGCACACCCACCCTGGACTTTTCTTCTACCCATCTCTGCACAAGAGTGGGCATATCTTCTTTCCTTTGATTAATCCGGTATGCGATCGTCCCACTAGCCACCTTAACTACGAGTTAGCTCGAGCGCTCTCACGCGCTCGCGCCACTCTCGCTGCTACTCGTATAAGGAACCCTCTTCCCGCTGTCATCTACACTTCTGCTCCTCCCACCTCTATTCCTACGATGACCTCGCAGGGTACCGTTAACCCTTTGACAATGAACCCTCGCAGCACTCCTGTGGCATGGTCTTCTCTTGTTGCTACCGAAGCCGCTCCTATGCTTAGATCCCATCCCATGCCTGCCCTTGAGGGAGAGCCCTTAAGGCAGCGCCAATGCACCTCTCTTCCCCCGGAGGTCTCTACTATCAGTTCAGGATCTGGGTCCAGCTCAGGAGACGAGCCTGCAGCAGCACCATCCGAGCAGTAGATCATTAGAGTATCGTGGTAGTCATGAGCATGATGTATGGCTGTAATCGCATTTGTCATGATGCGTAGTTTCATGTATGAGGGTAGTAGACCCATTGCAATGTTTATTTTCATGTTTGGACTATGTATAATTATGTTGGATTTTTTCGACTTGGTTTTATTCGCGGCTTTCTTCCGAGATTTGTCATTGGTTTTCCCCCCATTTTGGAATTTTCTCATCATGGTTGCTATGTATTGGGAAAACGAAAAATAGGGTGCCGCATGGAGGCAGCAATAGTCAAGCTGGTGAGGATGTCCCTGTCCGTCGTTCCGCAAGACAGGCAGGACATTCCCCTAAACCATACCAGCCACCTCTGCCGTCACCGCCACAACCGCCTTCCACCGAGCAAATCCTGCGAATGTTTGAAGAAAGAAGGAGCAACGATCTGCTGGAAATACTGAAAAGTGTACAAGTTATGGTTGGGCAGAATGGAAACCACAATGGCCATCATTTGAAGCTATCAGATTTTCAGTGAACCAAGCCTCCCAGTTTGAGCCATACTACTAATCCTTTGGACGCTGACGACTGGCTAAGGACTATTGAAAGGAAACTAGAAATTGCTCGCATAGACGACGGAGACAAGGTTCCCTTCACAACGCATTATCTCGAAGGAGCCGTCGCTATATGGTGGGATAATGCCAAAGGATTATGGCCTGCCGATGAGGAAATTACTTGGACAAAATTCAAGGATCACTTCCGCAAATATCATATTCCCACCGGAGTCATGAAGATCAAGCAACGCGAATTTCTCGCCCTCACTCAAGGCAGCATGAGCATCGCCGAGTATCTGAATAAATTCAACCATCTGGCCCACTACTCTCTCCACGATGTGGCCACCGAAGAGCGGAAGATCGACCGATTTCTTGGCGGCCTACATCAACATCTCCGGTGCACTCTCAGTATGTTTGATTTCCCGGACTTCCTGACTCTGGTGAACAAGGCCCTAATCGCTGAGAGGGAACACAAGCTCCTGCACGATAACAAGCCAGCTGCTAATGACCACAAGTGCAAATTCGAGCCAAAGAAGGATATGCAGCCAGTGCAAAAGGCTCGTACATGCCAACAAACTCAGGTGGAGTACAAACCTAGTTGGCAGCAGAACGTCAACAAGACTACTACACAAGTCAAGAATGTCATGACCAGCCCGGTGCGCGACGATTGCCAGCGGAACAAATCATGCTTCAATTGTGGTCAAACCGGAGACTACGCCGGACAGTGTCCCAAGAACACCAAGCACGTCGCTCCATTTCATCCACAAGCTAACTACATGGAGCAGTATTCCGCCCCCGGTATAATCCAAGGGCAAGTTCAAGTTCATCACATTTCCGCAAACGAAGCCCAAGAGGACCCAGAAGACGTCATTGGTATGTTTCTCGTAAACGACATACCCGCCGCAATTTTATTTGACTCTGGGGCTTCCCACTCTTTTATTTCACGGAGTTTTGCTTCCCAAAACAATTTTTCTTCCTCAGTTTTGGGAAAGCACATGCTGGTACAATCCTCGGGATCCATGCTCAGAAGAAACCTCGTCTGCCGAGATTTGGAGATTGACATCAAGGGCGTCAAGTTTCGAACATCATTGATAATCATCGATTCCAACAAATTGGATGTTATTCTGGGACTAAAGTGGTTAACCCAATACCAAGTCTGCATCAGTTGTGCGACCAGAGAAGTTACCCTGAAAAATATGGAAGGTCGCACCACAAGTGTTTATGCCCGCAATCGCATCCCCGTGAAGGATATGGTTTTCGTAGCCGTAGCACAAGAGGTGGAATTAATTCCAGTGGTCAGTGAGTATCCAGATGTATTTCCTGAAGAATTACCCGGCATGCCACCAGACCAAGAATTGGAGTTTGCTATTGACCTAGTGCCTGGAACCACCCCGATACATAAGAAATATTATTGGATGCCCTCCTCAGAATTGGTGGAATTGAAGAAGCAACTGGATGAGATGTTGCAACAAGGATACATTCGTCCCAGCTCTTCACCATGGGGATCACCAGCAATCTTCGTGGATAAAAAGGATGGCAGACTACGAATATGTGTAGACTACCGACAGTTGAATGACGTCACCATTAAAAACAAGTATCCACTACTCAGGATTGACGATTTGTTTGATCAACTCACTGGGGCCAAAGTATTATCAAAGATTGATTTGAGGACGGGATATCATCAACTCAAGATTAAGAAGGAAGATATTCGTAAGACCGCGTTCACCACTTGGTACGGTCTTTATGAATACACTGTTATGTCCTTCGGCCTCACCAATGCTCTTGTACTCTTTATGCATATGATGAACAAGGTGTTTATGGACTTCTTGGACAAGTTTGTGGTGGTGTTCATTGATGACATCCTCATTTATTCCAAAAGCAAGGACGAACATAAGGAACATCT
Source organism: Triticum dicoccoides (assembly GCF_002162155.2). Classification (NCBI taxonomy): domain Eukaryota; kingdom Viridiplantae; phylum Streptophyta; class Magnoliopsida; order Poales; family Poaceae; genus Triticum; species Triticum dicoccoides. The sequence goes on from NC_041393.1 coordinate 125,167,952, forward strand.
TCGTGCAGTTCTGCAACGGCTTCGCAATCATCAATTGTATGCCAAATTCTGCAAATGTGAGTTTTGGCTCCTGCAAGTGGGATTCCTCGGACATATCCTCTCGGCAGAAGGAATCTCAGTGGACCCAAGCAGGGTAAAAGATGTACTTGATTGGTCCGCACCCACCATCATCTCAGAAATCCGGAGTTTCCTTGGATTGGCCGGATATTATCGCCGTTTTATTGAAGGATTTTCCAAGATCGCCAAGCCAATGACTAAGCTCCTCTTGAAGGACAAGAAGTTCATATGGACTGAAGACTGTGAACAGAGCTTCAATGAGTTAAAAACCAGACTGACATCGGCACCCGTATTAACTCTTCCAGATATCTACCGCAGTTTTGATGTTTACTGCGACACCTCCAGAAAAGGACTGGGGTGTGTACTCATGCAAGATGACAAGGTGGTGGCCTATGCATCTCGCCAACTGCACAACATGAAGGAAATTATCCTACGCATGATTTGGAATTGGCCGCAGTGGTGCACGCTTTAAAAATCTGGAGACATTATCTGATTGGAAAGAAGTGCCAGATATTCATCGACCATAAAAGTCTCAAGTATATATTCACTCAGCCCGACTTGAAGCTTCGACAGCGAAGATGGCTCGAGTTGGTTAAGAACTATGACCTCGGAATAAATTATCACCTGGGTAAAGCTAATGTGATGGCTGACGCCCTCAGCCGCAAACCAGCCAACCTCGATGCCCTAATGGATTCCTTGCCTCCAGAGCTCTATGAAGAAATCCTACAGCTGAATCTGGTAATCACCGACGCTCATCTTACCAATATATTGGAAGTTTCTCCTACTCTCGAAGAAGAAATCCGCAGAGCTCAAGTAAATGATAAGGTGTTACAGATATATGTTCAGAAGCTGCACCAAGGGCAAGCACCTGATTTGACTATGGATCAGCAAGGTTCGCTAAGGTTCCGAGGAAGACTTTGCGTACCCAACCAAGACAGTGTGAAGAAGAAAATATTGGCGGAAGCACATGAAGCACCATAGTCAATTCATCCCGGTGGTACCAAGATGTATGAGGATCTTCGTCAGATATTTTGGTGGGATGGAATGAACAAAGACATCACGTATTTTGTGGCCTGCTGCGATATCTACAATAAGGTAAAGGCAGAACACCAAAAACCCGCTGGACTCCTCCAGCCTCTGCCGGTATCCCAATGGAAATGGGATGATATTTTCATGGATTTCATCACCAGATTACCAAGATCTCATCAAGGAAACGCCGCGATATGGGTCATAGTGGACACTCTAACCAAGGTGGCACACTTCCTACCTATCCGGACCACATACCGTGCAAATCAACTTGCACGGCTGTATGTATCAAGAATCGTCAGTCTGCATGGAGTACCCAAGACTATCACCTCCGACAGGGGATCTCTATTCACATCCGCATTTTGGTCCCGACTTCATCAAGCCTTGGGGACCGCTCTGAAGTACAACACGGCTTTCCATCCTCAGATAGATGGACAGACGGAGCGACTAAATCAAATACTCGAAGATATGCTCCGGGCATGTACATTGCTCCAAGGAACCAAGTGGGAAGACTGTCTGCCCTACGCCGAGTTTTCCTACAACAACAGTTTCCAGGCCAGCTTAAAGATGTCACCCTATGAAGCCCTGTATGGCCGGAAATGCCGTACCCCATTAAATTGGTCTCAAACCGGAGATAGTCGTATTTCCGGGGCTGATTTAATGCTCAAAGCCGAGAAGCAAGTCAAGGAAACCCGAGACAGACTGCAACTGGCCAAATCCCAACAGAAGAGCTACTATGATGCCAAACATCGTCAAATCAGCTTCGAACCCGGAGAACATGTATATCTACGAGTCACCCCTATGAAAGGAGTCAAGAGGTTTCAGACCCAAGGAAAATTGGCACCCAGATATATCGGTCCATTCCCCGTCATGGCCAGAGTCGGAACAGTCGCCTACCGATTGAATTGCCACCAGAATTGTTCGAAGTACACAACGTGTTCCACATCTCGCAGCTAAGAAGATGCATGTCACCGCAGGAGAAAAGGGATGATATGTCAGAGATAGAATTGGCTAAGGATTTGACTTATGAGGAAAAGCCAATCTGAATATTGGATCAGACAGAAAGGGTCACTCGCAGCAAAGAGATAAGATTTTACAAGATTCAGTGGGAGCATCACACCGAAGAAGAAGCAACCTGGGAAAGAGCGGAATTCTTAAGGACTGCATACCCAGAATGGTTTTCGCAAGCAACTGAATCTCGAGGACGAGATTCATCCTAGGTGGGGTAGGTTTGTGACAGCCTGGATTTTGCCTTCTCTCTTTTTACCGGACTTGCCTTCTCTCTCTTTCCGGACTTGGTTTTCATCGTGGTTTTTTCCCTGATTTGATTTGGATTTTTGGATCAATTCAAATGGACTTGTCACTTGGGCATATCCTTGGCTTTCACCCAAGTGACCTATCTACCTTATTCCTCTCACAAATTCCCAAAATAATAAAATGAATATTTTTCCTAAAAGGAGAATGTTCATTTTTCTCTCTTAAGTCCATTTCAGAACATTGTGCTCCAAACAAAGCTCAATTTTTCTTGCTCAGAAAAATCTGAGAAAATTCCTAAATATTCTTAGGACCATGGTACATCTTCCCATTTAAAAATATTATATCACTTTTTGTAATATTTTTGCTGTAGAAACTCTTTTCACTTCTAGACCAGAAATGCACTTTGTACAACAAGTGCATTTTTCCCTAAGCTTTTAGCCTTGATCTTTCTTGAGCTTAAACACCCTCCTAAGAAACCCTAAACCCCAGGAGATCAACCCTAATGGCCTTCTAGAAGGTGGCCAAACTTGTCGACCAAGTTTCTGTACAGAAACTTGTCAGCTAAGTGGCGTCACTTCTAGTCGACCTGGGCATGAGCCATCAACTCCCCTAGACTAAACACTGCACGGTCGAGAGCGTAGACAAGGTTTGGCCGCTCCTGGGTGTCGTTTTGGCCATGCCAGCCTGGTGACCGCACGTGGACACGATGCCTAGCATGCGTCTCGACACGCTCTGGCTAGCGCATTGCACTCTGTTTCGCGCGTGCACGTTCCAGCGCTCGCCGCCGACTGCCGCAATGTGCCACAACCCTCGACCCATCACCCATGACCCCTCCCTGGCGCTCGCCGACGCCGGAGCCGCCGCAGCAAGACTGGTCAGGTCACGGCCAAAACGGCATAGTGCGCGTGTGTGCTTGTCCCCATCTCTAACCGCCTCCTGTGCTCGTCCGCGAGCGTGGGCAAGCGCCAGCGTTGACGCTGCACCCTGTCCCCCGTGTTGGAGTCTCTTGTCAATGTTCGCCGTGTGCCCAGAGCGCTCCGGCGGCGACACGTTCCCCTCTTCCACTCCGGATATATATACTGCTCCCCTCCTTGCTCACTAGTCACGCACCACTCCACACCACCTCCACGAACACGTAGACGAGTAGAAGCCCGACCGGGCAGGCCTCTGATCGTCGCCCCGACCAAAGGACTCTGGCGATCCTCGCAGTCCAGCCGCCGCACTCCAGTGCCTCTCGAGCTCAAGAAACTGCTTGGTCGGGGCATTGGGGGTCTGCTGGTGCTGCCTGGGCCCCGTGGACCCCTCGGAGCCGCCTCTCGCTGTCGTATTCTTCCTCTCCGGCGAACCCCGGCCGCCATCGAAGCTTGCGAGCTCAACCCCGAGCTGCTCCGTCCACCTCTCGCGAAGCCACGGGTACAAGCAGGTGCGCCGCGAGCCCCGCTTCCAATCTATTCCTCTAGCCTAGCCCCAAACCCCCTCGTCGCCGGCGTGAGCTCTGGCGAAACGCCGCCCCTCCTCTGATCTCGATCCTGTTGGATTCAATGGTAGGGTGCGTCGACTGCAAATTAAAATTTTCCTACACGCAGAACAACAGGAACATGCTATGGGTGATGGATCATAGTTTGTTACCACTAGACGCGCATTGCCGTGTAGCGAAAGAAGAGTTGGGGCAGCGTGTTTGCGTGGATCGTCTCCTCCTCGCCCGATCTCCCTCGAACAGCCGGTCGTCCGATCCCACGTACAAGTTCGCCAGAGCGGCGCAAGTGCACCGCCTCTAACAGTATCCGCGCGTGCAAGAGGAACACTATGCGGCGGACTGCTAGGTCCGATCACACACTCGGCGGCGAGTGGAGGTGGATATTTCTAGCACATCCAAAGCCTAGTCACAGCACTGAAGCGATCAACCGCATGACTGAGCCACACCTCCACTTTATATGGGCGTCCGTCGCGGGCTCAACACTTGGGCCTCGCACGGACCCTAAAGCCCAAAGTCTACTCGGTCGCGTTCCAAGTCCAGCTCGTATCACATCTGACCAGTGTCCTCCGAACCAACCTCGTAGGTTCCTTCCCTTAAGCGTGTGACCCCTTAGGTTCAAGTCGGCTTGGTCGTAGTTCGGATCACCACCGAACTTCACGGTTGGTAGCGGCCTCTAGCAAGGCATGCTGAACACCAGGCAGACCATGAAGCTGGTCAAGCGAACCTGTACATCATACTTCTGTTCCCTTTGCCACACGATATATGTTGTCGGGCTCAAGGCGAGTCTGAAATCCTTGTGGTAGCCCGACCTCTTTCTTGTTCCAGTGATACCGACCACAAACCAGATTATCTCATAAGCTCTGTCGCATGGCCATGCTTATTCTGGTCGGATCACACGAGGGGCCCAGAGTATATCTCTCCTGATCGGAGGGGCAAATCCCATCTTGCTCGACCTTGTCTCGCAGCATGGGAGTGGACAAACCCGAAACCTACCTTTGTAACTACCCAGTCACGGAGTAGCGTTTGGTCGGCCCAAAGTAAGTCTGTCACCATCCCGAGTACATGCGTCAGCTCAGGTCTTAGGAGATAGAACGTATGTTGTACTAGAGACTCACAGATGACATATCGTTGCGTCTCATAGTTGGGTCTGTCCGACTCAGACCTTATCTCGACTCGGATCCGACTACGTCGAATCCGACCAGACCTTTCCACGTCCATATTATACGGTTAGCATCCAATGCTCCATGGCTAGTGAGACCGAGCCATCGACCGTGTCAAATGCTAGTCTAGTCGGCTGCGCATCCACACAGCCCTTTCGACTAGGGACCTTTTAGGACAGTCATCATACAATGCATAGTCCCACAAACAAGTCACGTACTTGCTGATACACATGATTGATAATGTCCAAGGACTATCTTTATTCATAAACACATAGGAAATATCATCATACATGATTGCCTCTAGGGCATATCTCCAACAGTCTCCCACTTGCACTAGAGTCAATCAAATAGACATTGAATGCCCATAGCTCTAACGTGCCCCTCATGCTTGGGTTGTGGAAGCGGCTTAGTCAACGGATCTACAACATTTGCATCCGTGTGAATCTTGCATAACTCCACATCACCATTCTTTACGATCTTTCGTATCAGGTGATATTTCCGATCTATGTGTCTGACCTTGTGGTGATTCCTCGGCTCCTTGGCTTGTGCGATGGCACCAGAATTATCACAATAAAGGTCCAACGGTTTCACCGAGGCTGGGGGAATACCAAGATCATGCAGAAAATGCCGGATCCAAACACTTTCCTTTGCAGCTTCACAAGCTGCAATGTATTCGACTTATGTGGTAGAATCGGCCACCGTATCCTGCTTGGAACTCATCCAGTGCACTGCCCCTCCATTCAGGATGTACACGAATCCAGACTGTGATCGACAATCATCTCTGTCAGTTTGGAAACTAGCATCGGCATAACCCCTTACGACGAGCTCTTCCTCACCTCCATAAACTAGTAACATCTCTTTAGTCCTTTTCAGGTACTTCAAAATAGTCTTTACCGCTGCCCGATGAATCTCACCTGGGTTGGCCTGGTATCTGCTTGTGAGGCTTATTGCAAAAGCAACACCTGGCCTTGTACATATCATGACATACATGATGGATCCAATTGCCAAGGCATACGGAATCCTACCCATCCTGCCTCGCTCATCAGATGTCGAAGGACTCTGAGTCTCGCTTAGCCTTATACCATGTGAGAGTGCCAAGAACCCTTTCTTCGCCTCACTCATGTTGAACCGCTTCAACACTTTATCTATGTACGTGCTTTGGCTTAGCCGAGCAGCCTCCTCGGTCTATCTCTATAGATCTTAATGCCTAAAATATAGACTGCCTCGCCAAGGTCCTTCATCGAAAACTTGCCATTCAATGATTCCTTGACCGAGTTTAGCATCGAAACATTGTTCTCGATCAACAATATGTCATCCACGTACAAGATCAAAAACACTATAGAGCTCCCACTTAACTTCTTGTATAAACAAGAGTCCTCTTCGCTTTTGATGAAACCGAGACCAGGTACGACCTCATCAAAATGAATATTCCAGCTCCGAGATGCCTGCCTCAACCCATAAAATGGATCTCTTGAGCTTGCATACCTTACTAGTGCTAGTCGGATCGACAGAACCCTCGGGCTATATCATATACACGTCCTCGGTTAAATTTCCGTGAAGGAAAGCCGTTTTGACATCCATCTGCCATTTCTCATAATCGAAATATGCAGCTATAGCTAGTATGATCCTCACCGACTTTAGCATCGCTACCGACGAGTAAGTCTTGTTGTAGTCAATTCCTTGAACTTGTCCATAACCCTTAGCGACAAGCCGAGCTTTGTGGATCTAAACATTTCCATCCACATTGGTTTTCTTCTTAAAGACCTATTTGGAACCAATGGCAGTTACGCCAGGTGGCGGATCAACCAAGTCCCAGACTTGATTCTCATCCATGGACTTTAACTCGGATCTCATGGCCTCCAGCCATGCCTCGGAATCTAGGCTCACCATCGCTTCCGCATACGTGGCCGGCTCATCGCTTTCTAGCAACAATACATCACGCATTCTACGCAATCTTTCCGACCTCCGTGGTTCCGGTGACGCTTCCACTACAGGTTCCCTGACTGACTCCGGTATGATCACATCACCAGCAGAGTCGTCCCTGAGTGGTCCTCGAATTTCTTCAAGCCAAACTGTCCCCCCACTGGCCTCCCGACTGAGAAACTCTTTCTCAAGGAAAACCCTATTCCGAGCAACAAACACTTTGTTCTCTTCCCAGTTGTAGAAGCTATATCCCAAGGTTTCCCTCGATTATCCCACGAATATGCATTTATCCGATTTAGGTGTAAGCTTGTCTGACATAAGTCGCTTGACAAATGCTTCACAACTCCAAATCTTTAGAAAAGACAAACTGGGACTCTTCCCAGTCCACATCTCATGTGGTGTCTTGTCTATGGATTTTGATGGCACCCTGTTAAGTGGGAAAGCTGCAGTTCCTAGAGCGTATCCCGAGAATGACAAGGGTAAATCCGATTTGCTCATCATACAATGGACCATGTCCAACAAGGTCCTATTCCTCTGTTCCGACACGCCGTTTCTCTGTGGCGTACCTGGAGGTGTGAGCTGAGGTATTGTACCCCGGCTTTTCAGATGATCATCAAACTCCTGGCTCATGTACTCACCTCCACGATCAGATCGCAGAAGTTTTATAGTCTTGCCGAGTTGATTCTCTACCTCATTCTGAAACTCTTTGAACTTTTCAAAAGTTTCCGACTTGTGCCTCATCAAATAGATATATCCATATCTACTCAAGTCATTGGTGAAAGTCACAAAGTACCGATAGCCACCTCTGGCAGTTGTGCTCATTGGACCACACACATCACTATGTATAAGTTCCAACAGCTCGGATGCCCTCTCGCAACTCTTTGCGAAAGGAGACTTAGTCATCTTGCCGAGAAAACACGATTCGCATGTCTCGAATGACTCAAAGTCGGACGAAGTTAGGAGCCCGTCATCATGGAGCTTCTTCATGCATTTCAGACTAATGTGTCCAAGCCGGCAATGCCAGAAGTATGTCGGATCTATCTCATTAGGCTTAAGCCTCTTGACATTCAGGTTATAGACCGGTTCCTATTCTAGATTCAATATAAATAGCCCATCAACAATGGGTGCATAGCCGTGGAACATACCGTTCAAATATATCAAACAACCATTGTCCTTTAAATTGAATTCATAACCTTGACTCATCAAACATGAGGCAGAAATAATGTTCCGACTAAGTGCAGGAATGTAATAACAATCATTCAATTCCATAATGAATCCGGAAGGAAGATGGAGCTGCATCGTGCCGACCTCCAACGCAGCAACTCTTGCTTTGTTGCCGACCCTGATGTCAATATCCCCTTGTGCCACACGCCTAGTTCTTACCAGCCCCTGCATCGAGTTGCAAATATGAAGAATCGATCCGGTATCAAATACCCAAGAGCTACTAGGTATGTCAGCAAGGTAAATGTCTATAACATATGCAGCAAGTGTACCTTTGCATGAAGCAGTATTCCCGGCCTTCTTGCCATGCTCTGCAAGCCACTTGCTATAGTTCCTCTTCCAGTGACCGGTCTCCTTGCAGTGGTAGCAAACGGTCTTCGAGTTTGGTCCAGACTTCGGCGTGGCGGCGGAAGTTACCGTCTTCGTGCCCTTTGCCTAAGCCTTTTTCTTGGACCAACTCTTCTTGAACTTAGCCGATTTCTGCACCATCAACACTTGATGCATGCCTTTCTTAATGTCCTGCTCTGCCACTTTGAGCATCCCATGCAATTCAGTGAGCTTCTTATCCATGCCATGCATATGATAGTTCGAGATGAACGTCCCATAGCTAGGCGGAAGAGAACCCAGAACTTCATCTGTAGCCAGCTCATCCAAAGCTTGCACATATCCAATCATCTTGATCACATGTGGGCTCAGTGGATCACCTTCCTTCAGCTTACAATCCATCAAGGATCACCAGACGTTGAACCTTTCGGTCCTAGCCTGTGTCTGAAACATGCTCTTGAGACTCTCGATTATATCGTAAGCCTCAACATTTTCAAAATGCCGCTCAAAGCCAACATCAAACAGCTGATCTCCGTTGATTCATCAATGATTTTCTGGTAGGCATTTTTAGTTGTGGTGTTAGCATTATCGGAAGGTTCCTCTGGAAGTGGATCCTCTAGAACATGTTCCTTTTTATCATGCTTGAGAACAATTCTCAAATTTCTATACCAGGTGGTAAAGTTTGTTCCATTCAGTTTGTCCTTTTCCAGAATTGATTTCAATGCAAAGTTGGGTTGAGCAGGTGGTGCCATTCATCTACAACAGAAAGTATGCAATCACTAAGCAATGTGTTTATGTAGAGTAATTCTAGCCTAAACAGAAATACTCCCACTGAAATCAGCATCCCTCCACAAGATCTCAGTGATTCAGGATCCGACTAGCGCATGCGACTAGTGAGCTTTAGCATCACTGCTAGCCAACATACCTATCTGGTAAGCAACTCCTTGCTAATCATATCTCTATATGACTCCTGTCGGTCAGGAAGGTATCTTATACGCCGGCTCCCAACCTTCTCTATCACAAGGCCCAAAACCGTTTTGATAGCCTTGTCAAGCTAACCTGACGCAGTGCATATCCGTGTTTGACACGAACCCTTCAGTTCAAGGACATCCAGCATCACCCCAATTTTATGAGCCCACTACTAGACGTACTTGACGTGCGAAGGTGCAACATCGGGGATGGCAATTCGCTTGATATTCATGAGGGATCATTCTACCATTGTGACATGCATAGAAACAAAGAAGCATAACAATCACAAATAAACACATATTGTGAAATAGAATGGCTCCTTCATGGATGTTCTTCCAGGTCGGCTCTGAAAGTGCAACTATCCCTAGGTGGTTTTGGTAATTCATAACAACATATAGCTCATTGAGCTAATGCTATTCCAAGACTATTATTTCAGGAAAGCTCAATGAATGGCATGGCATGGATGATGAAAGTGGATCCCTCAAAATACTAAGGACAAAGGATTGGCTCAAGCTCAAAAGCTCAAGACCCTTCATTTTATATTTTAGTGATCCAAGATCACATTGAGTCTATAGGAAAAGCCAATACTATCAAGGAGGGATGAGGTGTTGCTTAATGAGCCTATTGCTTCATGTGCTTTGTGATATGCTCCAAAACCCTCAGCTACTTTCCCACATCCACAAATGACCTAAACCCAAAGCCAAAATCGGTCACACCGATTCTTCCTATCCGGCGCCACCGATTCCAAAAGTCGTAGCCACTACCACAAACCCTAAGCAAATCGGTCTTACCGATAGGGATCTCGGTCTCACCGAGATGGGATTGTAATCTCTCTGTTTCCCTTCATAACGTTTCGGTCTAACCGAAGTGAGCGATCGGTCCCACCGAGATTGGAATGTAAACTCTCTGTTTCCCTTTTGTAACATTTTGGTCTCACCGAAAAGAGCAAATCGGTCCCACCGAGTTTACCAGACCAACTCTCTGGAAAGCTTATTACCAAATTGGTCTCACCGAGTTTGTCTAATTGGTCTTACCGAGATTACGTTATGCCCTAACCCTAACTGAATCGGTCTCATCGAGATGCATGTCAGTCCCACCGAAAATCATTAACGGTCACTAGGTTTACAAATTCGGTCCGACCGAGTTTGTTGAATCGGTCCCACCGAGTTTGGTAAATTGTGTGTAACGGTTTGTCAGGACCCCGACTCGATGCCACATAGGTCTAGCATGTAACACCTCATATCACTTTGCGGCCTCACGCACGGTATCCCCACGGGTGTCGTCTTACCTTTGCCCGGGACCGTTTGCGCCTTTTGGCACACGTATATGATAGTGTCGCTAGCACCCATATGATAAGGAGCCCGGGCTGACATGGCTAGTCGTAAACCCAAAGTGGCACAGACTTACAGGGACAGGCATCCATGACCCAGCATCGAACGTGTCAGTCATCGGCAAGTGGGTCCGGGCTGTAGCACTGGGCTAGCAGGACTCCGGTAAACCGGGCTGTAGCGGGCTAACAGGACTCCGGTACTCAATGCGTGACATTTCCCCGAAGGGACAGACACAGGAACGAAGAAGGACACATGCCGGCCAGCCTAAGTGTTCCGGAGCAGTAGCAAGCTACCATGGCTCGGTGGAAACACTAGGAGACATTTCCCGGTAAGAGAGGCTACTAAAGATAAACAACTAGATAGTCAGATCCCACACATACCAAGCATTTCAATCATACACACAATATGCTCGATATGTGCAAATACAACAAGGCATCACAACATGACTCTACGACACAAGTACTTTATTTAAGGCTCAGAGAGCCATACATAACATACACATAGGTACGGTCACACGACCCAGCATTCAAGTCATACAGTCATACAAACTAGCAGCGGAAGTAACTTGTCTGAGTACAGACAACTAGTAAAATAAAAGAGGCTTGGAAAGCCTAGCTATACTACGTGGTCCTTCACAAGCTCAGGATCACCACCTGGGCCTTAGCCTACTCATTGATGTCAACGTCTACGAAGAACCCATCAGAAGGGGTTGCAGCGTCTTCTGTAAAAATGTAAATTATAGCAACATGAGTACAAAGGTACTCAGCAAGACTTACATCAGATCCTACATACATGCACATTATCAAGAAGGGTTGGTGGAGTTGTTGCAGCAAGCCAGCTTTGACTCTTGGCTAGGCTATCCTACGAGACTCCAACTTGCAATGGTTTTGCGCACACGAGTCCACTACTCACCACTTCAATACACTACCGAGGATCCACCTCCGTCTTCCTACGGAAGAGCCATTCTCGGCACTCACACTTATCTTGAGGCTTTTAGTAGTTTCCATTTAATTGTCTATGAACTGTATAGGCAACCAAGTAGTCCTTTACCGCGGACGCGGCTATTCGAATAGATCATGTTAACCATGCAGGGGTGTACTTCTTCATACATGTTTCCACCACTTAGCGTCTGCACACGACATGTGCTCGACAGACTTCAAGCGAAAGCCGACGTGGGTGTAGACCACGACCTACCTAAACACCAAAGTCTCCAATCCAGGTTTATCGCCTATCCAGGTTCCATCCGCAGGGAGTCCGGCCGAGGTTTCCCATATGGCCCCGAACGATGTGTACAGGGTTCCGTGACACCTAACGGGTGCCCAGTATTCCCGGCCACGTACCTACCGCATCACAGCCCACCCCTACGGTCAGCGCTGTCCACGGCCTCCAGTAGGCTACAATCACCAGAAACTACTTGCAACTCCTGGACAGAGAACTAGGGTGAATAAGAAGTCGAGCGGAGTCATATTTCAGGGCCCAATGCATGGTAGTAGCTGTATCTTAAATCACACATACAGATCTCAGTGCTTAAGGTCGGCTTCAATGAAACAACCCACCATGTACTCCTACATGGCCTCTCATCGATACCTTTACCAAATCGTGTTCACCACACCACTCTTGTTACCGACATAATCATTTCACTCTAGCCCATCACCCAGATGAACCAGACCTGACACGACTCTAAGCATAGCAGGCATAGCAAGGTAGGAACAACACATACATATGGCTCAATCAACTCCTACACATGCTAGTGGGTTTCATCTAGTTACTGTGGCAATGACAGGTCATGCAGAGGAAGTAGGTTCAACTACCGTAGCACACAGCAGTTTGAAACGCGTTGTCTTAATGCAGTAAAAGAGAGCAGGAGCGAGAACATGGGATTGTATCGATATGATCAAATGGTTGGTTGCTTGCCTGATGGTTCGATGCACTGATACGGTTCTTCGCTAGGGTAATCACGGTACTCCTCGGAGGCAGAACCTGCCGCAAAGAACACCGATACACAACCATCACCAAACAATGTGCGACAATATGATGCATGCGTGAAACATGGCAATATGAGTGTGTTGGGCTAATGCAACTAAGACCAGAAGGGTTTGAACCAATTTGAACCAAAGATTCAAATTTCAAACTCATACATGGCCCTTTAAAGTGTTTTACCTTGTTCTTCATTAAACATCAACTTAACTTGTTTAATCATGCATGAGAATAGTACAGATGGATAGATTGGATTTTTCTGATCATTTTTCATATATAACTTGTCTGATTTGGAGTTACAGATTAAAAGTTATGAATTTTTGAAGTTTAAACTATATTCTGGAATTTCCTATATTAGATTAAATCCAGAAAATCAATTACTGCGTCAGCCTGACGTTAGTGTGACATCAGCAGGTCAACGGGACACGGTCCGGGTCAAACCTGACAGTGGGTCCCGCGTGTCAGTGTGATTAGTTTAGTTAAAGTTTAATTAAAACTAAACCTATTTAATTAACAGGGCTGGGCCCCACCTGTCATTGACTCAGGAGAGTCAACCAGGGCCCACCCGTGGTCAAACCCAGGTCGGCTGCACCGGCGTTTAGTCGCCGGCGAGCCCGACGCGGCGGCGGAAGTGGTTTTTGCCGTTCCGGCAACCAAACGAGCCGCGGAGGCCATCGGAGTGGAGCTGAGGAGGAGCCGCAACTCTTGGTGGAGTCCGTTGGGGTCGGGGTGGCCGGAGTTGGCGCCGGCGACGACTTTGGCGGCCACCAGAGTTCGGGTGAAGGCGAACTCGGGGCTAGGGTGTGCGGTGAGGTGCGGGGAGTGCACGGTTGGACCCAACGCAGCGTGGGGAGTGCGTTGGACACCGTGGAGTGGCCGGAGGATGGCCGGGAGCACGTCGGCGACGAGATCCATGGCGGTGGGTGCGGGTGGTCTTCGTGCGGTGGCTACATGGCTCGGGAACGAGAGAGGGAGGGTAGGAGGGGTAGCCAGGCTCACAGCGCACCCGTAGAGGCCACCGGCGGGGTCGGAGACGAGCTGAGGCGGCAACGGCGTTGAAGGGGATCTCCGGCGACGGCGGACTCGGGCGAGGTCGGTGCGGTGGACTCGGGCCACACGAGCACACGGGGCTCGGCTAGCTCGATGAAGTGGACGGCGGCGGAGCTCCTGGACACGACGAGAAGACGCACGGGCGGCGGGGAGCGCGGCTACGACGTAGGCACGGCGGCGGTGGCGTCGGCCATGGCTGGGGAGCGCGAGGGGGAGGAGCTGGAGAGGAGAGGGGGTGTCTGGGGGTTCGGGGGAGAGAGGGGGAGTGATCCACGACGTTAGCCGGGCGAGTGGAGCGGCGAGGCGGCGAGCAGGTGCGTGGCACCCATGCGGTGCTCGCCGTCGAGCACCTGCCTGCCTGCCTGGCCGGCAAGCAGCTCGCTGGCGCGGCGCTAGGCTGGGCCGGCAGGTGGGCCGGGTGCTGGGCGCCAGGTAAGGTTTTGTTATTTTTTTCTGTTTTCTGTTTTTTTAATACTTCTGCAACTTTGTTGAATTAATAAAAATACTTAGGCAACTCCTAAAATCACCAAACTACTCCTGGTCCATAGTTGGATTATTTCCAACATGAAACATTTTAGTTTGGAGATATTTGAGCATCTGAATATTTTATATAATTTTAAATGCCCAAATTCAAATATCTTTGATTTAATTCAAAGACCCTAAGATGGCCTAGGAAAATGTGCATCACTTCTGGCAGAGGTTCTGAACCAGGACAAAAATGATGGGCATTTTAGAAGGGCATTTCAGGTTCATTGAAAAAGTTCTTAGTAAACCCTAGTTGGTTTCAGAGGGGCTGGGGGTTCTGTCATCCCCATTTCAGGTTTCTGATGAAAGAATAAACATGATGCAACACTCTAATGCATGAACTAGCTAGGGTGTGACACGGTTAGATTTTGTGTGGAGGCTATATATACCCCTCCACCTCCTCTTCATTCATGGACAGAGCCATCAGAACGAACCTACACTTCCAACTTACCATTTCGGAGAGAGAACCACCTACTCATGTGTTGAGGCCAAGATATTCTATTCCTACCATATGAATCTTGATCTCTAGCCTTCCCCAAGTTGCTTTCCACTCAAATCTTCTTTCCACCAGATCCAAAACCTATGAGAGAGTTGAGTGTTGGGGAGACTATCATTTGAAGCACAAGAGCAAGGAGTTCATCATCAACGCACCATTTGTTACTTCTTGGAGAGTGGTGTCTCCTAGATTGGCTAGGTGTCACTTGGGAGCCTCCGACAAGATTGTGGAGTTGAACCAAGGAGTTTGTAAGGGCAAGGAGATCGCCTACTTCGTGAAGATCTACCACTAGTGAGGCAAGTCCTTCATGGGCGACGGCCATGGTGGGATAGACAAGGTTGCTTCTTCGTGGACCCTTCGTGCGTGGAGCCCTCCGTGGACTCGTGCAGCCGTTACCCTTCGTGGGTTGAAGTCTCCATCAACGTGGATGTACGATAGCACCACCTATCGGAACCACGCCAAAAACATCCGTGTCTCCAATTGCGTTTGAATCCTCCAAACCCTTCCCTTTACTTTCTTGCAAGTTGCGTGCTTTAATTTCCGATGCCTATATACTCTTTGCATGCTTTCTTGAATAGTGTGATGATTGCTTGACTTGTCCTAAAGTAGCTAAAATATGCCAAACTCTAAAATTGGGAAAAGGTTAAGTTTTTAATTGTTCAAGTAGTCTAATCACCCCCACTCTAGACATACTTCAAGGTCCTACAAGTGGTATCAGAGCTTTGGTCTCCATTTGCTTTGATTTCCATAGCTTTTGGTGGTCATAGCCTTGGTTTCACAACCTAGGAGAGTATGGCATCTAGCGAGGGAAATTATCACCGTAGAGGTCCTTACTTTGATGGTACTAATTTTGCTAGTTGGAAGCATAAGATGAAAATGCATATTCTTGGACATAACCCCGCCGTTTGGGCAATTATTTGTATTGGCTTGCAAGGTGAATTCTTTGATGAGAGAGAACCAACCCGTGAAGCTAATGCGGAAGAATTGAAGATGCTGCAATACAACGCTCAAGCTTGTGATATCATCTTCAACGGATTGTGCCCCGAAGAATTCAACAAAATCAGCCGTCTTGAGAATGCAAAGGAAATTTGGGATACTTTGATTGATATGCATGAAGGTACCGAATCAATCAAGGAGTCCAAGTTGGATGTGCTCCAAAGTCAACTTGACAAGTTCAAAATGAAGGATGGTGAAGGTGTCGCTGAAATGTACTCTAGGCTTGCTCTTATCACAAATGAGATTGCCGGCTTAGGGAGTGAAGAGATGACTGACAAATTCATCATCAAGAAGATCCTAAGAGCATTGGATGGAAAGTATGATACCGTGTGCACATTGATTCAAATGATGACAAACTACAAAGATCTCAAGCCAACGGAAGTCATTGGAAGAATTGTTGCTCAGGAGATGTCACTCAAGGATAAGGAGGAACTTCACAACAAGTCAAGTGGTGCTTACAAAGCCTCAAGTGATGCCCCCACATCATCAAGTGAGAAACAAACCTTCAATGAAGAATTGAGCTTAATGGTGAAGAACTTCAACAAATTCTACAAGAGTAGAAGCAAAGAAAGAAGCTCAAAGTCAAGGTCTTACAATGACAAAAGATGTTCTAGTCGAGAGCGCAATTGCTACAATTGTGGGAGACCCGGACACTATTCCAATGAGTGTACGGCACCCTACAAAAGAGGAGAAGATTCTCCAAGAAGAAGAAGCAAAAGAGAAGAATCACCACCAAGAGAGAGGAGGAGTAGACATGATCGTTATGAACGAAGACCCTCACGGAGAAGCAAGGATTCAGAAAGGAAGGACAAGTTATCAAGGAGCTACACAAAACGAAGACATCAAGCTCATGTTGGTGAATGGGTATCCGGCTCCGACTCCGACAATCACTCCGAGAGAAGCTATGACTCCGACTCCGAATATACTCAAGATGAAGGTGTTGCCGGTCTAGCACTTGTGTCAACCAACTCCTACGACATATTTGATTCACCAAATGAAGGAATTGGAAGATGCTTCATGGCCAAAGGTCCAAAGGTAACACATCCTGAGTATGTTGATTTCAATAGTGATGAAGATGACTTGCCTGTGGATGATGATTTACTTGTTGACAACTCTAGTGATGAATACTATGATGAAACATCAATTAATCATGCTAATCAAGATAAAACAAATGACAATGATAAGGAGAAGATTGAGCTTCTAACTAAAGAACTAAACACTCTTAAGTTGGCTCATGAAACTATCTTCGAAGATCATCGAGAACTTTTAAGGGCTCATGAGAAGTTACGCTTTGAAAAGCTCAATCTTGAGCAAGAGCATGAGTCTTAAAAGCAATCAATGATGATCTCCGTAAGAAAAGTTCTTCTTACATTGCCAAGCATTTGCTCTTATCTACTTACATGCCTCAAGTCAAGTCTAGTAACAAGTACAAGAAAGATACTTCCTCTAGTAGTAACAATAATAATGTCAAATCCAATATTGTTGCTTCTAGTAGTTCTCTTGATTCCACTAACGATTCTCTTAGCCAATTTACACTTCAGCAAGAAGATAGCTTATTGAAGGGAATTATAGAGAAAGGTGTTTACAAGAGCCTTGCCGGGAGTAAGCAATTCGAGGAAATTGTACACAAGCAAGGAAGGCACCGGAATAATCAAGGTGTTGGTTTTGAATGAAAGTTCAATGCCAATGGAGTTGAGTGGGAAGAAGATCAATACCCCAAGACGAAGTTTGTTCCTCAACAAGAGAAGTATGATCCTACTTCCTTCAAGGGAACACAAGCTCAAGATGATCTTCCACCACAAGACCACAAGAACAAAGGCAAGGACAAGCTTCAAGAAGAGATTGATGCATTTGAAGAAGCACCTAAAGCCTCGTTCAAGTGGGTTCCCAAGACTATGTCAAGTTCTACTTCATCAAGTACAACTACAACTCCAAGTCTTCCCATCAAGATGATGTGGATCCCGAAGAAGAAGAACTAGAGAGTTCTTGAGGGTGACTCCGCCAACATTATTCACTCATATCATTATGGCAAGTACAAGTGCAATCAACTTCCACATCTTGCACTAGTTCAAGGAGTCACAAACCCTCATGTTGGTAAGGAAAGGGACAAGGTAACCTAATGATTTCATGGACATCATCTTGTGTGTGCATCACTCTATGTCTATGGATATTCTTGTTTGTTCCTTGTGGGACTAACCCATGTAGGTAAGGTGAAAGTGCAACTCACTCCAAAGGATTGCTCCAAATGATCTACATCAACATTGAGCATCCACATCTTCAACACCTACATGAAGTCATCATCGACAAAACCCAAGGTTAGTTCATCCCTCTAAGGGGGGATCTCACATCTAGGGGGACCTTAAATCTAAGAATTGAGTCAAAGCAACTCTAATGGTATGAACACATCAATGCATTATGTAAAAGTGGTAACCCCACTTGAGCTTAAACAATGAGTATGACCTATGATCAAATGTTCTCATTTGACTCCTAAGTCAATATACTCATATATAGATGACCTAGTCATCGCCAATTGTTTGATAGATGCTAGAATTGGTTGTGCATGCTTTGACACATATTTCATTTGCCATTTTATTGTGTGAGCATGTTGGTGCATATTTTAATCATTCAAGGACATCCACTTGTTGTTTTGATTGTTTGCGTTCTTTTCTTTTTGCCAAGTGGATGGACAAGAATGCCTAAGAACTTTCTCTAGCTATCTATGCTTTTCTCGTCTCAAACTCTATTCATGCTACATCACAAAATTTGATCAAGTCAGATTCGAACCACTATGTGTGAGGAGCACTCGGAGTCCCCAATTCGTCATAGACTTAAACTTCCAAAACCTCTTTGTGACTCTCGGTCTGACCGATTCCTCCATTTCGGTCCTACTGAGATCATTAAGTTGAAATGAGTTTTCAATCTCGGTGCAACCGATTTGAACTTTTCGGTCACACCGATTTCCTGTAACTGTACACAGTTATGCATCTCGGTGCCACCGAGTTGTTCCACTCGGTCACACCGACAGGGTCGGGCTATATATAGTCACGGGAAAATTTTTGGAAATTTCTCCGAAACCCTTCGCCCGCGCAATAGCTTGCTCTGCCATCGAAGGTCTCCGGATCGTCTCCTCATCGCCAGCAGCCTCCTGTAGCTAGTCTCTGCCATCGTCAACGGATTTTGCCCCCACAGTTGCCGCTGTAGCGAGTTCATCGCCAAGCTAGGGTACGGACTCGATCTTTGTGCTATCCACATCTGATTCCTAGCACATTGTATTCATATTGAATCTTGCCACGATTGAAACAATCCTATCCAGCCAAAGTAGTCCATAGATTAGATGAGATTCAAATTTTTAGGGTTAGGTTTCGGCCGAAACCATCTCGGACCCACCAAGTTGAAAAACTCGGTCTCACCGATTTGGCTTATGCCATTGCACTAGTGACTCTCGGTCTGACCGAAAATTGCTAATCGGTGTGACCGACTTTAGGATTCTGTGAAACCATAGCAGTCTCGGTGCCACCAAACTGTGACTCGGTCCAACCGAGTTCATCAGTTTAGGTTCCAAAACTGCTTCGGTATCACCGAGTTTGAAAATCGGTTGATCCGAAATGCTTTCTGTGGAAAACTAAAACTAAATTTTTGAATCATTCTTTTGCAAAAATCTCTGCATTTTGTGATGCTCATCCTTTCTATCTCATCTATAACTCTTCATAGGGTCAGCAATCAGCATTTGCAGCATGTCAGACCAGAGTGACAGCCAGAACAGGTCAGAAGAGCAGATTGACATGAGCAAGGGCACTAGTGCCTCAAGCTCTACAGATGAAGGGAGCAGAAGCACTCCAAGCAACCTGCCCAAGGCTGCTACCAGGCAAAGGAGAAAGAGAACCTCAGACTCAGAGGATGAGAACTACAAAGTTGAAGAAGATGAGGCTACTTCCAAGAAAGTAGTGCTCAAGAAGGAATATGGCTCTGCACATAGCACAAAGCCTGGACTGAAAAAGAAAGTTCCTGCCAAGAGGACACCAATGCCCAAGGTCAGAAGGTCCA
Source organism: Triticum dicoccoides (assembly GCF_002162155.2). Classification (NCBI taxonomy): domain Eukaryota; kingdom Viridiplantae; phylum Streptophyta; class Magnoliopsida; order Poales; family Poaceae; genus Triticum; species Triticum dicoccoides. The sequence continues at coordinate 125,187,785 of NC_041393.1, forward strand.
CTCAAGTGCCAAAACAGACAGAAACCAAAGAGGCACCTGAGAAGAAAGTCACTTCTTCCAAACCCAAGAAAGTCCCCACTGGAGAGACAATGAAGTTTACAATTGAATCAGAGGATGAAGGTGCTCAGGACAAGAAGAAGAAGAGAGCAAGAACCACAACTACCCAGGTTCTTGGAAAGCCCTCTATGAGAAGAGATTCTGAAGAGGAAGAAGAGGTTGCTGCATAAGCACCTAAGGCACCCAAGCTTATGGGTGATGCTATAAGGTCAGGGGCTACAACATCTAAGCCCAAGGAAGCACCCAAAGCTGCCTCCATGGCCAAGCAAGTACCAAAGAGAAATACTAGGAGTATTCCAGCTGCTGAGAAGAACAAGGCCCCAGTGCCAAATATTGCTGAAGAAGAAGATGAAGAAGGCCAGGTCCTAAGGAAGCTCAAGCCCAAGATACCAGACCACAATGATGCCCATCGTATGGCTGAGGCCATGAGGATCAGGAGAGATTTAGGGTTGAGGCTATGGAGGATGGAAGATCCATATGCTTCAAGGAGAAGGACTGATGTTGACTACAGGTTCCATACAAAGGAAAAACATGACTTCTATGAGACAATCTTGTTGGACAAGAAGCCCATAGTATGTGATATGAGGTGGGTCGACTGGACCTACATGAAGGAAAATGAAGAGCACTATCCTAGAGTGCAAGACAGTTTTGTTGCTTGTGGAGTTGCAGATTATGTTGGGAAAAAACTCACCAACTGGAATGATGAACTTATCATGCAATTCTACTCCACAACATATTTTTACCCAGATGGAAGAGTTGTTTGGATGTCTGAAGGTACAAGGTACCAATCAACTGTTGAAGAATGGGCAAGTCTGATAAATGCCCCAAAGGAAAATGAGGATGACCTGGATATCTATGCAAAGAAGAAGATGAATCACAATTCCATGGCTCAGATGTACAAAGAGATCCCAGACAAGGCAGTTGATCACAAGTTTGGATCAGTTCATTTTTTGTTGTCAGGGCTGCCAACTATCAATTGGATTCTGAGGCACACTCTGTTGCCCAAGTCTGGTGACCATAACATGATCAGAGGGCATGCCGTCAACATGTTGCATGTGTTTGATGTGCAACAGAAGTTCAAAGTCATGAGCCTGATGATTGAAACCATTAATAGGACTGCAGCAGATCAGAAGAGGAGCTGTGGATATGCACCTCAGATTCGGGAGTTGATAAACTCAAAGATGGGCACAGGGAAATATCAATTGGATAAGGAACATTTTCAACTTTATCCAGACTTTGAGGACAATGAGGTTGTCATGAATGAGAATGACCCATCATCAGTTCAAGAACAAGAGAAGAAGGAGAAGGCAACGAAGGAGAAGGCTGCCAGGATGCCAAGTCAAGAGGAGGCATCTGAATATTTCTTGAAGCTTGGTTACTTGATAGCATCTACACTGAGGATTGAGAAGGGACTGGCCACCCTCACTCAGAATCAGGAGAGCTTGGAAAGAATCATGGAACTCAAATTCCATGACCTTGATGTCAAAGTAACTGAGATACAGTCAGTTGTAGAGCAGCTGCAGGATGATATGCAGGAGAGGCAGGGCAAGACTACCACAAATGTGTTTGCCAGAGTGCCTAGAGCCCAGAGGTCAGTTCAGTGCCTGTGACAAACACTAGAGCAACATCTTCAGCACCAGCTACTGCCCCTTCAGCTCTAGTGCAACCAGCTCCAGCATCCACTCCAGCACCCTCTACTTCAACTGAAGCCTTCGTTCTTGGAGTTATCCGGACACCACCACCTGAAGATCAAGCCTGAGAGTCGATCTAGCACTATGCATTTTCTATGAACTTTTTGGTAACTTGTTGCCAAAGGGGGAGAAAAATGTATAGATCATAGGCTTCGAGAGAGAGAGTGTTGCTTTTGTTCTCTCTTGCTTTATTTGGTGGTTAAACTTGTTGCTTTTGATTGTTTGAGATACTATGCTTGTGAGACATTGATGATCATGTGTTTGACCATAAGCTACACTTATGCATGTTTGATGGTATTATGCTATCTATCTTATGTGATCACTCACTTTGCTTGGTGATGAGTGCATGTATTCAATGTTTATTATTTTGAGCACTCCACCAAGATGTATGTGACATGGAAGAGTAACCCATGAGCCTAATTCATTGTGCATTTGCAGTCCAAAGCACATCTTAAACTATGCACAAATTTAGGGGGAGCTCTTTCTTATCACATACTTCTCAAAGAGATTCAATCTTATTATCATTTGTCGAAGCTTTGATCTATATGTTGTCATCAATTACCAAAAAGGGGGAGATTGAAAGTGCAACTATCCCTAGGTGGTTTCGGTAATTCATAACAACATATAGCTCATTGAGATAATGCTATTCCAAGACTATTATTTCAGGAAAGCTCAATGAATGGCATGGCATGGATGATGAAAGTGGATCCCTCAAAATACTAAGGACAAAGGATTGGCTCAAGCTCAAAAGCTCAAGACCCTTCATTTTATATTTTAGTGATCCAAGATCACATTGAGTCTATAGGAAAAGCCAATACTATCAAGGAGGGATGAGGTGTTGCTTAATGAGCCTATTGCTTCATGTGCTTTGTGATATGCTCCAAAACCCTCAGCTACTTTCCCACATCCACAAATGACCTAAACTCAAAGCCAAAATCGGTCACACTGATTCTTCCTATCCGGCGCGACCAATTCCAAAAGTCGTAGCCACTACCACAAACCCTAAGCAAATCGGTCTTACTGATAGGGATCTCGGTCTCACCGAGATGGGATTGTAATCTCTCTGTTTCCCTTCATAACGTTTCGGTCTAACCGAAGTGAGCGATCGGTCCCACCGAGATTGCAATGTAAACTCTCTGTTTCCCTTTTGTAACATTTCGGTCTCACCAAAAAGAGCAAATCGGTCCCACCGAGTTTACCTGACAAACTCTCTGGAAAGCTTATTACCAAATCGGTCTCACCGAGTTTGTCTAATTGGTCTTACCGAGATTACGTTATGCCCTAACCCTAACCGAATCGGTCTCACCGAGATGCATGTCAGTCCCACCGAAAATCACTAACGGTCACTAGGTTTACTAATTCGGTCCGACAGAGTTTGTTGAATCGGTCCCACCGAGTTTGGTAAATTGTGTGTAACGGTTAGATTTTGTGTGGAGGCTATATATACCCCTCCACCTCCTCTTCATTCACGGACAGAGCCATCAGAACGAACCTACACTTCCAACTTACCATTTTTGAGAGAGAACCACCTACTCATGTGTTGAGGCCAAGATATTCTATTCCTACCATATGAATATTGATCTCTAGCCTTCCCCAAGTTGCTTTCCACTCAAATCTTCTTTCCACCAGATCCAAAACCTATGAGAGAGAGTTGAGTGTTGGGGAGACTATCATTTGAAGCACAAGAGCAAGGAGTTCATCATCAATGCACCATTTGTTACTTCTTGGAGAGTGGTGTCTCCTAGATTGGCTAGGTGTCACTTGGGAGCCTCCGACAAGATTGTGGAGTTGAACCAAGGAGTTTGTAAGGGCAAGGAGATCGCCTACTTCGTGAAGATCTACCGCTAGTGAGGCAAGTCCTTCGTGGGCGACGGCCATGGTGGGATAGACAAGGTTGCTTCTTTGTGGACCCTTCATGGGTGGAGCCCTCCGTGGACTAGCGCAGCCATTAGCCTTCGTGGGTTGAAGTCTCCATCAACATGGATGTACGATAGCACCACCTATCGGAACCACGCCAAAAACATCCGTGTCTCCAATTTCGTTTGAATCCTCCAAACCCTTCCCTTTACTTTCTTGCAAGTTGCATGCTTTAATTTCCGTTGCCTATATACTCTTTGCATGCTTCCTTGAATAGTGTGATGATTGCTTGACTTGTCCTAAAGTAGCTAAAATCTGCCAAACTCTAAAATTGGGAAAAGGTTAAGTTTGTAATTGGTCAAGTAGTCTAATCACCCCCCCTCTAGACATACTTCAAGGTCCTACAGGCTCTGACTCCGATGACCATCTAGGAACTCCATCTTGTTTGTCACACCAGGACGCCAAGCCGCCAACCTGATCTCTATTATCCAACTACTACAACTAGTAATGAATTTAACTAGAGTCACAAGTCGACACGCAGGTCGTTATACAATATAATGACAACACTTTGGCTCCTGTCGGCTGACAAACATGACACGCATGTCACGTATAAATTACACACATGCATCACATACACATGAGCCATACTATTCACATCAAACCCGCAAAACAAAGTTATGCATAGAATCGCATTCTACCGGTTTGTGTGTTGGGTATGAAATACACGGCGCTACGCACACGTTTTCGGAAATCACAGATCACATCTGAACTCCGATCACGCCGAATTTTCTGATCTGACCAATCTCATCGATCATCGCGAGTCTGATTCGGGTTTACGTTTCACTGTTAACCCCGATGGCGGATACCGACCGGTAGGGTTGGTTGTGTGACGACCTCATCGACTCCGATCATCAGAAAACATAGCCTCTTGAATCCCCATGTGCAATTGATCTCATCAACCGTGCACATAGCCGATCTCATCAAGGACAACAGATCTCATCTTCTACCTCCACATATCTAATATGCATACGATCTGAATCCAAATCCTATAGCAGAGGCTCTGATACCACTGTTGGATTCTACGGTAGGGTGCGTCGACTGCAAATTAAAATTTTCCTACGCACAGAACAACAGGAACATGCTACGGGAGATGGATCACAGTTTGTTACCACTAGACGCGCAGTGCCATGCAGCGGAAGAAGAGTTGGGGCAGTGCGTTCGCGTGGATCGTCTCCTCCTCGCCCGATCTCCCTCGAACAGCCGGTCGTCCGATCCCACATACAAGTTCGCCGGAGCGGCGCAACTGCACCGCCTCTAACAGTATCCACGCGTGCAGGAGGAACACCATGTGGTGGACTGCTAGGTCCGATCACACAGTCGGCGGCGAGTGGAGGTGGCTATTTGTAGCACATGCAAACACTAGTCACAGCGCCGAAGCGATCAACCGCATGAGATCCCCCTCTCTCTCTCCTGACTGGTGGGGCCCAGTGTCAGCCTCACCACTCGCGCTCGAATTGGTACGAGTAGAGGCACACTCCCACTTTACGCCTTCGATGTCACCCCCCTAGGAATTTCTGTTTAATTCAAATTTATTCAGAAATTTGACCAAACTTTGACCAGCCATAACTTCTAAACCACAAGTCTAAATGAATTGATTCTTTTTGCATTGTCTTTGTTACAGAAAGCTCTAGCAGCACACCAAAAGTTGAATTTTTCCGTGCTGTCTAGAATTTCTGGTGATTTTCAGAATGAGTTTTGACATTTATCTTTGTGGTTTTAAAATATTTTTGGAAGGAGGATCTTGCCTTTAAGCTAACCAGGAGGAGTGTGACCCTCCTCTGCACTAAGGCAAGCCACAGCATCATTTGGATGGTGTTATTTCAATATCTATGATTTTCTACTTGAATATGAGTCTTTATTTGCATTTAAAATTTTATAAATTATTATGGTTATTTGTTAGTTGTTTCATGATGCTTGATATGCTTGTTTTAGCTTCTGGTTGAGTTCATAGAATTGTTTAGCTAAGTAGAGTAAGATTTTGCACTAGATACTTTGTTATGGAAAGTTATGGTAGCTATTTTTGCTAGTAATAGTTTTCAACTAAATGATGAACTAATAAAAATATTGGTTGTAGATAAAAATGACTTATAACCAGAGAAGTTTCTGATCTTAGAAGTGCAACTTAGTTATATTGCTTGTTTTGATCCATGCTTAAGAGTTGCTTGCTCTGTGTGACGAGTAGTTGCATGATTTCCGGTATGATGCTATGTTAGTAATAAAAAGTTTTTCTGAAAGTTAATACTTGATTAAGTTCAACCTGGATATGATGTTGATCACATCATGGTGCCACTGAATCAGGTTTTTAATTCGGTGCGACCACATTTACCTAATGGGAAGGTCTTGATTCGGTCCTTTGTCATGGCTCTCTCCGGTGCCTCCCGCGAGGGAAGGTTATGGGCGTGCATACCCTGGCTCGGCAGTCAGACATAACCTTGTGTGCTTGTTTGTTTTGATGGTACCTTGTCCCCGTTTGGGACCGTTTTGCCACGATGGTGGTCGTTGGTGTCTTTGGTAGACACGGGGCCACCCAAGACCTAGCCCTAAGAGGGAGATGGTCGGAGTGGCCGGGCAGAGTGCATGGCAAAGGGAGGGTTTCGTCGGAGTACTTTGCACTACTAGGGAAAACCCTAGCAGTAGCGCTGGTTTTGTGCTCACTAGTAGCACGGGTAGGCGTGCTACTAATAAGGCGCTACAACTATTGCTTAGCAGTAATGCGTGCCCGCACGCGCTACTGCTAGGACAAATAGCTGCAGCGTTTGTTTACTCCCACGCTACTGCTAATGTAACTACTTGCAGCATGTTTTCCGTCCATCGCTACTAGTATTCTTTTTTATTTTTTTATTTTTAGTGTATTTATGCGCCATCGTACAAATATTGGTACAATACCAGTTATGAGGTTTACATCATCATGTCCATAACAGTGTGTCAAATGAAGGTGGATTAGGTTCAAGTGGAGGCAATATGTGGTGCATGTCAAAAGTATACTACTAATCCAAACTTGATCTAGTTTGGACTAGTAGTACTTTCAATGTGCACCACATGTTGCCTCCACTTGAATCTAATCCGCCAGCACAAGCTATTTAATCATCATCATAGTCATTACCACCAACAGTATTTATTTAATCACCACTAACACTAGCTAATAATAATCATCATAGTCGTTACCACCAACACTAGCTATTTTATCATCATAGTAATAGTGTAGCACATCATCATCCTCAAACTCATTTCTAGCTAGCTAATCACTCCTGCTGCTCTCTCCTAGGTAAAATAACATAAAACATGTATAGCTCTCTTCCTTGATAGCGCTAGAGCATGCAGATGAACCTGTCTCCTAATCATGGGTAGCGCATCTGTTTGCTGCCCCCGAGTACTTCTCTGCGCTCCCCCATCACATATTTGGTCCAGTCTTGCACTATTAAGCATCCATCGCTAATCTTGAATGCACTAAAGTAATCTGTAGGATATCTTGGCCGTAAGATGATAATACTCATGGTACCTTTAGTCTCGATCCCATAAGGCACAACATTCATCAGGAGTCCCTGTTGAAGAACATCGTATGGTAACATACTTAGCAATGAAGTTTAGCTTCAAAAATAATGAATGGAAAAGATGCACTGAGGACAAATAGTAAAAATCTTACCATCCTTCCTAAATAGATGTGACCGTAGTTCATTACAAACACTATTGGTCGCACATTTTCAGTACTAACATTTCTAAATGCAGGAAGAAAATTTGTCTTGACAGTATCAAGATCCTCAAGCCATGAAACATAATGACTGAGCTCCTCACAGTTGAGTTCAGCCTCAGGACAGTATACGGTCCTGTCTACCAAGCGTTGGACATGTTTGCTTGTACCAAAATAAGCTGACAATACAAATTAGTTGTCAACTATTTTTGAATAAACAATATCAAAGACACAAATATGGCTGAGAAACTTACATAATGGTATAACTGGAGGCGTCTGCACATCGACCCAGATGTTGGTATTACCTTCAATATCATCTTCCAGACAAATATCAAAGGTGATAACCATATCAGGCTCAAATGCATAAGTCTTGCATAGTGCTCGCCATGTTTTGCATCCAAAATAGGTGTAGTCATCTGAATGTATAATTTTGCATGGAAAATATAACCATGCTCGGTCTTAAAGTAAACTTTCTTTTCCTCCGTACTATGACTGAAACCTATATTATCCAATACAAAAACTCTTGCATGGCAGGGGATACGCTAGTAGAATAGTAAAAAAATATAAGATGAAGCAAATGAAGCAGATGTCATGCTTAATTACGAAAAAAGACTTGTCATTGTGACTTACTGTATCCACTTCGAAGTTCTCGTCTAGCTTGATGTTGAAGCGCCTATCATCATCTAGGAAGATTCCATCGCACAGGCCGCGCTCGTCTTCGTAGTATTTGCAAATACCGAAATCCTTTTCGTCGTCAGAAATTTCCTATGTTCATAGTTAAAACATTAATTTAAAATCAATCGAAGACAACTACCAGGATACTCAACACACAAATCCGGGGTACTCGATATTTCCTACATATTCTGGCACAAGTCATGCCAAAATTCACGGAAAATCCGGCATGACCTTTGCTAAAATAGGACATATCGAGCGCCTGAAATTTGCCGGAACGGAAATGAATCAACACTCCGGCAAAACATAGGCCACTCGGAGGTGTAACCTACAAACATGACCGGCCACTTGGATATTGAGCAACACAAGATATACATTTCAAAATATCTTATAGGACTCAAATTAGCATGCATTCAATAAGCAAAAGTAAATCATCTCATGCATCCGTACATCGTCGAATATTATCACTAATACATCACGAATAGTGTCATACATATAACATCGCTAATACAACTAAAACCCTAGCACACGACGGGTATCGGCGCGGGCGGTGGACACCCACAGAGAAGGAACCATCATGGGATCATAGCTCCAGTGAGATCCCCGGAGAACCTGCAGGTATTGGAGAATGACCTGTGCTCCAACGCAAACAAGTAGCAACGGACGTGTGCATCCTCCTCACTGACACGGTGACACACCACCTCCACGGAGTCCTCGAGCCTCTGGATCGTCACTGGCCCACGCGACCGCCACCAAAGAAGGTTCGGGTCAACGACAGGCTGGCTCCTCACCAACCTGCGCCCCCCGGTAGGTAGCGCCTCCCAGTACCACCCCGACGGAGCCCAGTCCCGGACATGGACGATCTGGTCAAGCAAGTGTCGTCCTCCGCCGACTCGACGACGAGGATGCGAGATAGGCATCGTCCACGTCGAGGCGGGAAAAATTGCTTTAACTAAAAAATAGCAACAAGTTCTTACTAACTAGTTCTATTAATTCAACTAGTTCTTACTAAAAATAAACTTACTATAAATAAAAATATTATAGTACCTAATTAGTACCTAGTTCTTACTAACTAATTAGTACCTAGGAACTACTGCCCTAATTACCATCTAATTTGATGAACTACTGCCCCAACTATAAAGTGAAATAAGTGGTCAAATTTTACTCGTTTTATGATTCATCTTAGAAATTTGATTCGTTTTCACCCTTACATGAACCCTAACTCATTTGAGCGCATCCGCATCTGATTTGTTTCCACTCTTACATGAACCCTAACTAATTTGATGCAACTAAAATATAAAGAAACCCTAGGCAGAGGTAGGGGAGAGGGAGGAGAGGGCGTGCTCACCTCGGGTGCCTGCGACGAGGGAGGGGCAGGGAGGCGTCAAGGTCAGGGTCGGGGCTCGGGCGTGCGGCGAATGGCGGCTGGCGTCGAGGTCGGGGTCAGGGGCGGTGTCCGGGGCGGCGTTGAGGTCAGGGGCAGGGGCAGCGTTGAATCTGGGGTCGGGGCGGCGTAGAAGGTGCGGAGAGCGCGCGGCGGCCGACGGGCGACGGCGGCGGAGAGAGTGGAGAGAGTTGGATTTGGGGGAAGTGGTCGCGTGGGGAAGGACGAACCCCGTGGTTAAGTCAGAAGTAGCAGTAGCGCGTTGCAGGAAAAGCGTTGCTGCTATCTTAGCTACAGCGCGTTCTGTGATACACGCTACTGCTACTCCTTTCTCTTTTTCCCCTTTTTCATTTAGTTTTCTTCACATTTTATTTATTTTCCTTTCACCTTATTCTATTACTTTCATTTTCAATTACCTTTCTATTTTATTTCCATTTAATTTTATAACCTTTAGCAGAAGCGAGTTTATATAAAAACGCGCTGCTACAAATAAAGTAGCGGTAGCGCGGTTCGTCATAGGTCGCTACTACTATGTGTAGCCTATCGGCTAAGCCATGGGAATTTTAGTAGTAACGCGTTTACAGCCAGACGCGCTACTGCTAGATCTTTATCTGCAGCGCGGTTTCCTTAGGCGCGCTACTGCCACTTAGCACCAGCGTGCTTTTTTGACCCACACTACTGCTAAAGTTTTGTGTATAAGGTTTTCCCTAGTAGTGTTAGTCCACCCGAATGGGAGTACGAGGCCAGGTATTCCATAGTGTGGGTAAAGTGCGCTACCTCTACAGAGTGTATTTAATCTATCGATAGCCGCGCCCTCGGTTATGGGCAATACTCGGGAGTAAGTCTCACCATGGATCAACTTTTATAATTAATCTTGCAAACTATTAATTGTTGTGATGCATTGTTTCATGGTGAACCTTGAACACTCGAGGTGTTCATGAGAGATTGGTTTCAGGTGTGACCCCGGTGTGGTTACCATTTGGTTACGAGTCCGTGTGACTCGGTGCGCTGTTTGGTTGCACTGCATAGCTTTGCATTTGTAGTAATTTCTTGCATTAATTTAACTTGATTAATTACCCTGATATTGTCTGTCATCGTGCTTATGTTTGTTGTGAGCTTGCAAGTACATTCAATGTACTGACCTGGCGTGTCATGCCAGTTTTCAAGAAAGTTGAGTCGCATCGGAGCGCATCTCATGTCTAGGCCGTGTCCACATCGGTGTCCCTATGCCATGGAGTTCTGCTACGTCGTTCTTCTGCTGCCGCATAGTTTCGTGTGATCGAGGCCCCAGCCATGTTCATTAAATAATGTACATACTGTCCAGCAGCACCGTGTGTGCCACTTGGCCTCGAATCTCGATGTAATATCAGATCTTTGTACCACGCTAGTATCAATAAAGCGGTTATTTCTATACCATGTTGTTGTGTATTGCCAGAAGACTCAATCTCTGGGCTAGCAATGCAGGGTAAACCGGTTGCTCTGACCCGGGGTGCCACATGCTACTTGACCACTAGACTGAGGGTGATATGGGGATGCAATTCTATGGTTGACATCATATTTAGCAAACATTTTATGAAAAGCACCATGAAGAAAATGTGAACCACCATCAGCCATCAAGTATATAGGGACTACAAACCTCGGAAAAGTAACTTCTTTAAGCATCTTAATAGAAGAGTTATGATCATCATTACTAGTTGGAATAACTTCTACCCACTTAGTAATGTAATCAACAACAACTAAAATATATGTATACGCATTAGACGAAGGAAAAGGTCCCATATAATCAAAGCCCCAAATATCAAATAATTCAATGACAAGTGCATAATTCATAGGCATTTCCTAACGTCTACTAATATTGCCAATTCTCTGACATTCATCACAAGACAAGACAAACTTACAAGCATCCTTGAAGGGAGTAGGCAAATAAAAACCAGATTGCAATACCTTGTGTGCAGTTCTATCTCCAGCATGGTGTCCTCCGTAGGCCTCGGAGTGGCACTTGCGTAGGATCTGTTCCTGTTCATGCTCAAGTACACAACGTCTAATAACACCATCTACTACTTCTTTGTAAAGGTGTGGGTCATCCCAAAAGTAATGTCTCAAATCATAGAAAAACCTTTTCTTTTGCAGGTATGTAAAACTAGGTGGTATAAATTTAGCGAAAATGTAATTAGCCTAATCAGCATACCATGGAGTATTACATGAAGCACTTATGACAGATAATTGCTCATCATGAAAGCTATCATCAATAGGTAGTTGGTCATCAAGAACATTTTCTAACCTAGATAAGTTGTCTACAATGGGGTTCTCAACTCCCATTCTACCAATAACATGCAAATCAAATTCTTGAAGTAAAAGAACCCATCTAATAAGTCTAGGTTTAGCATCTTTCTTTTCCATAAGGTATTTAATAGCATCATGATTAGTGTGAATAGTTACTTTGGAATCAACAATATAAGGTCTGAACTTGTCATAAGCAAAAACAACTACAAAAATTTATTTTTCAGTAGTACCATAATTTCTCTGGGCACTGTCTAGAGTTTTACTTGCATAGTGGATAACATTCAATTTCTTATCAACTCTTTGTCCTAGAACAGCACCAACAGCATAATCACTAGCATCACACATAATTTCAAAGGGTAAATTCCAATTAGGTGGTTGAACAATAGGTGCAGAAATCAAAGCTTTCTTAAGTATTTCAAATGCTTCTACACAATTATCATCAAAAACAAAAGGAACATCTTTTTTGCAAGAGATTAGTGAGAGGCCTAGAAATTTTAGAGAAGTCTTTAATAAACCTCCTATATAAACCAGCATGACCAAGGAAACTTCTTATACCTTTGATATCTTTAGGACATGGCATCTTTCAATAGCATCTACTTTAGCTTTATCAACGTCAATACCTCTTTCAGAAATTTTATGCCCCAAGACAATACCTTCATTACCATGAAGTGGCACTTCTCCCAATTCAAGACAAGTTTAGTTTCTTCACATCTCTGCAAAACTCGATCAATGTTGCTTAAGCAATCATCAAAAGAAGTTCCATAAACGGAGAAATCATCCTTGAAAACCTCAACAATCTTTTCATAAAAGTCAGAGAATATAACAGACATACATCTTTGAAAGTTAGCAGGTGCATTGCATAAACCCAAAGGCATACATCTATAAGAAAAAAGTGTTGAAATGGCAAGTAAAAGTGGACTTTTCTTGGTCCTCTTTTGACACGGATATTTGAGAAAAAACCAGAATAACCATCTAGAAAGAAAAAGTGTATATGTTTGGACAGTCTTTCTAACATTTGATCAATAAAAGGTAGAGGGTAATGATCTTTTCTAGTAGCTTTGTTTAATTTGCGAAAATCAATTACCATTCTATAACCTGTAACAATTCTTTGTGGATCGATTCATTCTTATCATTAGGAACAACAGTAATACCCCCCTTCTTAGGGACACAATGAACAGGAATTACCCATCTACTATCAGCAATAGGATAAATTGTACATGCCTCTAGAAGCTTTAGTATTTCATTTCTTGCCACTTCTTTCATCTTAGGATTTAATCGTCGTTGATGATCAACAACTGGTTTAGCACCAGGCTCCATATTAATTTTATGCTAACATAGAGTGGGACTAATGTCCTTAAGATCATCAAGAGTATAACCAATAGCAGCATGGTGCTTCCTTAGAGTTTTCAATAATTTCTTTTCCTCATGCTCTGAAAGATTAGCACTAATAATAACAGGATTTATCTTCTTTTCATCGAGATAAGCATATTTCGAAGTATCAGGTAATTGTTTAAGCTCAAACACGGGATCACCCTTGGGGGGAGGAGGATCTCCAATGATTTCAATAGGCAAATTGTGTTTCAAAACAAGCATTTGGTTAAATAATATTTCATCTAATTCCTTTATTTCATTCATAAACATATCATTCTCATGATCTAGCAAATATTGTTCTAGGGGATCGATAGGAGGCACGACAATAGAAGCAAGACCAGTGATTTCATCCTTACTAGGCAATTCTTTATCATGGACTTGTCTACGAAATTTAGAGAAATTAAAATGATGATACACATCCCCAAAACTTACAGTAACAATTCATTTCCCACAGTCTATCCTAGCATTAACAGTATTCAAGAAAGGTCTACCAAATATAATGGGACGAAAATCATCTTGTGGGGAACCAAGAACAAGAAAATCAGTAGGGTATTTCATTTTCCCACACAAGACTTCAACATCTCTAACAATCCCAATTGGTGATATAGCATCTCTATTTGCAAGCTTAATAGTAACATCAATATCTTCTATCTGAGCAGGTGTAAGTTCATAATTTCTTGATATAAGGTAAAAGGAATTGCACTCACACTAGCAACCACATCACATAAGCCATGATAACAATGATCTCCTATTTTAACAGAAACAACAGACATGCCAACAATAGGTCTATGTTTATCTTTAATATCAGGTCTACTAATTCTAGCAGCTTCATCATAGAAATTAATAATATGCCCATCAATACTATCAACCAAGAGATCTTTAACCATAGCAATACTAGGTTAAACTTCAATTTGTTCAGGGGGTGTAGCTGTTCTAGTATAACTCTTACGAACCACAGCTGAAGCTTTAGCATGATCCTTTGTCCTAACAGGAAAAGGTAGTTTCTCAATGTAAGTAGTAGGAACAATAGGATCAACATTATATGTAACAGTTTCTTCTTCAACTTTAATAGGTTCTACTACTTTCACTTCAATGGGAGGATGATATTTAAACCACTTCTCCTTGGGGAGATCAACATGAGTAGCAAATGATTCACAAAAAGAAGCTACTATCTCAGAGTCAAGTCCATATTTAGTGCTAAAATCATGGAAAGCATCGGTATCCATGAAATATTTAACACAGTCAAACTTAAGGTTTATACCTGACTCATTACCTTCGTCGAGTTCCCAATCTTCAGAGTTGTGTTTAATTCTTTCCAATAAATCCCATTTGAATTAAATAGTCTTCTTCATGAAAGAACCAGTACAAGTATCGAGCATGGATTGATCATTACGAGAAAGCGAGCATAATTTTTTTGAATAATAATTTCTCTTCAGAGCTCATGATTGGGGCATGAATATAACATTGACTTAAGCCTCCCCCAAGCTTGAGCGATACTTTCTCCTTCACGAGGCCAAAAATTATGTATAAAATTTTGATCACGATGAACCAGATGCATAGGCTAAAACTTCTGATGAAATTCCAATTTCAATCAGTTGTAGTTCCAAGATCCAATATCATCGCATAGCCTATACCATGTCAATGCCTTTCCCTTCAAAGATAATGGGAAGACCTTCTTATTGACTTCATCCTCGGGCAAACATTCACATAGATTAGATGCATATCAGGATGTAATGTTCCATCTCCTGCATAAGGATTAGCCAGCAGTTTCTCTATCATACCCGAAGGAATTTCATAATAAATATTTTTAGTAGGTTCAGTAGGTTGAGGAGAAACTCTTTTCTCTACCGTTCGAGGTGAACATACCCCGAACAAACCCCTCAGAGGATTGTTTTCCATAGTGATAAATGATAGTAAATTTCAGCACGTAATATAAATGTTTCCTTACCAAATTCCACTTACCAAAGACGCTTCACTCCCTGGAAATGGCACCGGAAAAGAGTCTTGATGACCCACAAGTATAGGGGATCTATCTTAGTACTTTCGATAAGTAAGAGTGTCGAACTCAATGAGGAGCAGAAGAAAAATGACAAGCGGTTTTCCGCAAGGTATTCTCTGCAAGCACTGAAATTATCGCTAATAGATAGTTTTGTCATAAGATAATTCGTAATGGGTAGCAAGTAACAAGAGTAACTAAGGTGTAGCAAGGTGGCCCAATACTTTTTGTAGCAAAGGACAAGCCTGGATGAACTCCTATATAAAGCAAAGCGCTCCCGAGGACACATGGGAATTACTGTCAAGTTAGTTTTCACCATGCTCATATGATTCGCGTTCGTTACTTTAATAATTTGATATGTGGGTGGACCGGTGCTGCCCTTACTTGGACAAGCCTCCCACTTATGATTAACCCCTCACAAGTATCCGCAACTACGGAAGAAGAATTAAGATAAATCTAACCATAGCATGAAACATATGGATCCAAATCAACCCCTTACGAAGCAACACATAAACTAGGGTTTAACCTTCTGTCACTCTAGCAGCACATCATCTACTTATTACTTCCCAATGTCTTCCCCTACGCCCAAATCATGGTGAAGTATCATGTAGTCGACGTTCACATAACACCACTAGAGGAGAGACAACATACATATCATCAAAATATCGAACGAATATCAAATTCACATGATTACTTATAACAAGACTTCTCCCATGGCCACGGGAACAAACATAACTACTCACAAAGCATATTCATGTTCATAATCAGATGAGTATTAATTATCATTAAGGATCTGAACATATGATCTTCCACCGAATAAACCAACTAGCATCAACTACAGGGAGTAATTAACACTCCTAGCAACCCACAGGTACCAATCTGAGGTTTTGAGACAAAGATCGGATACAAGAGATGAACTCGGGTTTGAGAGGAGATGGTGTTGGTGAAGACGTTGACGGAGATTGACCCACTCTCGATGAGAGGATCGTTGATGAGGATGATGGCTTTGATTTCCCTCTCCGGGAGGGACGTTTCCCCGGCAGAACAGCTACGCCGGAGCCCTAGATTGCTT
The DNA here is from genome assembly GCF_002162155.2 of Triticum dicoccoides. Taxonomy (NCBI): domain Eukaryota; kingdom Viridiplantae; phylum Streptophyta; class Magnoliopsida; order Poales; family Poaceae; genus Triticum; species Triticum dicoccoides. The sequence continues at coordinate 125,203,916 of NC_041393.1, forward strand.
GTGCCTAGGTTCCGCTTTGAGACGGTGGCGCTTCGTCCTGAAAGCTTCCTCTTGATTTTTTGCAGGTCAAAACACATCATATAGCAGAAGATGGGCGCCGAAGACCTGCGAGGGGGCGCACAAGGCAAGGGGTGCGCCCAGGGGGGTAGGGCGCGCCTCCCACCCTTGTGGATGCCTAGTGGGTCCCCTCTGGTGCTTTATTCGCCCACTTTTATATATTCCAAAATAATTCTCCATAAATTTTCAGTACTTTTGGAGTTGTGTGGAATAGGTCTCTCATGTTTTCTCCTTTTCCAGTTCAGAATTCCAGCTACCAGCATTCTCCCTCTTCATGTAAACCTTGTAAAATAAGAGAGAAAAGGCATAAGTATTGTGCTATAATGTGTAATAACATCCCATAATTCAATAAATATCAATATAAAAGCATGATGCAAATTGGACGTATCAGTGGCCCAGGGCCTAACCCATGATGCCCAACACCATGTTTCAATTCCCATAGAACCTATTTTTCCATCAGAGTTTTCAAGGTGGTGTTCACTTTTTAACTAGAATAATTTCAAAAAAAAACATGTGGTAGGTCCGCTTTATAATTTGAATAGTTACACTAGAATGTGTTTTTTGTTTATTTTTTTCATCGTAATATACATGTAGTGCCATTGGACATACTAAAGAAGAATAGATCTATAGATGTGTACAACTAACTCTAGCCTAGTGGCAAACTTCCTTGTACATTATGCCCGTCACCACGGTTCAAATCTCACGTACATCATCTGTTTTAACTTCAGATTTTTTTAAATATAATATGATAGGTGGGTTCGCTTTTTAATTATTCTTGTTTCAAGCAACATGTTGTTTTGTTTCTTTTATTTTACTACTGAATGTACATGTAGTGGTGCGCCATGATGGCTTTCACTAAAAAATGTACATGTAGCATGTAGCGTCTCTTTTTTCCTAAAAAAGTATATTGTCATTATACATACTACAAAAAAATAGCTACATTCTGTACTCATTAGTGACACACAAGCCCAGTGGTAAACTTCTTAGTGCAACCAATGTGTAAAGCCATGGTTTGGGGCATTCGATATACTACTATTACCCAGCCCTCACTACAAAGAAAAGACACATTCGTAACATTTTGGGCCGAACGAAATTTTTTCTGTCATACTTATGACACTTCTATGACAATAATTGTATCAAAACCCGGTATCATCATAGATGTGGTAGGCTCCTACTTCTATGACAAAAAATCATGACAGAAAATGGGTTTTTCGTCCAGGGCGGGCCGAAGACGCAGCTGCATGACATTCTTTGGGACGTCCATGATGGAAAAATCTGTGGTAGAAGCGAGGGCAAGGAAAATTTCGGCGAGTTCCCGGTTACGGTGGGTGGTTGGGGGCCGAACGATGCACATTTCTCTCGTACACGTACGCGCGTGTGTGCGAGGCGTTGGCTGTAACTGAACCCGAGCGAGGCGTTGGGCTCTAACTGAACCCGAGCGATTGCACTACAGGCTATGCGTTACTGAACCCGAGCGATTGCACTGCAGGCTACGCGTTACTGAACCCGAGCGATCGATCAATGGCTGTTAACTGAACCCGATCGAGCAATTCCTTCGCTACTACTGCTAACTATAGCCGATCGATCCTGTCTCTGTGTGAACAGTGAGCGTTGCGGGGGGGTTGGATGAACAGTGAGCAGTGGGGGTGGATGAACAGGACCCCGTGTTGTTGCCTCTGGATGAACAGGACCCCGATCAATCGAGCCGGTTGGGGCTGGATGAACAAGACGACCCCGTGGAGGGCTGCATGAACAGTAGATGGTGGAGGGGTGGATGAATAGTAGCCCGTGGAGGGGTGGTTGAAAAGGAGCCCGTGGAGAGGGGTGGTTGAACAGTAGCCGGTGGACTAGCGCGCGGTGGAGGCTGGATGAATATGAGCCCGTGGATGAACATTCTCATGTGGAGGCTGGAGGAGGTCGACGGTGCATGAACAGTAGCCCGTGGAGGCTGGAGGAGGTCGACGGTGGAGATGAACAGTATCCCGTGGAGTCCCGTTTTGTGGTACGCTACACCCCTCCCGATGAACAGGACCCCCGTTTCGACCGTAGCGCTCCAACACAAGTCCGTTTCCTCCGTTTTGCGGTACGCCACACCCCTCCCGATCGACAGGACCCCGTTTTGACCGTAGGAGGTCCAACACAAGTTTGTTTCCTCCGTTTTGTGGTACGCCAGACCCCTCCCGCTAAACAGGATCCCGTTTCGAACCTGGTTGGTCGAACACAAGGTCGTTTCCTCCGTTCTGCGGTACGCCAGGCCTCGTTTCCATTGCCTGTTCTGTCCAAGCCAGTTGGCTCCCACGCGTTCTGTTGTCTCTCGATGAACACGACGCATTCCATTGCCTCCCGATGAACACGACGCATTACATTGCCTCAACATGAACACGATGACGACGCTGTTTCTCCATTCCGACCCAGCCATGTACACGAGCTGTGGCCATATGTATGCGCGAGTAGGCGTTCGAGACCCCGCATGTATGTACGTACGTAGCCGTATTTACTTTCTTGCACCCTGGCCATTGTACATACGTGTACATGCTACGTGCATGCCTCTACTACAACAGGTGTGCGCCTCTACAACGACATGTGCGCACCTGTACATCAACCATTATTATGTACGTACACGTTCGCGACCAGAATGACAACACTACATATGCTTCGACAAGGTGGGTCCCGACTGTCAGGCACTTCCTTGCGTGCGAAGATGTAGCTGGTGGGTCCCAGAAGTCGAGGGGGATAATCGCTTTTTTGCCCGAACGCACTACCTTGCATGTGAAGGTGTAGCTGGTGGGTCCCGGCAGTCAGGGGGGAAACGTTTTTTCGTGAAATGCGGTGACCCGTTTGGTGGGTCCCTGCTGTCAGGTGGAGGAATAATTATTTTGCACGCAATAAGGAGGCACTTCCTTGCCGCCATCGTGGACCCAGTTGTCAGCCTCTCCACGTACAGTACTCTTCCGATGGAAGTAGTTCCTTGACCATGTTGACCACGCCGCACGGAGAGCACCAAGGCAGTGGACGACGATGAGGCCTAGGAAGGGGACGACGAGGAGCCGGGGAAGACGCGACAGTGGGAGCCCGCGCGGAGAGGAGTATGAGGGTTCACTGGTTCGGCTGCGGTGTCAGGATGTCGTTGCCGCAGGGCCTGGCCAGCGGTGGGAATAATAGGGGGCGATGAGGCCACGGGAGGCAGGAGCATGCAGCACGACCGGCGCTGCTTTAGGCGGCTGGAGCAAGAAGACCAGAGGTTGAAGAAGCACTACGGCCGTTGGATGGACATCGTATGGTCACTGGAGCTAGAATCGTTCATATTGACTAAGTTGACAAAGCCCTCCGTCCCCGTCAACTTAGTAGGCCCACAAGTCAGCCTCCCACCAAGGTGGGTCCCAGCTAGCAGGGGGAGTATTTATTTTTTTGTGCATAATAAGGAGGAACTTCCGGTGGGTCCGAGCTGCAGTGGGGGGCTTTTTTTCGCGAAATATGGTGGGTCCACAGGTCAGCCACCAAATCTGTCAGGTCCCAGCTGTCATCAGAAGGAATAGTTTTTTTCGCATAACAAGGAGGAACTTCCTTCCGTGCGAAGATGCAACCGGTAGTTCCCAGCTGTCAGGGGAAGGAAACAACTTAATAAGGAGGAGCTTTCCTTGCGTGCGACCATGGACCTTGTGGGTTCCAGTCGTCAGGCTCTCACGTGTAGTCCTCTTCCGATGACTCTCGTTTGTTGACCACGCAGCACCGAGCGCAGCGAGGCGGTGGATGACGGCGAGGCCCCGGACTGGAACGACCCGAACATGGGGAAGACGCGGTAGTAGAGTCGCAGATGGAGAGGTATGGGAAACTTGACTGGTTCAGGTGCGGGGTGGGCCTACACTCGGTAGAGAATAACAGAGGTGCGGAGTGGAGGGATGGCCCGGTCATCGGCTGGGTAGCGTTTCGATGCGAGGCGCGCAAAACAACGCCGCTGGATGCCGGAGGCTGGAGCAGGCGGTCCCGGCAGCGCTGGGGGAAGAAGACGGGAGATTGAAGAAGAATGCCAGGCATTGGATGTAAATCCAACGCCTTGCTTAGGCTTCGACCTACTGTCCCACATGTCAGCCAGTCCATTTCTTTTTTTAGTCCACTTGGTGGGCTGGGTGAAACAATGATGTAGCATCTATGCAGCCCGTTTATATATATGGTAGAATTTAAAGCCCATCTGCATTTTTCTCGAAATCCGCGACTTGTTGGGCTGGGTGAAACTATCATGTTGGGCTGGATGGAGAAATGTTATAAAACATAAACACATGATTGCACGTCTATTACTGCATTGGTCAGTAAAATCTTTGCAAGCTTATGTACGCAATCTCTAGGAGTTAACTTGCCAAGTTATATATAAACAACTATTATTATTATTTCGTAAGAACTTTCAATTTACGAAATAAAATATGATTTTAATTTGACGAGTTAATAGGACGTGGGGTATTATTATTTTTTAGGTTAGACGTGGGACAGTTGAGTTGGTTCTAGGGAAATGTACTGAGAGAAAACTCAATTTAGATCGAAAAAGAAAGAGGAAGAAAATTCAGATATAGGATTAATGAAAACAAAAAATAAAGGAAGAGGGAAGGTCTATAAAATGATTGGACGAACGACAGGTTTAATGGAACCTTATGTTACACACACACACACACACACATATATATATATATGTAATAAAATAAGATATATATATGTGTATATATATATATATATTATTATTATTATTATTGAAGGGAAAACATAGGTTCAGTTTTGCATTCTTATAAAAAAAAGAACTGAGATGTGCGTCGTCTTGAAAAAACAAACATAACTTGGACTGCTGATGTTATATACAAGCTAGGTTGGGAGGCCCAGAGGCCGCTAGATCCAAAAAATGTTGAAACATGTCGTGGGCTGCCTATGTTAAAAAAATGAGACCAACCCAAGGGCTAACCCTCGTTGGCATTTTTTTATAGGAGAAACTCTCCGAGCACCACACGTCCAAGCCGGGACTTGAACTCGGGTGGGCTGGCAGCAACCTCAAGTTGCCCAGCCAATGGGTCGACGGCCCGTCTTCATGGGCTGCCTATGTTAAACAACAAAACATAGGCAATGGACCTAGTGGGCCCGGGACTGTCAGCCTCTCGATGAACAGTTGTCTCCTGATTCCTCTTATTTTGCTGACCATGTTGGGAACAACAGACAGCGACGCCACGACGACAGCACCAAGGTGGAGGACGATGTCGAGACCGTGGACCGAACGAACCGGAGCAGGGGAAGACGCAGGTGGAGGGGAGTACAAGGGTTGACTTGTTCGGATGCAGGGTGGCCCGTGGAGCTCCTTGGTATCGTTGTCTTCTTTCATGTTGGCCTAGAAGGGGTTGATGATGGTCTCAGCGAGGTCAACCACGGAGTCCTTCTCCTGCCCGTTGCCGATGATCTTGTATTGCTTCTTGATGTCGACAAGCTTGCTGCGCCAGATGGCCGAATTGTTGCGTTCTTCCTTCTCTCCACCACAACGAAGGTGCAGTCGGTGCTGCCGATGAAACGGGCGAATGCTCCAGAACCTCTAATGGCCCTACAGCAGTGGTAGACGAGAACCTCGTCCCGCACGCATACCTGGGCGACCGCGATCCGCTGGTCCCTGTCAGGAGACCAATGGATGGGCACAAGGTCTAGTCGTGCGACCTTGTGCTTTCTCGTCCTGTAGTTACTACTTGAACTCGGCGAGGCAGAGCTTCACCGAGTCCGGATCGTTGGTGTACATCACATTCAACTTGGTGCCACCATGGGACTGAATAGAGAACTCAAAGGTGAACTTGCTGAAGTCCATATCCAGCAGGCTCACCTGTCGGAATGCCATTGGAGTCTCTTCAAGTGAACAGAGTGAGTAGGCGGCAGCAATAGTTAGTTTTTCAGCTCTTGGGGAACTAGATTCAACAGTAAACTGAGTATGTATAGGCGACAACAGTTACGACCCCTCCCTCACCCACTGCACGCCCTACAGAATATGCACCCTCGGCACATTCAAATGCCTCCAGTAAGAAACCTATTCCGGCCAGCCACGTCGGTTCACGAGCGAGTCTGTATTGGTACTGTAATAACAAGTGTTAGTGGTTAGTTTACTTAAATTTAATTAGTTTTAATTAAAATGTATTCTTAAAACAAGCAATGCATTGGCTCGTTCTATTAGTGCCACAGGATCAACATGCACAACAATTAGAATTATTATTCTCAGGACGCACATGATCAGCACATTTGCCGCACTTTCACAAAGACAATACTACCAACTTTGAACAGTTTGTTATGGTTGCTGTCCTCTGCATCATCATGCCATGTTTCCCAGCTTGCAAGATTCAGAACCAACAAATAAGATTCAAATAATAAGTACAACAAAGATGCCTACACATCTCATTGATTCCCAGCTTCCAAGATTCAAATAATAGGTAAAACAAATATGCCTACACATCTCATTGATTCCCAGCTTGCAAGATTCAGAACCAACCCATTAGAGCCTTTTGATAAAGTGAATATCGGGATTAAATCCATCTTGGCTAGCCGTGTCATACATCCCAAGAACTTGGCGAATGCTCTTGACCATCACAACATCTGTAGTAGAGTATTCTTGTTTGCACAGATAAGAAAGAGCATGGGTTTAGGACTCTAGCAGCCGTAGAGATGGTTGTACAAACATTGGCCTTTTCTTTTGGCCACCAGTTCTATCTATGTTCCTGATGCGTCAATCTTTGACGCATCCCTTGAAATTACTATAATAGTGGCACTAGTTGAAGCAAACTTTATTTCCAAAATGAGAAAAGATTGCGATAGAATAGCTTTATTTAAAAAATAGAACGTTGGCACAGCATGAAAAAGAACAATCATGTTGATAAAGGACAGTAGTGACCGGTGTGAGGGGCCCTATGCCGCCACGACTCGATCTCGTGAACCTGCCACTTCACTCGGATGAGGTCAACCTCCAGCTCCATGATTCAATTCATGCACCTTTTTCTACAGTTCACCTGAAATGAAGCAAATATTGCATCATTCAGCTAGCAAGAAGTACTTGCTCTTGTGAGCTGGCAGGTTCTTCTTTAGTAGTTGCACTAAAATTGAGCAATATTAAGGTTGGTTGTCCTGCTCATGTAAGGTGCAACTATAATTTGCTTATCCTTTTGTGCAGTTCCACTGAAATAAAGTGCCATTGTGGTGACAGTGATGACTCATCTTGCAAAGGCTAATAAAATGTTGCACGAGATTACCAACAGAATTTGACGGAGATTTTGGGAACTCCAATCACCATTTTGTGCAGTTCCACAAAAATTGAGAGATGTTGCCCACGTGACATTTTAGTTGAACTGCACAAGACACTCATTCCAAAAAAAGTGTTTTGTGCAGTTCACCAAAAGGTCACAATAGCAACAAGGTGAAATGGATATCCCTATCTCCACAAAAAGATAGAAAGTAAATAGTTGCTGGTCAATAAGAATATACGAAACATACACGAAATAAAAAGAAGCATCTTAATTATGTTCATGGAAATCACACAAGGACAATAGAAATTTTAAAATGTCAGTAATGCTTCATGTTACCGGAAGCATTACGATCAACTATGACATTCGTCAAATATGGGATTACTTTAATTGTGGCACTGCTTGTTTACCAGATAGGTAAATCAACAGCAGCTAAAGAGTTGGTTTAAGGGCATGGGGCCATGGGGTCACCAGGTCACTCAGCAGCGTAATGAAGCAACTAACTTATCATACTTGGGAAAACAGCAGGAGTACCATTTGTTAACGCAGTTTAATTGCATCATATCACTGGAGGCATTAGATTAACAATAACACTGGTTAGACATGTCCTTAAGGTAACAGTGTGATCGCTTCATTTTACATGCGCACTTACATTAACAACAGCAAAAGGTTGGTATAAGGACATGCGACACTGGACGCATCAACACAATGTACATACAAAGAGGCATAAAGTGGTGATGCTGAGTTTGTCCATGCTTTGTGAGGGCAGCAAATCTAATCCTGGAGAACTTTTACTATGTGAGGGCAGAAAATCTAATCCTGGAGAACTTTTACTATGTGAGGGAAGCAAATCTAATCCTGGAGACCTTTTACTATGTGAGGGCAGAAAATCTAATCCTGGAGAACTTTTACTATGTGAGGGAAGCAAATCTAATCCTGGAGACCTTTTACTATGTGAGGGCAGCAAATCTAATCATAGAGACCTTTTACTATGTGAGGGCAGCAAATCTAATCCTGGACATACTCTGTTGACTTGTCCACCAGCCGTCACTTTCTGTCCATTTTTCAACCAATAATAGATCTGTTCCTTATCCAATTTGTACTGAGTTTTCCCATTCTTTCCCTTTTCAACCAAGAGACCGGTTGGGTACCCGGTCTCTACTACTTTCCCCCTGTTATTTCCTCTTTGAATCAAGTCCTAGATTCATGCTACGACTTTCCCCCCTTTCTTCGTTGTTTGAACCAAGTCCTATATTCGAATGCATGAAGTAGCTTTACCTCTAATAATACTAAAAATTTAGGTGGATTTGGAAGAGCTGATGGAAGTAGAAAAAGATGCACATGCAGACACGTTGGGAGCTGGGGCAGTAGAGCAAGGCTGCTTTTGAAGAACTTGTACCTGAGGTTCATCGGGATGTCGGCGGCGGCAGATCTGATCTGCGCATAATACGGCAGGGAGGAAGAAGGGTCGGAGGACCTCCCGAGCCGGCGATGTGTCGGAGAGAACGACACCGATAGAGGATCGAGCCCCGCCAGCAGCTGTGGGTTTCCTCCCTCGGTGGCAATGACCGCGTGAACGATGCACCTTTTAGTCCTCTACACACACCGGCCGAAGGGATCCGGTTGGATCTGTGACCAGCGGTGAGCAGAGAGAAAATGTCGCTACCGCTGTCTTGTTTAGATCTGGAGAGGATGAGAGAATGAAGAGAGCAACCCTAGTAAAGCAAGCGCTCAGGCCCCTGCATACATATATAGTGGAGTGATTATCTTTTTTCTCTCCACAACAAGCGTTTCAATTTGTGTACGTGGCATTAAAGAAAAGAAACTCTCTATTTAAGGTGACTACTGTACGACTCCTACTTACTAGTAGTAGTACTAGTATTGTTCACTTGTGCTCCCCGCCCCTCCATTCATTAAACAACCCCACGGGTGAATAAACATACAGTCAGTATTTATATAGAACGAACAAGCTCGAACTATTTTCACGTAGTTAAAATTTGAGGGCGGGGCTTTCCCCGGGCAGTACGCACGGCAATTTTCGGGTAGGCGGTTTGACAGAGAGGCGAGGAGGGTGCGAGTGGCGGATTCTCAAACATACTGCTGGAAAGGTCGGGTTGTGCGATTTGACGGCGCGTTACTGCTGGAAAGACTTGTGATATGACCAATCACTATAGTCATGAATTAATGGAACTCCGACCGGGGTAATGCCCCCCTTCCGTTCCTCGCTCTAATCTAGTGCATGACACGTCGACCTGGATGCTGGCTCTCCCACATGTCGGCGAAGTACGTAGTAGTAAGAAGGAGCAAAGAATGATGTGGTATATACTACTACAACTACTACTCAGGTCAAGGAGTGCGAACCACGGCAGCCCAGTGAACCAGCAGTGCGAACCACGGTAGCCCAGTGAACCAGCAGTAGAAAACAATGTGGTGATATGGCCATAAAAACAATGTGCTACGGTCCACCTTGTAGCATGTATAGTACCACTCCTCTTTGTTTGGATCCCTGAGTTAGAGCTAGTTTGGGTTGAAATAGCCTCAAATTATTGGAACCCGAGGGGTTAGTTTGAGCTAGTTTGCTCTAACCCAGCTAAAAAAACTAGCCCGGTGGAGAGGTTCAAATTGGGTTAGTTATCCTCGGGCCCACTAAAAGAGAACTAAAAAATCTCCCCTGCCCGCACCAGATCGCTTCCCCCCCTCTCGCATGACTCCTCTCTGTTCCCCATAGGGCCGCCCGCCCAAGCGCTGCTCGCCCTCTCTCTCCTCCGACCGCCCTCTCCTTCCGGCCTCCGCCACCCTACTCCGGCCGTCCTCTCCCTCCGGCCTTCGAAGGTCGCCCCGCTCCCCTTCACCGGTCGTTTTTCTCCCTCTGTCGTGCAGGGCGGCGGCGCATCTACTAGGGAGGTCGCGAGAGGGGTGAGTTTGTTCGTTCCTTCTCTGTCTCACAGCCATATCATTGATCTTGCTCGCTCTAGCGCTACATGCACCACGCGGGGTAAGTAATGGAGGCGCGTGGCATGGGAGAGCATGATGGCTAGGGCATGGTTTCCTTGAACTGGTGGAGGAGGGCGGTGGTCGTCCTCCATGTATCCAGCTCCCCGTCCGCCTATAAAAGGAAGAGCAGGGGAGGACGGAGGCATCCACTAGCATCCTCTTCGTCTTCCGTCTCACTCCTTCTTGAATATGCTGGGAAGGGGAGCCTGGGGCTGGCCTCCAGGCTTTAGCTTTGGGTTGAAAATGTTGTGTGAAGGTGCTAGAGTTTGGGGAGTGAGCTTGGTCCAAATCGAAGGGGAGGGGCCAGGGATCATTAGAAATCCCAGTATAGCCCCTCTCCTCAAAGCTGGGGTTGATGTCTATGAGGGGTGCGCCTTACTGCCCACCAAGGAGGGGAGCGGTGCGCCTCTCACCCCTTGGCCGCCTTGGTCCCTCACTGTCTCCCCGGTGGGGGTGCTGGGTTGGAACCTCGGTCCTTCCTTGGATTAGCATTGACAAAGGCGAAGTCACGAGGGAAGGAGAACACGGGAGGCAGGCCTTCGAGTAGGAGCACGCCTGCATCGACGCGTTTATCTCGTTCTAGAGACCTGCTGCCCGTCTGTTTGGCTGCTCCTCCCCATTCCTGGTGCCGTCATCACCGTTTCTTGCGGTCGCTAGGGAAGGGCTCATCCCCTTGGTGATTCTGCTCCCCTCGGGGGGCTTCTGGCTGGTCCCCGGCGCCTTCCTCTACCGATGCCTGTGTTGGAGCCCCCCCTTCCAGTCCCAGGGTTGGTGGCCAAGGGCCCGTTGTGGTGCTCCGACATGCTCTCGATTGGCGGCTCTTTCTTGTCCTCTTTGCCTTCACCTGTCATGCCTGGTAGGAGAGGGACAAGAAAAGGGGATTATGGGGCACTTATCTTTTTTTCAATCTTAAATATGTAGGCATTCGCCAAATTTTAATTCAAATAATGTAATCTCTCAAGTCCATGTTTGTGTTCTGTAATGCTTGTACTTGTATCAACATATTAATGAAAAAGATGAACCTTGCCGAGAACTCGTGCATGTATACGTCCATGCAAAGGTGAGATGACTCTTTAGCGTAAATAAACGAGTTTGCCTCGGCAGGCTATCCTGTCGGCCTTATTTTTGTCTACCGGAGAACCATATCTGACGGGTTACAGACAGAAGGACCAGCCCCCCGCCAACTTCCCTTTACCAAAGGCAACTACAACCACCCTGACTGAAGCAGCGTTCAGGCCAGGAATGGGAGCACCTAAGTCTAAAAGGAATGGCGAGGCTTTCTAATGCACAAGTTATAGCTTGCAGAACGTGAATGGACAGGAGGTAGAACTTATCTGTTTTGTCTTGTTGGGATCGCAGTGCTGGGCAATCTTCCCATTCCTTTGTTGAAGCCAATTCCATAGTGAGAACCTATAACTTCATGTAAATGAGAAAGAATGCAGGATGCAATCCTATCTATATGCATATGCAGATGCTCATGAAATGCTTATGCAGTAATCTGAAATGCTCATGCATGCATGCAATCTAGGTTGGGCCCCTCTACAGCGCTTATTTATTCTTGCACGGGGTCATTGCCCCGGCTTTGTAGGGTTACATGTAACTGAGGCAAGGGATGTACAAATTGGTGGCTGCCGAGCAGGACCCGGCAGCCTCGCGCCTTACGGGTAGAACTTGCAGAGATGCTCAATATTCCATGAGTTTTGCAACAGAGTGTCATCTCCGGTCTCTAGATGGACTGTGCCAGTTCTGGTGACTCGTACTACCCGGTAAGGGCCTTTCCACTTTGGTGATAGCTTGTGTGTACCCTTGGCGGACTGAACACGCCTAAGGACAAGGTCACCTTCCTCAAAACTCCGGGCGTGAACCCTGCGGCTATGAAAGCGACGCAGGGCTTGCTGATAACGTGCAGCACGCGTAGCAGCCCGGAGACGGTTCTCCTCGAGTAGCACAGCATCGTCACGCCGATGTTGATCTTGCATGACCTCGTCGTAAGCAAGTACTCGAGGTGACCCGTAAATGAGTTCCATGGGGATAACTGCTTCTGCCTCGTAGACCAGGGAGAAGGGAGTCTGCTCGGTAACTTTGTTTGGTGTCGTTTTGAAGGACCAGAGAACTACCCGCAGGTTCTCGATCCACCGCCTGCCGTGCTTCTCCAGCGTATCAAAGGTTCTTGTCTTGAGTCCGCGTAGCACTTTAGTGTTCGCCCTCTCAGCTTGTCCATTGCTCCGGGGGGTGCCACAGAGGCGAATGAGATCTTGCATCCGAGGGCATGAACATATTGCATGAAGGTGCGGCTCGTGAACTGGGTGCCATTGTCTATGATGATCCTTGCCAGAACTCTAGAATGACACACCAGATCTTTCAAGAACTTGATAGCTGACTGATCAGTCACCTTTCTCCCGGCAGTCACTTCCGGCCACTTTGTAAACTTGTCGATTGCAACGAACAAGAATTCAAAGCCCCCGGTTGCTCGGGGGAAGGGGCCGAGGATATCTAGCCCCCAGACCAAAAAAGGCCATGATAAAGGGATTACCCGAAGCACTTGGGCATGCATGTGGGTTTTCTTGGAATGGAACTGGCAGGCTCCACACTTAGTGACTAGCTCGACTGCATCTTGGAGGGCTCTGGGCCAATAGAATCCTTGTCAGAATGCTTTCCAACTAATGCCCTTGATCCAATGTGGGAGCCACACATTCCTTTGTGTATCTCAGCCAGCAGTTCCTTTCCTTCTTCCCGGCAGACACACTTCAATTTCACACCATTGGGCCTCCTTCTGTATATAGTGTAATCGACAAATTGATACATACTGGCTCTCCGGGCTACTCTTTCAGCTTCATCTTGATCACCGGGAAGCTCTCAGGTTTGGAGGAATTGGACAATGTACCTTGCCCAAGTTGGAGCCTGTGGCTCGGCAATGAGGACTAGCGGCACCTCCTCTGCTGCGGGAGCACTGGCCTCGTGTGCGGGGTCCATGGACTCGGCAGGAGGGTTGGTCCGGCAGGTTGTGAGGAGTTATTTCCGGTAGGGTCTCTGCTGGGAGCAGACGACTCTACCGGGAGAGGCTTTCTGTTGTCCAACTTCCTCCTCTTCCGGTCCATTGTTGCTGGGGATACGGAGGGCTGAGTAAGACGGAGAACAAAAGTCCCTGGTTCCACAGGAAGCTTCTGCGCAACACACTTTGACAGATGATCAGCTATGCTGTTTTTCGCACGGGGTACGTGCTCTGTTTGCAACCCGTCAAAGTGCTGCTCCAATATTCTCACTTCCTCGACGATTGCCTCCATTAATGGACTTTGATAATCCTTGTTAACTTGCCTCACCACCAACTGTGAGTCTCCTCAAATGATTAGCTTCTTAACTCCCAATTCTGCCGCAATCCTGAGTCTGGCAAGGGGCCCTTCATACTCTGTTGTATTGTTGGTGTCTTCTTCCCGTGCAAAAGGCATCTGGATGACGTACTTCAAGTGCTCCCCGGTGGGGGTAACAAGAAGCACGCCAGCCCCCGCACCTTGTAAGGAAAAAGCATCATCAAAATACATAATCCATCCTTGGGGTGATTCCCTACCGGGGACAACTGTCTCTGTCACTTCCTCATCAGGGGTTGGTGTCCATTCAGCAATAAACTCTGCCAATGCCCTGCTCTGGACAGTTGATGTCCTCTCAAACCTCAAGCCAAAGTTGGATAACTCCAAAGCCCACTCCACTATTCTGCCGGTAGCCTCTGGGTATCCGTTGCAATGGGAAACGAGTAACAACCGTGATCTCATGGGCTTGGAAGTAGTGGTGCAGTTTCCTTGAGGCCATGCTGAGGCCAAAGATCAAATTTTGCACACCAGAGTACCTTGACCTATCCCCCTGTAACAAGGAGCTAATGAAGTACACTGGGCACTGCACCACTTCTTCCTTGCCACGTCCTTGGGGTTGTCATCGTTGTTGTGCTCGCTGCTGCTCTGATCCTTTTTTGGCCCTGTTGGCCTCTGCTCACTCTCTTTCTCATCCACTTCTCGCTGTGCTACCAAGGCTGCACTGACCACTTGATTTGTTGCCACCAAGTATAATAATAATGGCTCCTGAGGCTTGGGTGCAACCAGGGTAGGCACAAAGGACAAGTACGTCTTTAGCGCTTGCAAAGCTGCATCTGCTTCAAGGGTCCATTTCATGGGACCTACTTTCTTTAAAATCTTGAAGAACGGCAAGGCACGCTCAGCAGACTTGGAGATGAATCTGCTAAGCGCGGCAACGCATCCCGTCAAGCGTTTCACATCTTTGACTGTCCTTGGCACTTGGATCTGCTCGATGGCCTTGATCTTGTCAGGATTGGCTTCGATCGCCCTGTGGGACACAAAGTATCCAAGCAGCTTGCCGGAGGGGACACCAAACACACATTTGCTTCAAGTTGATCTTGCGCAGATTTGCAAATGTCTCCTCCAAATCCTGAATGATAGTTGCCCTGTATTTGGTTTTGACCATAATGTCATCCATATAAGCCTCAATGTTTCTGTGCAGCCGAGGTTCAAAACCAATCTAGACTGCCCTTGCAAAGGTGGACTAGGCACTCTTTAATCCGAACGGCATGCAGACAAAGCAATATGTACCACATGGAGTGCTGAATGATGTCTTCTCCTCATCCTTCCTTTGACATGAAGATCTGGTGGTACCTAGAATAGGCGTACAGAAATGAGAGCAAATCACAACTTGAGGTGGAATCCACTATCTGATCAATACGCGACAAGGGGAATGGGTCCTTTGGGCAAGCCTTGTTGAGGTCTGTGAAGTCAATGCACAGCCTGGGTCTGCTAGCCAAGTGGGATGTAGCACTCCTCTGACCAAACCAGCAGCTCCAAGCTTCCCCATATCTTCTGCGATAAACTGCTGCCTCTCCAAGGCTGTCACATCCCTAGCTTCTGGTGCTGCCTAGTGTTTGCATCATGTTTAAATTTCTTATGAAACTTGAAATGGGGGCTGATAAACCCTAGCAGCTAATGAATTCAACTAGGGTCAAAATAAAATCTTTTTCAATAAACCCAAAATGCCCTCTGGAAATGTTCATGATTTCTGGTAAAGGTGAAAACCTCTGCCAAAAATGATGCACATATTTTAGGCCATTCTGGAGTTTTGAATTAAATCATTACTTATTTGCATTTGGGCATTTAAATACTATAAAATATTTTAAATGCTCAAATAATCCCAAACTGAAATCGTTACTGTAGGATATATTTCTAACAGTGGTCATGAGCAGTTGCATGATTTTTGGGATTGATTTAGTATTTTTAATAAAGCCAAAACAATTGCAGAAAATAGAAAATGGAATTAAGAGAGAGTAAGAAAACTGACTGGCACTTACCTACAGCCCATCTGGCGCCTCAGCCGGCCCAATACTGTGCAGCCCAGCCAGCGCAGTGCCTTTCTTCAACCTTCTGCCAGAAGGCGAGGCAGCTGCGTGGAGAGCGCACACCCGAGCTGCGCCAGCTCCTGCTTGCCGCCTTCTGCTTCCCCCTCGCGTCTGGCGACGCCACGCACCTCCCTGCCTCTCTCTCTCACTCTCCCGCGCTCTCACCCCCTTCCTGGATCCCTCTCTGCAGCGCGCCCGAGTACCCTGTCGCACGCCGGAAAGCACCGCCGCAGCCACGGCCATCCCCTAGCCCAACCACCGTGACCAATAGCTCCGCAAGGACCTGAAGCATCTCCTCGACGAGCCACGCAAGCCGGGTTTCACCGCAACACCGCCATCGATGCCTTCTTCAACCTCGGGACCGCCGGCCATCACCGTCAAATTCATCGGCTCCGGACCGTCCATGACCTCGCCGAGCGTCCAGTCGTCATCGCTGTGAGCCCCTAACCACTTACCCCCTACTCCCCTCGTCGAATTAATGCCGCAACCATCATTCCCTGCAGTGCTCGAAGCTCACCACGGCCGGCCTTGTCGCCGCCGTGGCCTGAGCTCGAACGGGTCGCGCCCGTGCATCTCACTGAGCTCATGGTGACTCCAGGAGGCTGCGCAGTGTTTTACCTCACTCGCCCGTGCTCCACAACACCGTTTTCGCCGAGGTCCGAACTCCGGCGCCGCTGCGAGCTCCATTCCGGTGAGCTCCGGCCACCCCAGCTCGAGCTGTTGCCACCCCTGGATGCGCGTGAAGCCCAGCAACCCATAGCCGCAAACCACGCCCGAAACCGTCCCCTGTAACGCTTGCCCGGGGCGTTTCCGTCGTCGGATTCGGTCGCCGCCGGCCGAACTCCGGTGGCCGGTGATGTGGTACGTCATTAGCCACTGATGACCCCACTAATTAACCTCCAGTGAAACTGACAGCCGGGCCCCACATCCTAACTAACTGGCTAACTAAACTAGATTAAGTTTAATCTAATTACCCTGGACCCACACGTCAACATTGACTGTGCTGACGTGTCCGTTGGCTGGGCCCACCTGCCAGCAACCTAAACGAGCCCTAAGTCACTGACTAATGGGACCCCCTGGTCAGGTTTGACCCGGGGCAGCCCTGTTGACTCTGCTGAGGTCAGCATGACGCCATGCTCACTACTAGAAAAACCTCTACTAATGGCGCACCTATTATGGCCATTAATGGCGCATCTGTGGTGCGCCACCAACAGCACGCCATTAGTA
>NC_041393.1:125221686-125222326 GCF_002162155.2 Triticum dicoccoides
GGAGGAGGGAGGAGGAAGGAGGGAGGAGGGAGGAGGAGGTCGCCGCAGAGGAGGAGAGAATGGAAGATGAAATGAAGAGAGGAGGAGAGGACCAGCCATATATACGGCATACTAATGGCGCACCGCGGGCAGGTGCGCCATTAGTAATTTTTTTATTTTTTTATTTATTTTGAATTTTGAAGGCGGGAAGATACTAATGGCGCACCATGGTCAGGTGCGCCATTAGTAATTTTTTTTTATTTTTTGACTTATTTTGAATTTTGAAGGAGGGAAGATACTAATGGCGCACCATGGGCAGGTGCGCCATTAGTAAGTTTGAATTTTTTTGATTTTTTTTGCCTCTCTAGATCTTAAAAGCCCCGTATCTTTTTTTCTGTTAGGTTTTTGAGGATTTTGAAAATGTTTAACGGGGTTCCCCCGGTTAAATTTGGATGTAACTTTTCGAGTAGATGATTTTTCATATAAAAAACTTTTTCATCCGAGTTAGTATGCAAAAGTTATGCCCATTTTTACAAATTCTCGCGAGATTTTGCAAATGAAGTCAAAATTCATATTTGCAAATTTTCCCAACAACTAGGCCACATATCACATGGGAAACTTATTTTCTTTTATTTTTTTGACATTTTTATCATTTTGTTTT
>NC_041393.1:125222429-125237447 GCF_002162155.2 Triticum dicoccoides
GGTTACTAATGGCGCACCGTGGCATGGTGCGCCATTACTAGTTTAATTAGTAATGGCGCACCACACCCACGGTGCGCCATTAGTATGTTTGGACAGGCGCACTAGTTCAAAAAAAACAATTTGGTACTAATGGCGCACCATAGGCAGGGTGCGCCATTAGTAGTTTCAACACTAATGGCGCATCAGAAGGTGGTGCGCCATTAGTATATACTAATGGCGCACCACATGTCTGGTGCGCCATTAGTGCCATTTCCATCTATAGCCCTTTTCCTAGTAGTGGCTGACGCAATATTCCTTTTCTGGAATTTAGTTTATTTTATAAATAATCAGGAAATTCCAGAAAATTTTATAAACTTCTAAAATTCATAGAAATTCAACTATAACTCCAAATTAAATAAATTATATATGAAAAATTATCAGAAAAATTCAAGGAATCCATCTGTACCATTTCCATGCATGCTAGAACAACTTATGACTACTGTTTAGGACAAATGAAGTGAATGGCATTTAAATAATCACATATGGAGTTTGAATTTGAATCTTGTATTCAAACCAACCCCATTTAACTTGTTGCTAGATGCATCAGCCCAAAACACATTCATTTTGCCATGTCATGATCATGCATCATATTGTGCATTGCATTGATTGTGTTCCCTTCTGTGTTGCCGGTATTTGTCCCCTCTCGATAGACGTGATACCGATGATGTGATCGTTGACACTGACGAAGACTCAATGTTATCTTCAGAAGTGCCAGGCAAGCAAAACCCCCTTGTTCATTCCAATAAAATCCCACTCTCTCACTCCTGCTCTCTTTTACTGCATTAGGACAACACCGATTCATCTGTTACTTGCTGCGGTAGCTGAACCCCTTTATCCTTTGCATGACCTGTCATTGCCATAGTAAATAGATGAAACCCACTAGCATGAGTAGGAGTTGTTTGAGCCCTGTTGTGCCTACTCATTCATGCTTGTTTGTCATGCCTGCTACTGCTTAGAGTTGTGTCAGGTATGATTCATCGGGGATGAATCAGAGGTGTGTGAACATGTCCTACTGTGTGTGAGCTAAGTGTGCGAATACGATTTGGTAAAGGTAGCGGTGAGAGGCCATGTAGGAGTACATGGTGGGTTGTCTCATTGCAGCCGTCCTCAGGAACTGAGTTCTGTGTTTGTGATCCATGATTCAGCTACTACCACGCATTGGGCCCGAAACCAATGGACCCTCTCGGCTTCTTAATCACCCTTGTCCTCTGTCCAGGAGTTGCAAGTAGTTTCTGGTGTTTGTAGTATGCTGGAGGCCGTGCGCAGCGCTGACCGTAGGGGTGGGCTGTGATGCGGTAGGCACGTGGCACGGTGTACCGGGCGCCCGTTTGGTGTCTCGGGAACCCTGTTCACATCGTTTGGGGCTGTGAGCGAAACTCCGGCCGGATCTCCTCATGGATGGAACCCGAATAGGCGATAAACCTGGACTAGAGACTTGAGTGTTTAGGCAGGCCGTGGTCGACACCCACGTTGGGCTTCCGCTTGAAGGTTGCCGAGTACATGTCGTGTAAACGGCGGTAAGTGGTGAGAGCGTGTGTGAAGAAGTACACCCCTGCAGGGTTAACATCATCTATTCGAATAGCCGTGTCCGCGAAAAAGGACTTCTGGGTTGCTTATATCAGTTCATAGACAAGTGAAAGTGGATACTCTAAAATGCGCAAGATAAGCGTGAGTGCTATGGATGGCGTTCTCGTAGGGAGACGGGAGCGGATCCATAGTGGTGTATTGATATGGTGAATATGTGGACTCGTGTGCGCCACCTCAAAGAGTTACTTGCAGTCGTAGTTTAGGATAGCCACCGAGTCAGAGCTGGCCTGCTGCAGTTAAACCACACCATCCCCTTTGTTGATAATGATGCATATGTAGTTAGTTCTGATGTAAGTCTTGCTGGGTACATTTGTACTCACGTTTGCCTATTTTATGTTTTTGCAGAGAGACTTCGGTCTCGCTAGTAGTACCGCGTGGACTTCGACGTTTAGCTTGTTACCTCAGCTACGATCTTGTGCCCTCGGCAGGATCTGGTAGGTAGTCAGGCTTCTCAGCCTTTTTCATTTATAGATGTCTATACTCAGACATGATAGCTTCCGCTTGTGCTTTGATTTGTATCCTCTGAATGTTGGGTCATGAGACCCCTATTTGTAATATTCTCGCTCCTCAGAGCCTATTGAATAAATACTTGAGTCGTAGAGTCATGTTGTGATGCCATGTTGTATTTGCACATATCGAGCATATTGTGTGTATGTTATTGAAAATGCTTGGTATGTGTGGGAACTGACTATCTAGTTGTTTATCCTTAGTAGCCTCTCTTACCGGGAAATGTCTCCTAGTGTTTCCACTGAGCCATGGTAGCTTGCTACTGCTCCGGAGCACTTAGGCTGGCCGGCATGTGTCCTTCTTCGTTCATGTGTCTGTCCCTTCGGGGAAATGTCACGCGATGAATACCGGAGTCCTGTTAGCCCGCTACAGCCCGGTTCACCGGAGTCCTGCTAGCCCAGTGCTACAGCCTGGATTCACTCGCTGATGACCGACACGTTCGATGTTGGGTCATGGATGCCTGTCCTTGTAAGTTTGTGCCACTTTGGGTTTACGACTAGCCATGTCAGCCCGGGCTCCTTATCATATGGATGCTAGCGACACTATCATATACATGTGCCAAAAGACGCAAACGGTCCCGGGCAAAGGTAAGGCGACACCCGTGGGAATACCGTGCGTGAGGCCGCAAAGTGATATGAGGTGTTACATGCTAGATCAATGTGGCATTGAGTCGGGGTCCTGACAGCGTTGGTATCAGAGCTTGACTGCCTGTAGGATTACCAAGCCAAACTGGTCGAAGTTGAGTCTAGAAATTCTTTAGTTATATAAGGGAATTGATTGTGGGATGGAACGTAAGGCTCTTTTTACTCCTTATACCTCATGGCCTTCTGATCTGAGTCATCATCTTCTCTTCTACGGGATTAAGAACTAGGCTATCTCTTCTTTCTATTAGGATCACGTGTTACTAATCAGTAGACTTATAAGATTGTTGGATTTAAGTCTCAGTTCAGTTCCTACTACTTTCGTATGTTAATTGTTGATCTCGGAACCTTGGTATTGTGCTTCTGAGTGGCTATGCCACCATTTTTGTAGCATGTCTCAAATCTTTTGAGCATTTATATCCGTTATGCTGTCCGAGTCATCCCAGGTCTCTAAACAGTCTGATGCATTTGCAAACCCCTTCTTTCCGTTCCCGATGTCCTTTTGGTCAGATTAATCACACAAATTAGTGAGTTGAGGTACCTTATTGCCTCGACATATATGTTGGAGTTAATAATTATGACCCTAAGTGCTTAGGGGATCATCTAGTGGTCTAGCCATGATCTATGTTTCCAGTGTGATGATTTTGGCCTTTATTCTCGAAAGCATTCCGTGATGCTACTTAGTAGTAGGTATTCTACTCCTTGGGTTTTGAACCCGAGATTCACCCTACTTACTTCATATTGATAGTAATTGCTAGCTCCCTTAGGTTATTAGTAACCTTTGCGATAGTCCTTGAAGTCCGTGGTATCTTCTTCTTCCAAATACCATGAACTACTTATGGCAGAAGTTCCTCATTGAACTGAACGATCACAACCAGAGTGCTCTTGATGAGTTCTCCATGCTATATTGTGACTCTGCCAGTTCTACCTTTCTGCATGGGTTGTCCGGAAGAATTAAGTTGAACTTGGCTCGACATACTAATCTATGCATCCACAACTCAGAAAGTTATATGTTCCTTTGAGTTGTCCCTCTTTAGTTGTCTACTGACCTTCGTCTATCAATTGATAGTCAAGAGTATGCATGCATTCGTTTATCGATGCCTATTACTCTTGTGGTCCGTCAAGCCATTCTATCGCGGAATGACTAGGAGAAACAAACTCCAGTACCTCTTCCATATCCAGGATTGGATCAAAGAAGTCGTACTCCGCAGATCAAAATGCCAATCCAGCTTTTGCTCTGTTCTACCTTGGAGTATTACCATCTTTTATATCGGGATTGTTATAGGAATTGCACACCATCCTATGAACTCTTGGTACAGTGATACTTCTTGCCATCATTGTTCATTCCTCGGTTCCTGTCTTATTGTAACCGGAATGCCGACAAATGAATCATGGCGTGTGAAATCAATACTGCTAGCAACTCCGTTGCTTGGTAGTTAAATGGACCACAACCTCATTCTTAGCGTGCTGATTATTGAGTCATCATTCTAAGATTAATCGTGCTACCTAGTCCTTATTTCGGTGCACCCTTCGATTGATGAGTTAGGATCTTGTCAAGTCCTCACTCATTTGATCATATCGTCTTGCCCTCAAAAGCGAGATTGTTCTCGAGCTTAGTAACATACCGGTGGTTCGTGATTTTCCGAACATCTTCTCGGAAGTATTACCAGGTTGTCCCTTGACTGTTATGTTGAGCTCGTGATCAAGTTGGTTTCTTGTGAACCACCTTCTCTCCAAGAATCGGTGTTAGATATCCCTGAGCTAGTTTGTTAAGCTAGACAACAACTTGGAGAGTTGGAAGATAAAAGCTTGCCTGACTTAGTTCGTTCCAAAGGGATATTCTTGTGTAGTGTGTGTTGAAGAAAGGTGATGTCTTCATTGATTGATCCTCGCGATCAATTGCTGGACTTATCGTCCTAACCAAAACTTTGATTTGAGTATGGGCTATCCTCAAATCAAGTCAGAACCAACGATGTTCGTAATGTTGTCTTACTCGTGGATTTTCCTCGAGCATACACCATTACATCTTTTGGTCTGATCAATGCTATCACTATGTTCACTTAACTATGGAATTCCTTTTATATGGAAACCTGGATGAATTGTTGTTGAGCCCATCGACAACATCCTTGTCTTCTCCATAATTTTGCTGAACATTAAGCTAGTGTTGGAAACTTTTGAAAGCATTTTCTTCATGCTAGCTCATGAAGTACTTGTTTGATGAAAGGACTGACTTCCTCTTATACACGTGCATTTGGTGAAAGTTGCCGCCGTGAATTTGAGAAAGTTAGTTTTGCTTCCTCTGGAATCATCCCAATCAGTCATGCATACGTGCGAAGTATTCTGTGGTTCGGAGACTTGCAACCTCCATTCTATATGTGTTCCGTAGCACCCCAAGCCACTGACTGATTTGTTCAGGAAAAGGAGTTAAGTGTTAATCCATGGTAATGCACAGGACTCTGATATCCCCGATGATGGTTCCCCACCTGAACTCAGTAGTGTTTAATTATAAGACTACTACATGGCCATGCTTGTCTGGGACAACGTGTTCACATATTTGTAGCAGAACCAGCTCATGTTTTGGAGCTTACTATCGTAGTTCATTCCCCGAGAATCTCGCAACGTCATCTCGTCGATTTGTGTTGCAAACTTTCGTTTTTCTTCCTAGACTCGATGAGTCTGGAATATCCTGACACCAACCAGATCTGAATCTCAGGTAGATATGATGGTTTGGAACATTTCCCAAGAACTATAATATCGGTCCCTCGGAAACCGGTAAAGTGGATGTCATGGCCAACACACCCCGCCTGATATGGGCATGGCACCATCAATTGTTAATGCTATTGAAGCTAAGCCAGTTAAGGAGAGAAGCCATGAAAGGATAACGGAAAATAATGTCATGCATGCGGTCAAATAGCATCGAGGAAACGATGGTCATGTACGTCAGTTGTGTGGACCGAGAATAAATTCTGTAATTAGCAGACCAAAGATCAATGAAGTGTTGCATGCATTAGATTCAAGAAGAAGAGATGTGCATGGTCCTGTACGCATTGTACAACCAGATTTAGACTATAAGAAAAACATGACGTGGGGAGGATCATCATGGGGCAGTATGGCAAGAGATCAGGCGTGTTTTGATTTTAAACAACAGTTAAAATCATGTCAGCTAATAGATATGCATCAAAGGAGGAAACATGAGATAAAGGAAGATCATGCACGTGACAAGGTGCTACCAAATTTTAGGACACCTCCTAGATATGTCATGATAGGAGTCCTTTCCTTCCAAATCAATTAGTAGTATTTTATTCCTTTGATTTGCGTCCACTAGTTTTGTTACCTACGTGAGAATAACTTTTGTTAGGATCTAGTCATTTGTTAGTTTATTTTTTTAGAGTCCAGATATTTCTTTGCTTTAGGCGTATGAGACTTGAGCCATATAAAAGGCTGGCTTCGGCCGTGTACGAAGGAGTTTTGAGTTTTATTCCGAGTATGAGATATACAGAAAAACGTCCCAGTTAAGGACGACCATATCTTGTGTATTATCTGTGATTTTCCCATCATGGAAATTTACTAGCAACGGAGGGTTGATCATCACATCGACGCCTACGTGCTGATCCGACGGGGTCATTATTTTCGTTTGTGTATTTTTGTACACAGGTGAAAATTGTTCTTGGAGGTTACAAGGAGGAACAGGGAGACGAGGTGTTGATCGAGTATCGCCGTGAAAGATCGGGCCATCTACACGCACGAATTAGCGTCTTGCTAGTCCGTGCATTCATCAAGTGGTATTCAGAGCTAAGATTGGTCACGGCGATCAATTGGCAATGTCATCTGGGGAGCCGCGCATCAAGGCGTTGAGCAAAAACATATTGATGGAGGAGGAAGGCATCGGCGAGGTCGTTCTTTTTCACACTCGTTGCATCGTGAAGGAACGGCGTGTTAATTTGACGATCGATGAAGGTTCTGCAGTCAATATGGTGAGCATCGAGGTGGTGGAAAAATTGGGGCTGAAGATGGCGCCTCTTGAAAGACCGTACACGCTGGAGAGGTTCAAAGGTGAAATCAAAATGACGCATCGGATTTTGCTATTTTTTGATCTGGGACAATATTGTTGTGCGGAATTTTTTCACGTTTGTCCTGTGTCCATGGTGTCGTGCCATCTGCTACTTGGTAATCCATGGTGCAAACGTGTTGGGGCTGTTTGGAATTGCAAGAAAAATAGTTACTCTCTATCATGGAAGGGTCAACAAATTTGTTTTGTTCCCATGCCAACGGATGTGTTCAGGGCAGATTGGAAAAATCGTTTGCTAAAAAGAGAAGAACATCAGGAAGAAAAAAAGGATGAAGTTGACGCACCAACAGAGGGGTTGAATCTTTTGGTGGAGAAGGTACAAGATGATAGTGGTGCAAAGGGGCAGCGATGGAGTGTTTTTAAAACGCAATGCAAGATTAAAGATCGTGCATGCAAGATGATAATCGATGGTGGCAGTTTTACAAACGCCATTAGCAAAGATCTTGTGCAACAATTGGGTTTGTCTATGTGGCGGCACCCTCGTCCACACCACGTGGAATGGCTATACAACTCCGGGAAATTAAAGATTACACATAAGGTGTGTGTACCATTTGCTGTTGGAGATTATATTGATAAGGTGGATTGTGATGTCTTGTCGATGGACGCTTGTCAGTTGCTATTAGGGAGACCATGGCAGTTCGATCGCGATGCAATGCATGCAGGAAAATCGAACACATACACGTTCGTGCATGATGGAAGACGACATGTACTGAAACCAATGTCTGATTCTATAATCAAAATAGAATTGCAAGCTCCAGAAAATTTGATGGTACCCAAAATAGACTTGAAACCAAGGACGGTTTCATTTGAAGGGAGGGAGGATGATATGGGCATGGCACCATCAATTGTTAATGCTATCGAAGCTAAGCCAGTTAAGGAGAGAAGCCATGAAAGGATAACGGAAAATAATGTCATGCATGCGGTCAGATTGCATCGAGGAAACGATGGTCATGTACGTCAGTTGTGTGGACCGAGAATAAATTCTGTAATTAGCAGACCAAAGATCAATGAAGTGTTGCATGCATTAGATTCAAGAAGAAGAGATGTGCATGGTCCTGTACGCATTGTACGACCAGATTTAGACTATAAGAAAAACATGACGTGGGGAGGATCATCATGGGGCAGTATGGCAAGAGATCAGGCGTGTTTTGATTTTAAACAGCAGTTAAAATCATGTCAGCTAATAGATATGCATCAAAGGAGGAAACATGAGATAAAGGAAGATCATGCACGTGACAAGGTGCTACCAAATTTTAGGACACCTCCTAGATATGTCACGATAGGAGTCCTTTCCTTCCAAATCAATTAGTAGTATTTTATTCCTTTGATTTGCGTCCACTAGTTTTGTTACCTACGTGAGAATAACTTTTGTTAGGATCTAGTCATTTGTTAGTTTATTTTTTTAGAGTCCAGATATTTCTTTGCTTTAGGCGTACGAGACTTGAGCCATATAAAAGGCTGGCTTCGGCCGTGTACAAAGGAGTTCTGAGTTTTATTCCGAGTATGAGATATACAGAAAAACGTCCGAGTTACGGACGACCATATCTTGTGTATTATCTGTGATTTTCCCATCGTGGAAATTTACTAGCAACGGAGGGTTGATCATCACATCGACGCCTACGTGCTGATCCGACGGGGTCATTATTTTCGTTTGTGTATTTTTGTACACAGGTGAAAATTGTTCTTGGAGGTTACAAGGAGGAACAGGGAGACGAGGTGTTGATCGAGTATCGCCGTGAAAGATCGGGCCATCTACACGCACGAATTAGCGTCTTGCTAGTCCGTGCATTCATCACCGCCGGGAGACCTAATATTGTAGTATCTTGATTGGAGAAGTTGGCCACCTCCCCATAAGGATTTCGTAGGATTTACCTCCGTAACTGTTCCTTATGGATTCTATTGCTCCCGAAGTCCGACCTTTTTACTTGATGTTCTAGATATCAAACCATATCTATGAATGGGTTACACTAGCACATCAAGGAGAACATTAGAAGCGGAGTGCTAAATGTGTCTCGGTCGATCATCCAGATTTTGGTTCCTTGGCCTCGCTAAGGTGAAATCTGAGAAAGTGTTATCCTCCTTTGCATCTGCATCGTCCATCGCTATTCATCATAGTAGTATGTTGTGTTGTCAGCACCCTTGACACGGATGTTGATAAAACCTTGATGATTGTGGAAATGCTCAAGTTCTTGAGAGCACGCACAAGCGCTACGTGTTATCGTCGGCACTAACCGGGATTCCTCTTAGTTTCCTCGGCAACGCTATGACCTTTTCAAACAGTGAATTCACTCTCTATTGTTGGGTTCTTCCCCAGTTACTAGAATCATTCCCAGCATTTGCATTTTTGTTTCTAGCTTGCACCGCCAATGTGCCATTCTACCACGGGTCTCTTCCATTTCCGGTGATAAGCAAAAATCATCCATTACGTTGTCTTCAACAAGGTAATCCACATCATCCAAGTCCGAGTATGCCATTCTACCGACCCCCTCCAGATGATCGCTTGTGATTGCCTTAGGCTGGTATAAAGAGTTTCAATGATCTTTGAATCAAAGGTAATTCTTTTTGCCACTTAAGGGGATATATCTACGAGTCACCATCCCTAAGGTGCCTCGTTGTGGTATCATGGCAACTCAACTCCTCGCTACGATGACAATCATTTACCACCTTTTTAAGTGTGGAATTGTTGTCTACCTGGTAAACCTCGTCATCTGCTCCACTCCATCCCTCTAGAGGTGTGATTCGTCCCTCAGCTCGAGAAATGTTGCTATGTCCCATTCCGTGAGTTAATCCTGAGTTGTTCGACCTTCGTGAAGATCGATTCTTCTAGAGTCTCCTTCTCCTCTCATTGTCATAATAACTGGAGTTCTCAGAACAAGACGACAAGACAAAGATGGTGATCGATTCAACATGCTTATGAAGTGCACCCTGGATCATGAAGATTGTGCTAGTTTGCGTTCCCCCTTCACCTTACCCTACGCTTGAATCTCGGGACGAGATTTTTGTTTAGTGGGGGTGAGTTGTCACATCCCTAGCTTCTGGTGCTGCCTAGTGTTTGCATCATGTTTAAATTTCTTATGAAACTTGAAATGGGGGCTGATAAACCCTAGCAGCTAATGAATTCAACTAGGGTCAAAATAAAATCTTTTTCAATAAACCCAAAATGCCCTCTGGAAATGTTCATGATTTTTGGTAAAGGTGAAAACCTCTGCCAAAAATGATGCACATATTTTAGGCCATTCTGGATTTTTGAATTAAATCATTACTTATTTGCATTTGGGCATTTAAATACTATAAAATATTTTAAATGCTCAAATAATCCCAAACTGAAATGGTTACTGTAGGATATATTTCTAACAGTGGTCATGAGCAGTTGCATGATTTTTGGGATTGATTTAGTATTTTTAATAAAGCCAAAACAATTGCAGAAAATAGAAAATGGAATTAAGAGAGAGTAAGAAAAACTGAATGGCGCTTACCTACAGCCCATCTGGCGCCTCAGCCGGCCCAACACTGTGCAGCCCAGCCAGCAGAGCGCCTTTCTTCAACCTTCTGCCAGAAGGCGAGGCAGCTGCGTGGAGAGCGCACACCCGAGCTGCGCCACCTCCTGCTTGCCGCCTTCTGCTTCCCCCTCGCGTCTGGCGACGCCACGCACCTCCCTGCCTCTCTCTCTCACTCTCCTGCGCTCTCACCCCCTTCCTGGATCCCTCTCTGCAGCGCACCCGAGTACCCTGCCGCACGCCGGAAAGCACCGCCGCAGCCACGGCCATCCCCTAGCCCAACCACCATGACCAATAGCTCCGCAAGGACCTGAAGCATCTCCTCGACGAGCCATGCAAGCCGGGTTTCACCGCAACACCGCCATCGATGCCTTCTTCAACCTCGGGACCACCGGCCATCACCGTCAAATTCATCGGCTCCGGACCGTCCACGACCTCGCCGAGCGTCCCGTCGTCATCGCTGTGAGGCCCTAACCACTTACCCCCTACTCCCCTCGTCGAATTAATGCCGCAACCATCGATCCCCGCAGTGCCCGAAGCTCACCGCGGCCGGCCTTGTCGCCGCTGTGGCCTGAGCTCGAACGGGTCGCGCCCGTGCATCTCACCGAGCTCATGGTGACTCCAGGAGGCTGGGCAGTGTTTTACCTCACTCGCCCGTGCTCCACAACACCGTTTTCGCTGAGGTCCGAACTCCGGCGCCACCGAGAGCTTCATTCCGGTGAGCTCCGGCCACCCCAGCTCGAGCTGTTGCCACCCCTGGATGCGCGCGAAGCCCAGCAACCCATAGCCGCAAACCACGCCCGAAACCGTCCCCTGTGACGCTTTCTCGGGGCGTTTCCGTCGTCGGATTCGGTCGCCGCCGGCCGAACTCCGGTGGCCGGTGATGTGGTACGTCATTAGCCACTAATGACCCCACTAATTAACCTCCAGTGAAACTGACAGCCGGGCCCCACATCCTAACTAACTGGCTAACTAAACTAGATTAAGTTTAATCTAATTACCCTGGACCCACACGTCAACATTGACTGTGCTGACGTGTCCGTTGGCTGGGCCCACCTGCCAGCGACCTAAACGAGCCCTAAGTCACTGACTAATGGGACCCCCTGGTCAGGTTTGACCCGGGGCAGCCCTGTTGACTCTGCTGAGGTCAGCATGACGCCATGCTGACGCAATATTCCTTTTCTGGAATTTAGTTTATTTTATAAATAATCAGGAAATTCCAGAAAATTGTATAAACTTCTAAAATTCATAGAAATTCAACCGTAACTCCAAATTAAATAAATTATATATGAAAAATTGTCAGAAAAATTAAAGGAATCCATCTGTACCATTTCCATGCATGTTAGAACAACTTATAACTACTGTTTAGGACAAATGAAGTGAATGGCATTTAAATAATCACATACATAGTTTGAATTTGAATCTTGTATTCAAACCAACCCCATTTAACTTGTTGCTAGATGCATCAGCCCAAAACACATTCATTTTGCCATGTCATGATCATGCATCATATTGTGCATTGCATTGATTGTGTTCCCTTCTGTGTTGCCGGTATTTGTCCCCTCTCGATAGACGTGATACCGATGATGTGATCGTTGACACTGATGAAGACTCAATGTTATCTTCAGAAGTGCCAGGCAAGCAAAACCCCCTTGTTCATTCCGATAAAATCCCACTCTCTCGCTCCTGCTCTCTTTTTCTGCATTAGGACAACACCGATTCATCTGTTACTTGCTGCGGTAGCTGAACCCCTTTATCCTTTGCATGACCTGTCATTGCCACAGTAAATAGATGAAACCCACTAGCATGAGTAGGAGTTGTTTGAGCCCTGTTGTGCCTACTCATTCATGCTTGTTTGTCATGCCTGCTACTGCTTAGAGTTGTGTCAGGTCTGATTCATCGGGGATGAATCAGAGGTGTGTGAACATGTCCTACTGTGTGTGAGCTAAGTGTGTGAATACGATTTGGTAAAGGTAGCGGTGAGAGGCCATGTAGGAGTACATGGTGGGTTGTCTCATTGCAGCCGTCCTCAGGAACTGAGTTCTGTGTTTGTGATCCATGATTCAGCTACTACCACGCATTGGGCCCGAAACCAATGGACCCTCTCGGCTTCTTAATCACCCTTGTCCTTTGTCCAGGAGTTGCAAGTAGTTTCTGGTGTTTGTAGTATGCTGGAGGCCGTGCGCAGTGCTGACCGTAGGGGTGGGCTGTGATGCGGTAGGCACGTGGCACGGTGTACCGGGCACCCGTTTGGTGTCTCGGGAACCCTGTTCACATCGTTTGGGGCTGTGAGCGAAACTCCGGCCGGATCTCCTCATGGATGGAACCCAAATAGGCGATAAACCTGGACTAGAGACTTGAGTGTTTAGGCAGGCCGTGGCCGACACCCACGTTGGGCTTCCGCTTGAAGGTTGCCGAGTACATGTCGTGTAAACGGCGGTAAGTGGTGAGAGCGTGTGTGAAGAAGTACACCCCTGCAGGGTTAACATCATCTATTCGAATAGCCGTGTCTGCGGTAAAGGACTTCTGGGTTGCTTATATCAGTTCATAGACAAGTGAAAGTGGATACTCTAAAATGCGCAAGATAAGCGTGAGTGCTATGGATGGCGTTCTCGTAGGGAGACGGGAGCGGATCCATAGTGGTGTATTGATATGGTGAATATGTGGACTCGTGTGCGCCACCTCAAAGAGTTACTTGCAGTCGTAGTTTAGGATAGCCACCGAGTCAGAGCTGGCCTGCTGCAGTTAAACCACACCATCCCCTTTGTTGATAATGATGCATATGTAGTTAGTTCTGATGTAAGTCTTGCTGGGTACATTTGTACTCACGTTTGCCTATTTTATGTTTTTGCAGAGAGACTTCGGTCTCGCTAGTAGTACCGCGTGGACTTCGACGTTTAGCTTGTTACCTCAGCTACGATCTTGTGCCCTCGGCAGGATCTGGTAGATAGTCAGGCTTCTCAGCCTTTTTCATTTATAGATGTCTGTACTCAGACATGATAGCTTCCGCTTGTGCTTTGATTTGTATGCTCTGAATGTTGGGTCATGAGACCCTTGTTTGTAATATTCTCGCTCCTCAGAGCCTATTGAATAAATACTTGAGTCGTAGAGTCATGTTGTGATGCCATGTTGTATTTGCACATATCGAGCATATTGTGTGTATGTTATTGAAAATGCTTGGTATTTGTGGGATCTGACTATCTAGTTGTTTATCTTTAGTAGTCTCTCTTACCGGGAAATGTCTCCTAGTGTTTCCACTGAGCCATGGTAGCTTGCTACTGCTCCGGAGCACTTAGGCTGGCCGGCATGTGTCCTTCTTCGTTCCTCTGTCTGTCCCTTCGGGGAAATGTCACGCGATGAATACCGGAGTCCTGTTAGCCCGCTACAGCCCGGTTCACCGGAGTCCTGCTAGCCCAGTGCTACAGCCTGGATTCACTCGCTGATGACCGACACGTTCGATGTTGGGTCATGGATGCCTGTCCCTGTAAGTTTGTGCCACTTTGGGTTTACGACTAGCCATGTCAGCCCGGGCTCCTTATCATATGGATGCTAGCGACACTATCATATACGTGTGCCAAAAGACGCAAACGGTCCCGGGCAAAGGTAAGGCGACACCCGTGGGAATACCGTGCGTGAGGCCGCAAAGTGATATGAGGTGTTACATGCTAGATCGATGTGGCATTGAGTCGGGGTCCTGACAAAGGCATGCTTCCGGACTTTCTGCTTAACACGTATGGCGTGTGGGCAGACAACAAGGTGGTGCTCCATTACCTTCCTGGGAACACCGGGGATATCAGATGGTTGCCAAGCAAACACGTCAATATTCACCCGCAGGAAGGCAACGAGCGCGCTTTCCTATTTGTCATCGAGGGTGGCATTGATGGTGAAAGTACCATCTATGCCAGCCAGCCCTGTCGGAACCTTTTTCACTTGTGGAGCAGCAACCTTGGATCTCTTGCTGTTGGAACACTCTGGCATGTCGTCAACGGGTGTCGTGCACTCGGAGGGGCACGCTTCCCGGACTCTTTGCCAGAGGCCCTACAATCATGCTTCTTCCCTTTGCTCTCCTTGGCGGGAACTGCTGCCGTCGTAGCCTCTACCATGATCGCGTCCCTATGCATCTTGTCCACACAAATGATGGCATCTTTCTCATCTGACGGGATGGTGAGGACTCCCAGCATCCCAGGCATCTTCAGGGTATTGCACTACAAAAAAAAAGACACATCCATGACATTTTGGGCCGAACGAAAAAAAATTCCATCATACATATGACACTTCTATAATGATAATTGTGACAAAACCCGGTATCATCATAGATGTGGTGGGCTCCTACTTCTCTGACAAAAAATCATGACAGAAAATGGGCTTTTCGTCCTGGGCGGGCCAGAGACGCAGCTGCATGACATTCTTTGGGCCGTCCATGACGGAAAAAACCGTGGTAGAAGCGAGGGGGGGGGATTTCGGGGAGTTGCCCGTTACGGTGGGAGAGCGATGCGCGTTTCTCTCATACAGGTACGCTCGTGTGTGCGAGGCGTTGGCTCTAACTGAAGCCGAGCGAGGCGTTGGGCTCTAACTGAACCCGAGCGATTGCACTGCAGGCTACGCGTTACTGAACCCGAGGGATCGATCGATGGCTGTTAACTAAACCCGATGGAGCGATTCCTTGGCTACTGCTGCT
>NC_041393.1:125238207-125245895 GCF_002162155.2 Triticum dicoccoides
CATAGCGCTCCAACACAAGTCCGTTTCGTCCGTTTTGCAGTACGCCACACCCCTCCCGATGAACAGGACACCCGTTTCGACCTAGGATGTCCGTTTCCTCCGTTTTGCGGTACACCACACCCCTCCCGATCAACAGGACCCCCGTTTCGACCGTAGGAGGTTCGTTTCCTCCGTTTTGCGGTACGCCAAGCCCCTCCCGATCAACAGGACCCCATTTCGAATGTGGCTGGTCGAACACAAGGCCGTTTCCTCTATTGTGCGATACGCCAGGCCTCGTTTCCATCGCCTGTTCCGTCCAAGCCCTCCCGATGAACACGACCATGCATTCGTTCCGACCCAGCCGGTTGGCTCCCCATGAACACGACGACGACGCTGTTTATCCGTTCCGACCCAGCCATGTACATATGCGCGATAGGCGTTAGAGATCCTGCTCATATGTATGTACGTGGCCGTATTTTCTTTCTTGCACCCTCGCCGTTGTACATACGTGTACATGCTACGTGCGCGCCTCTACTACGACACGTGCACGCCTCTACATCTATGACATGTGCACGCCTCTACATCGACCAGTATGTACGTACACGTTCGCGACCAGAATGACAACGCTACGTACGCTTCGACCAGGTGGGTCCCGACTATCAGGCACTTCCTTGCATGCGAAGATGTAGCTGGTGGGTCCCAGCAGTCAGGGGGCGAATCGGTTTTTTTTTGCCCGGACGCACTTCCTTGCATGCGAAGATGTAGCTGGTGGGTCCTAGCGGTCAGGGGGGCGAATCGTTTTTTTTGCCCGTTCGCACTTCCTTGTGTGCGAAGGTGTAGCTGGTGGGTCCCAGCAGTCAGGGGGGAAACATTTTTTTCGCAAAATATGGTGGCCCGTCCGGTGGGTCCCCGCTGTCAGGTGGAGGAATAATTATTTTGCGCGTAATAAGGAGGCACTTCCTTGCTGCGGCCATGGACCCAGCTGTTAGCCTCTCCACGTACAGTCCACATCCGATGGAAGCCGTTCCTTGACCACGTTAACCATGCCACGCCGAGAGCACCAGAGCAGTGGATGACGACGAGGCCTAGGAAGGGGATGACGCGGAGCCGGGGAAGACGCGGCAATGGATGCCCACGCGTAGAGGAGTACGAGGGTTCACTGGTTCGCTGCAGTGTGAGGTTGTCGTCGCCGCAGAATAAAAGGGGGTGTGGGTGAGTAGAGGGATGGCCTGGCCAGCGGTGGGAGTAGTAGGGGGCGTTGAGGCCTCCGCCGCATCGCAGCCAGCCACAGGAGGCAGGAGCACGAGGCACGACCGGCGCTGGTTTGGGCGGCTGGAGCAAGAAGACCAGAGGGTGAAGAAGAACTACGGTCGTTTGATGGACATCGTACGGTCACTGGAGCTAGAATCGTGCATATTGACTAGGTTGACAAAGCCCTCCGTTCCCGTCAACTTAGTAGGCCCACAAGTCAGCCTGCCACTATACTGGGTCCCAGCTAATAGGGGGAGTATTCATATAGCTGGTGGGTCCAAGCTGTCAGCGGCGGTAACGTTTTTTCGCGAAATACTGAGGCCCTTTCGGTGGGTCCCTGATTTGAGGTGGACGAATCATTATTTTGCGCGTAATAAGGAGGCATTTCCTTGCTTGCGGCAGTGGACCCAACTGTCGGCCTCTCCACGTACAGTCCACTTCAGATGCATGTCGGTCGTTGACCACGTTGACCAGGCCGCGCTGAGAGCACCAGGGCGGTGGACGACAGCGAGGCCTAGGAAGGGAACGACATGGAGGTAGGGAAGACTGAACAGTTGTTTCCCACGCGGAGGGGAGTACGACTGAACGAGGGTTTACTGGTTTGTCTGCCGTCGCCGGAGAATAACAGCAGGTGTGGGTGAGTAGAGGGATGGCTAGGCCAGCGATGGGAGTACGATGGGGTGGTGAGGCCTGCGCGGCAGCATAGCCGGCCGCGGGGAGGCGGGAGCAGGCAGTCCCGCCGGCGCTTGTTTGAGCGGCTGGAGCAGGAAGAGCAGAGATTGAAGAAGCATGACGGCCGTTGGATGGCCATCCAACCGTCACTGCTTGTGCGTGAACCTTTTTTTAGGAAAGCCTCAAATCTGTGGAAAATAGCATATAGCCCATCTGCCATTATTTCTAATAATTTACAGCCCATTTGCTAATTCTTAAGGTTTTTTGGAGCCCATATTCTTTTTGTTAGCATTAAAGCCCATATTGTGGCCACGGTTAAAAAATTATACGAAATCTTGCATATTTCGGTGCGGTCCGAACTGTTTTTAATCCTGAAATTTCGACTCATATTCAAACTGATTTTAAAACTAAATGTATATCAATATAAAATCCAACAAATTCTCCTCGTCTTGATGGGCCATTTTCTCGGCCAGCCGAATGAAAGCTCTCCTCGTCTTGAAAGATTTGCAGCCCAACAGGCCTGACAAAGCGACTTACTTGGCAAATCACAAAAAAAAATGGGTTATGGCCGTGGACCCAGCTGTCAGCCTCTCCACGTACAGTACTCTTCCGATGGAAGTCGTTCCTTGACCACGTTGACCACGCCGCGCGGAGAGCACCACGGCGGTGGACGACGACGAGGCCTAGGAAGGGGACGACGCGGAGCTAGGGAAGACGCGGCAGTGGAAGCCCGCGCGGAGAGGAGTACGAGGGTTCACTGGTTCGGCTCCGGTGTGAGGCTGCCGTCGCCGCAGGGCCTGGCCAGCGGTGGGAATAGTAGGGGGCGGTGAGTCCTCCGCGGCAGCACAGCCGGCCACGGGAGGCAGGAGCATGAGGCACGACCGGTGCTGCTTTGGGCGGCTGGAGCAAGAAGACCAGAGGTTGAAGAAGCACTACGGCCGTTGGATGGACATCGTACGGTCACTGGAGCTAGAATCGTTCATATTGACTAAGTTGACAAAGCCCTTCGTCCCCGTCAACTTAGTAGGCCCACAAGTCAGCCTCCCACCAAGGTGGGTCCCAGCTAGCAGGGGGGTATTCATTTTTTTGTGCTAATAAGGAGGTACTTCCGGTGGGTCCGAGCTGACAGCGGGGGGGATGTTTTTTCACGAAATACGGTGGCCCGTCAGGTGGGTCCCAGCAGTCAGGGGGCAAACATTTTTTCGCAAAATACGGTGGCCCGTCCAGTGGGTCCCTGCTGTCAGTTGGAGGAATCATTATTTTCCGCGTAATAAGGAGGCACTTACTTTTTTTTGCGGGCAAATCAGAGAGATTTATTCAACAAAAGTGTTCCCCGGGAATCAGCCAGAAGGCTGGTTACCAAAAAACTAGGGGTCTCCTCTAGCTAACATTCGGTCACATTCAATGTGCATGCACGTTTTGCACATAGATGTGCCGGTAAGTTTGCTGACCTTAATACATGTTGAATCTCAAAAACAGAAAAATCACAACTAAGCGCTCCTATTTCATCTAGGATAGGAGCCACAACCGAACGTGAGTTGTGGCGTGTATGCCAGAGTTGCACTGACTCCTGACAGTCAGTCTCCATTATCACATGCGATTGGCCTCGAAGTTTTGCAAAAAGCGTTCCTTCTCGCATTGATAGGGCTTCCATTATAAGAGGATCGGATATGTCACCGAAAGGCTTGCACCAAGCACCCAAGAGCGCGGATACGGACCGGGCTATGCCACCCGCACCTCCTCGACCTTCCACCACATTGAGTGCTCCATCACATGAAATCTTGATCATACCTGGTTCCGGCGACGTCCAACCATGACCTGTTAGCACAGCTACTTTGTTGCGGGGTAGCTCCAGCAGCCGTGGACCCAGCTGAGACTCTCCACGTACAGTATACTTCCGATGGAAGTCGTTCCTTGACCACATTGATCTCGCAGTGTTCCGTTGCATGCATGCGTCCATGGGCGTGGTGCATTCCCACTGTCAGCCTCTCACGTATAGTCATCTTTCGATGACTCTTGATTGTTGACCACATTGACCACACCGTGCCGAGCGCACCCAGACTGGAACGACCCGGAGATGGGGAAGACGGGGCAGTGGAGTCACAGATGGAGAGGAGGCGGGAACTTCACTGGTTTGGGTGCACGGCAGCACATCCGCGGTGCCGCCCACGGGAGACAGGAGCAAGAACAGAGGTTCAAGAAGGAGCACGGCTGTTGGATTAACATCCAACGGTCCAGCTGCTAGAATCATTTGTTGATTAAGTTGACAAAGCCGTGCGTACACGTCCGCTTAGCAGGCCCACAAGTCAGTCACCAAATCTGACGGGTCCCAGCTGTCAACGGGATGAATAATTTTTTTCGCAAAACAAGGAGGCACTTCCTTCCGTGCGAAGATACAGCAGGTGGGTCCCAGCTGTCAGGCGGAGGAAACATTTTTTTTCAGCTTAATAAGGAGGAACTTTCCTTGCGTGCGACCATGGACCTCGTGGGTCCCAGCCGTCAGGCTCTCCACGTACAGTCCTCTTCCGATGACTCTCGTTTGTTGACCACGCCGCACCGAACATAGCGAGGCGGTGGATGACGGTGAGGCCCCGGACGGGAACGACTCGGAGATGGGAAAACGCGACAGTGGAGTCGCAGATTGAGAGGAGGAGAATGGTTATAACTGGTTTTGTTGCAATTCATATCAAATTCAGGTTGAAAGGACACGTTCATATTCATAGCCAACATTCACTATCAACAACTCAAAAGATTCATATATGCACAAGCTCAGCATATCTATGCATCCAAATGATTGATAGATCACATGACAATATTCATACATAATTCACAAAAAGATTCAGGTATACACATGTTCAGTATGTTTATGCATCCAAATGATTGAGATCACAGCCAATATGATCCATGGACGAACTTTAATTACCTAGGGTGCAGACTGGTAAATGGTGTTCAATCAGAGGTACTTCTTGCTAAAATTAGTTCTTGTACGAGTAAACTTTCGAGTACATAAGAGACAACACAGACAATCTGAAGTTTGCTTGTAGGTTTATCCTCAAATAGTGGCCTCATGCCGATGAAGGTTTGAGCAACTTGGCCACTACTTTCATCCAACTAGTTTACTGGCTCATCTTGGTCCTGTATCTCGCCAAAATTCTACATTGCAGACGAGAAAGGAGGCGGTTGAGAAAATGAACCACCCAAATTTTTTGTGCAGTTCAACTGAAATGGAGCATCCTTGGCGTGCAGACTGATTAAGTCCCAGACGAATATACGCATCAACCAACTTGTCTGGAATCTTTAGACTCCATGCCATATAGTTCCCTACCATATGTGCCGACAACCAAAAGGCACAAGTTGGGACCAAAGACTGGACTGCGTTTTTCTGGGCTATGCACCAAGCAATATTTTTGGCATTCACTCTCCGAATACTTGGAGTTTGACAATTGGTTGACGTCGGTTGATACTCGAATGAATATAGGCACTTCTTGTCAACATCGATGCTTGTTTGAGTGAACTTTGGAGTACATAGCAGCAGCAGTAGTACCTATCCATCTAATCATTTTGTGCAGTTCTACTGAAATCACCCGATGTAATGATTTTCCTATGAGTTCAGGCTCCAAATTACTCCTTTATGAAATTGGCAAACAGTAGCACAATACCAAATTACCAATACATATGATAGGCAGAATAATCAGGATAAAGACCAGTACCAACCTGTGTGAGGTAGCATATCAATTACTATTTCCTTTGACTGGAAGCCGAGATAAGCCAAGCGACTGACATCAAAGGAAGAAAGCAAGCGGAGATTAGCGACTGACAGGAACGGACGGAAGCTATTGAGGCAATGAAGCACCCAAAGTTTTTGTGCAGTGCCACCAAAATCGAGCATCCCTGTTGGCACATATATTGAGAGAGTGGGATTACTGTAATAGTGGGACTAGTTGATGAAACATA
This sequence comes from Triticum dicoccoides, assembly GCF_002162155.2. Taxonomy (NCBI): domain Eukaryota; kingdom Viridiplantae; phylum Streptophyta; class Magnoliopsida; order Poales; family Poaceae; genus Triticum; species Triticum dicoccoides. The sequence continues at coordinate 125,244,064 of NC_041393.1, forward strand.
CACTAACAAATAGAAGCACCCTCATTATCTTAATGGGTAAAGTTAGCAACATAGTAGTGTTGCTTAAAGAGAGGTATTAGTTTATTTAATCAGTGCCAATTAGCTCAATCAACACTCGAAGCATTGCCATTTATCATAGGTTGCAAAACTTAAAAGTGCAAAGATAAAGGAGTTTCTCATGACAGTAGCACGATACAAATAGAGATGACAGCAAACTAATATGGATGAAGGCCTTAGGCCCGTACTAACCTGAGAAAAAAAGCTTATTCATGTAGTCCCATAAGAGATGATAAAGCACTCACTGGAATCACACAATAGTATATATTTTTGTGCACTTCAAATGTATGGTTGAAATCACTCTTGTTTACCAGTGCTGAGATTATATCGAAAGATTATCAAGAACTTCCAGAAGAGTTAAAGCACTGGATGGGATACAGTTCATTGTATTGTCTTGTGTAGTTCCACTAAAATGTATGTGTCGGGGAAACTGATCCACGAACACCTATGGGACCGGCGGACCGAGCCCCTTTCGGTTCGGCGGGGGGCGGAGATCGCACGAAGAGCGGATCGAGGTGAAGCACACGAGCAGTTTACCCAGCTTCGGAGCTCTCCGGAGAGATAACACTCCTACTGCTGCATGTCTGAGTGTATTGAGTTCTTGCTCGGGAGCGCTGAGTGCTACAGTACACCCTAGCTGCTAAACCGAGCGTGAGTGTTTTTCTTCCTTCGAACCCCACTCTACGTTGCGCATGGGCCTCCTTTTATATGCTAAAGGGGTCTCCGACAGGTGGCAACGTAGACAAGGGTAAAAATGGAAAAGGAATTGCGGTTGGTACAACTACCTGTATAGTGTATCATACCTAACCCTGACGGCAGGGGACAAAGGCATTAAATGTCCATCTGCATCGCCCAAATAGTGCAAAAAGGGACCGTCAAGGACGCCACCGCTCGCCACGATGGCAATCTTGTCAGCGTCGCTTGCCACCGTGCACCATTGGCTGCACAACCTCTTGCCACGCACACCTGGAAAGGCCCCAGGGCGACATGTTGGTGGATGTGCTGGAGCGCGGGCACAGAGTGGTAGCTTGCCGCGGCAAGCGCCTTGCCGTGGTCGTTGTCTTGTCGCGTCCGGAAGCTTGTCGCTCACCGGGCCTCGCCGGGACGCGTGGCGGGTCGCAGCAAGTTTCTTGAGGTGCCTTGGTTGGCCTTCCCGGCAAGCTCCTCTTGCCGGGGCCTTGTCTCCTTGGCTTGAATAATTTGTTCTTGAATGGCTCCAAAGGAACCACGGAGGACCTTGGCGGTCACCCGGCAAGCCTTGCCGCGCGGTGCTGCGACTGCCCGTGCACAAGTTCGGGATACTAGTGTACCCCTACTCTAGTACACCGACAGGAGCCCCCGAGCCTGGGCCACACATGGTGCCGAGCGCTGTTGGGCCAGGCCCAAAACAGGGCACGGGCACGCGCGGCCTGGATTACGCCGTATCTCACTTTGTATCCACCGGGCCCTCCTCGGACGGCACGCGTCGAATGCGGCGTCGTGGGAGAGATCGTGGGTGGTTTCTTTATTCGGAAGGACGGAACATCCGCCCCCTCCCTCTTTATAAGCAGGGGAAACAGGGGCAGTTCGCCCATCTCGCCGGTTGCTACTCCAATCTCAAGAATCTCCGCCGCTCCCCCCTTCTTCCCAAAGCTGAAAGAGAGCAGCGCTCCGCCCCCATCGCCACCGGCACCATCAATGCCATCGATCTCTCTCACCACCTCCACCATGGCTCCGAAAGCTGGGAAGGTTGTGAAGTTGGCCGAGGCGCAGCGGCTCGTGGCGCTGCGAAAGGA
>NC_041393.1:125246356-125402088 GCF_002162155.2 Triticum dicoccoides
AGTATTACTACCTCTTCTGGTCGACGGAGACGCGAGCCCATCCGCGCACGAAGGTACTCTCAGCTGCCGCTTCGGAACTGGCTCCGAATGGATATCCCTTCTTCGCGTTGTTCTTCTACTGCGGGCTCTGCCCGCCTTTCTCTGAGTTTTTCTGTGATATTATGAACACCTACGGGTTCCGCCTCCTTGACTTCACCCCAACGCCGTTCTGACCATGGCAGTATTCGCACATCTCTGCGAAAACTTTGTTGGAGTCCATCCAAATGTAGCTCTTTTTTGCCACTTCTTTATGGCCCGAGTTGAGAGAGGGGAGCCTTTATCCAGCGGAATCGCCTGGATCTCGAGAGCTGGCAAGAAGGAAGCTTATCTGGAGGGAGAGCTCCGCAACAAGTGGGAGGAATGGAGAGCAGAGTGATGCTAGATTGTCGAGGAGAACCCGCAGCCATTTACCGCCCAGCGCCAAGCCCCAATAGTGCGTGGCAACGATTGGAGCACCGTGGCCCCGGAAGACGATAGGCTGAAGATTGCCGTCACCGGATCTTACGCCTCAGGCTTGCCGGGCTCACCGTAGGCGCCGTTGGCGCAGATTTTCTTCGCCGCCGCATCGCCCCCCTGCAGGAGAGGCGGAGACCCGCCTGGGAGTTCCAGAATGCGGCGGATATCATGAGGCTGCGCCCAGGCCTCAACTTCAACTTCACTATCCTGGAACTGGACGCGATGCTCCTGGAACTGTTCAAGCACGATCCTCAACATCCCGAAGCGTTCATGTTGCCGAGGGGTGTCGTTCCGCTGTGCAACAACTCCTCGCTCGACCGCGTCCGTGCAATGATGCCGTTGTGCGATTCGCATGGAATTGTCCCAACTTGGCAAGAGCCTGCAGACGATGTCGTGCAGGAGTTCTTTGATGGCTTGGTAGAAGTGCCGGTCCGCTCTGATGAACAGAAGAGCCTTACTCGCGACACCACCAATGCGGAGATGCAGCGCATCGCCACTAGGCTGGAAGAGGCGGTGGCAGCCGCTGCCGCGGGCGAGTTTGGATTCACCGTGGAGGAGGCAGAGGCAGCAGAGGCGGCAAGCCTTGCCAAGTAAGAGGAGCTTGCCGGTGAGGGAGAGCTTGTCGGGCCTGAAGCTGAGTCGAGCGAGCCCGGCGAGGGAGAGCTTGTCGGGCCCGAACCTTCAGATAGCTCGCCGCAAGCGGAGCCCCCAGCTCCACCAAGAAGGCGTCTCCGCAAGGCCGTGGACGTAGCGGGACGGCAGATGGGTCAACAGCCGCCGCGCCGCGTGATGCGCTCCACCGGGGCAAGCACTGATGCCGCGGGAGCACCTCACGCCGCTGCGGTAACTAGAGCGGGGCCCTCCCGGACCACCACTTCTGCTCCCGCCAAGCGACTAAGGGAACCTACTCCTTCGCCTTGTCGCGCCGAAGGTGGGCCGGACTTCGACCTCTCCGAGCTCAGCTCCGACGAGGAAGAGGAAGAGTAAGATTCTTTGCTGTACTTGTAGTTCTTCAATTCTTGCTATTTTGTCTTGTATCTGATTTGCTTTACTCCAAATTCATTCCTTTTCAGGACTCTAGCCAAGAGAGCGGCGAAGAGAGCCAAGGTCCCGGTGATTTTCATCGAGGATGAGCCCATCGCGACAGCAGGGGGTGTGTCCGAGACCACCTTGCCGGACCCGGCAACTATTCCCCAAAGCAGCCCCCAGCACAGCCACCAGCGTAAGTATATGGTTTACTTCCTGCTGTTAGGCGCGCATGGGTGCTCTTTCTTTGCTGACATTTGACTATTGGTTTGCGTAGGAGCAGAGCAGCCTCACCAGGAGTGCCCAGAAGCCGCTCCCGACATGCCATCTGCTTCAACTACACCGCCAAGGGAGGATTCCCCAGCAAGGGAGCGTTCTCCGGCAAGGGACAGCTCTCCGGCAAGGGACAGCACCAGCGACCCCTCGGTGGCGGAGACCACAACTGTAGATCCTAGTACAGGTAATCCTCTTGTTTGAAAACTTCCCTTGGGTTCTTCTTCTTCTGATTTTCTTTTTGAATATTTGCTTGACTTTTCTCCCTTTTCCGGTCATCAGATCCATCTGCCACGGAGCCGATGGAAACCGAGGTCGCCGGCGAGGAGAACGTGCGCGGCAACACCGACGATGCCGCCGTCACCAAAGAAGAAGTCGTCGCTGATGATCCCGCCGGCGGAGAGGCCGCCAAAGCTGCCGCCGCAGAAGCTGGCGAGGGGTCCAGCGATCGCACTGACGGCCCCGAGGCCGTAGGAGCGTCAGGCGCTACGCCGATCGCCGATCCCTCCGCCGCTGCTGCAGTGTCAGGCTTCGAAGAGCCCCAGCCCGGCGCCTATTTGAAGGCCGGCGATGGCATCTTCATCAAGCTCCCCTGGGCGTCAAGCTCCAGGGCGCCGGTCGAAGGAGAAATCTTGGATGGAGAGGTGCTCGCCTCCGCTGGGCTGACGCTGGTTGATGCGCCGAGCAGCCGCAGCGGCGAGCCTGAGGAGGAGGAGCTGCTGGGGAAGCTGTTGTCGCTCTACCGCGCCCGACAGGCCAAGCTGGTATCCCGAGAAGCGCTTGTCGTGAAAGCGGGATTGGACATCGAGAACCGCGCGGAGGAGCTCCGGGCCCTCAACCAGGAAGCTCTCCGGTCCCTGGCAGAGGAGCAGGAGCGACTCGCTGAGGAGCAGAAAGCCTTCCTCCTCGAGAGGGCTGAAGTTGAAGAGCAGCAGCGGCTTGCTGCCGAGAAGCTGTCTACGCAGGAATGTGAGTTGGCGCAGCGGAAGGTTAACCTTGACAGCCACGAGGAGGAGCTTTCCGCGCACGAGCAAACATTCGGTGGGGCTCTCAAGGAAGCAGAGGATGTTGCCGCAGCTGCCGAGGCCGCCAAGAAGGAGCTGGAGACGAAGGTGGCGCAGCTGGAGGCCAATCTCAAGGTGCGCGGCGAGGAGCTTGCTGCGCTCAAGCATGAGCGCGAGAAGGACGCCTACACCCATGGCGAGCTGTAGGGTCGTCTCGCCGAGAGGAGCAAGGAGCTTAGCGCCGCCAAGGACTCCAACGCAGATCTTGAGTTGAAGCTGACTACTTTGACCAAGACGCTGGACGGTGCCAGGGAGCAAGAGGTGGCCTTAAAGGAGAAGATCAAGGCCGACGAGGCGCTGCTGGCGAGTGCTGCTGCCGCCCAGGACACTTTTAGGGAGAATGTGGAGCACTGGACCGAGGGTCTCGTGGATGTTGCCGCAGCCATCGACGGGGAGCTGGCGCAGCTGGGGATGGAGGATCTTGGGTATTCCTCCGATGAGCACCTCCAACCCAGCGCCAAGCTCAGCTTGTTCTTCAAGGGCGTGGTGACGGCCCTCCAGCGACTCCGGGAGAAGATCCCAAAGCAGCTGGCTGACGAGTCACGCAAGATCTGTACGGGAGCTCTTCAAAAGGTGCTGGTGAAGGTGGCCTTCCGCAACCCAGGCCTCAACCTCACCAACGTCCTCAGGTCCTTGCCGCCGGATGCTGATCTGGAAGTGCTCAAGACTCTTGTCGCACCCATTATGGACAAGGTGAGCGGGATCAAGAGGGTTGAGGGCGATCGCGTAGATTAGGCCGCCCGTTTTCTCTTTTTCTTGTCGCTGCTGGTCATGTTATGAGAACAATCTATTAGAGCTGCGACAAGTTATCTTGTAATATGACTCTATTTTGGGTAGCGATTGCTATGTTATTTCCTTTACTTGATTCCTTCCTTTGTATGTTTTTGCCCTACGTTTTTAGGGAACTTGTCGGCGCAGGCACCGTAGCCGCGAGCGCTGAGTGCGGAACGTCAGCAGCCTGCTGGTGGTGCCGCTACCGACAAGAAACCTTGTCGCAGCTAGTCGCAGCTCGCTTAAGTTGTTGAGCGGACTCGAAACAAAGTAAGGGCGCAACTAGCTACGAGTTGGTTCCTCCGCGCACAGGTTTTCCATACAAAGCACGGTCGTTCGAGGAAGATAACTTAAAAATTTTTAAAACTGATTGCTCAAACATTAGCAACTTAGCTTTTCTATCGTTTGCTTCCCGGTAAGGCAAAACTTCCTCGAACGACGCTTGGTCCACACCATTATCTTCTCCTTTCCCCTCGGCAAACTTGTGGGCGAGGGAACCTTCCTTTTTTTGAGAAAGAGAAAGAAGAGAAAATAAAGATATGGAGCCTTACGGCTCTTTATTGCTTACCGGGGGTAGGTGCTGCACAAAGTGTCAGATAACGCATGCAAAAAGAAAGTAGAAAGCATGAAATTGACAAGATGTGCGGAGCACATGAGATTTGCTTATGCACGGGGTCTACGCCCGGCTTCGTACAAAGGATTACATGCAACATCGGCAAGACTTGTACAAAAGGTGGTTGCCGGAACAGGTTCCGGCAACCGCGCCCTACGGGTAAAACTTACGAAGATGCTCAATGTTCCAGGAGTTGCTCACCGGAATTCCATCTTCGGTCTCAAGGCGGACAGCGCCAGGCCTAGTGACTCGTTTCACCCGGTAAGGGCCTTCCCACTTCGGCGTCAACTTGTTGGAATTCTTGGCGGACTGTACGCGCCGAAGAAGAAGGTCGCCTTCCTCGAAACTTCTGGCATTAACTTTGCGGCTATGGTAGCGGCGCAAAGCTTGCTGGTATTGAGCAGCTCGTACAGCGGCCTGAAGACGGTCCTCCTCAAGGAGCAGCGCGTCATCTTGTCGCAGCTGCTCTTGCTCAAGCTCATCATAAGCGAGCACTCGAGGTGACCCGCATACGAGTTCCGTGGGAAGAACTGCCTCTGCTCCATAGACTAGAGCGAAAGGTGTCTGGCCAGTGGCTCGATTTGGCGTCGTCCTGATCGACCAAAGAACCACCGGCAGCTCCTCAATCCAGTTCTTTCCGCACTTGCGCAGCCTGTCGAAAGTCCTGGTCTTGAGCCCGCACAGCACTTCAGCATTCGCCCTCTCCGCTTGACCGTTACTTCTCGGATGAGCAACAGAAGCGAAGCAGACCTTGGCGCCAAGATCTTGGATGTACTGCATGAAGGTGCGGCTCGTGAATTGCGTGTCGTTGTCGGTGATGATCCTGTTAGGGATCCCGAAACGGCAAACAATCGACCTGAAGAACTTGACTGCTGACTGTGCTGTCACCTTCCTCACTGCTTCCACTTCCGGCCACTTTGTGAACTTGTCGATTGCAACGTACAAGTACTCAAAGCCCCCGACAGCTCGGGGAAAGGGGCCGAGGATGTCGAGCCACCAGACCGAAAATGGCCAGGATAAAGGGATCGTCTGGAGAGCTTGAGCTGGCTGGTGTATCTGCTTGGAATGGAACTGGCACGCTTCACACTTGGTTACTTGTGCAGTTGCATCCTGGAGGGCTGTCGGCCAAAAGAAACCTTGTCGGAACGCTTTGCCGGCAAGTGCTCTTGCGCCAATGTGGTGACCACATATGCCTCCATGTATCTCTGCCAACAGCTTTTGTCCGTCTTCCCGGTGAATACACTTCAATTTCACGCCGTTGAGTCTTCTTCTGTACAGTGTGTTGTCGACAAACTGGTACATACTTGACTGCCAGGCTACTCTTTCTGCATCTTCTTGCTCTTCGAGAAGTTCTCCTGTCTGAAGGAAACGGACAATCTGTTGTGCCCATGCTGGAGCTTGCGGCTCGACAACAAGGACTAAAGGCACATCTGCTGCTGTGGGAACATCCGCTTCTACGGCGAGAACCTGCGGCTCAGCCGGAGCTTGACGTTCCCCGACAAGCTTGCTGGAGCAAAACTTGTCGGGAGCGTCTGCTTCAACGGAACAAACCCTAAGGCTTGCCGGAGCAGACTGCTCCTCAGCACCCTTGGTGTTGATCTTGAGGACCTTCTTGGCGGCGGCTTCGGGGAGCTCTACCGGAAAATAGTCACCAGAAATCAACTTCCTTTTCTTTCTCTGTCCAGTTGATGGCGTTACAGACGGTTGAGTCAGTTTGAGCACAAAGATCCCTGGTTCCACAGGTAACTTAAGTGCAGCGCACTTCGACAGGCCATCGGCAATGTCGTTCTGAGCTCTTGGAACATGTTCCATCTGTAGGCCGTCAAAGTGCTCTTCTAGATTTCTCACTTCATCAACGTAAGCTTCCATCAACGGACTCTGATAATTCTTGTTCACTTGGCGGACGACAAGCTGTGAGTCTCCCCTGACAATGAGCTTCTTGATCCCAAGGTCTGCTGCGATCCTGAGACCGGCAAGCAAACCTTCATACTCTGCGGTATTGTTCGTTGCTTGCTCCTTGGGGAAGTGCATCTGGACTACGTACTTGAGGTGCTCTCCGGTGGGTGCAACAAGTAGCACGCCCGCACCAGCGCCTTGTAGCGAGAAGGCACCATCAAAGTACATCAGCCACTCTTTGCTTGCTTCCTTGACGGGGATGCTCGTTTCTAGAATTTCTTCATCTTGTGTTGGCGTCCATTCTGCTATGAACTCCGCCAATGCTCTGCTTTGGATAGTTGAAGTGCTCTCAAACTTGAGGCCAAAGCTTGACAGTTCCAGTGCCCACTCGACAATCCTGCCTGTTGCTTCTGGATTTTGCAGTATCCTCTTCAGCGGAAAACGAGTGACGACTGTGATCTCATGTGCTTGAAAGTAATGGCGCAGCTTTCTCGAGGCCATGAGAAGGCCGAAAAGCAATTTCTGCACACCAGAGTACCTTGACCTAGCCCCCTGCAGAAGGGAACTGACAAAGTAAACTGGGTGCTGCACCATTCTTTTCTGCATCTTCTCACGCGCCTGCGCAGATCCATCTTTGTCGGGACCAGAGCTTGCCGGTGAAGTCCCCTGCTTGTCGCTGGATGCATCTGCCGTGGTTGCTGCCTCATCATCCGCCTCCCTCTCCGCTACTAACGCAGCACTAACCACTTGATTGGTTGCCGCTATATATAGCAGCAACTTCTCTTGTGGCTTAGGTGCGACAAGTGTTGGAGTGGAGGATAGGTATCTCTTTAAGTCCTGCAGCGCAGCCTCCGCTTCCGGAGTCCATTTCATTGGACCTGCCTTTTTCAATATTTTGAAAAATGGCAGGGCGCGCTCAGCAGACCTAGAGATAAACCTGCTGAGAGCAGCTACGCAACCGGCAAGTCTTCGTACATCCTTGACGCGCTTTGGTGCTTCAATCTGCTCAATGGCCTTGATCTTGTCGGGATTGGCTTCAATTCCCCGCTGAGACACGAAGAACCCGAGAAGCTTGCCAGAGGGGACTCCAAACACACACTTCTCGGGGTTAAGCTTGAGGTTGATCTTGCACAGATTTGCAAAGGTTTCGTCTAAATCTTGAATCAGAGTCGCCTTGTCCTTGCTCTTGACCACTATGTCATCCATGTAGGCTTCCACATTTCTGTGTATTTGCAGCTCAAAAGCGTCATGGACTACCCTTGCAAATGTTGAACCAGCATTCTTTAAACCGAAAGGCATCCGTACGAAACAGTATGTGCCACATGGGGTGATGAATGCGGTCTTCTCCTCATCCTCTTCTGCCATGAAGATCTGATGGTATCCTGATTATGCATCAAGAAATGAAAGCAAGTCACATCCGGCCGTGGAGTCAACAATCTGGTCGATGCGCGGCAAGGGAAATGGGTCTTTGGGACAAGCTTTATTGACATCGGTAAAGTCGATACAAAGCCTCCATTTCCCGTTTGCCTTGCGCACGACTACAGGGTTGGCCAACCACGTAGGATGGAGCACTCCTCTGACAAGGCCTGCTGCTTCCAATTTCTTGATTTCTTCTACGATGAATTCTTGGCGCTCCACTGCCTGTTTCCTGACTTTCTGCTTGACGGGCCGTGCATGAGGACAGACGGCAAGATGGTGCTCGATTACTTTCCTGGGAACACCGGGGATGTCAGACGGTTGCCACGCAAATACGTCGACGTTCGCCCGCAGGAAATCAACAAGCGCGCTTTCCTATTTAGGGTCGAGAGTGGCACTGATGGTGAAGGTACCACCCGTGCCATCCTCCTTGGCGGACACCTTCTTGGTCTCTGGTGGAGCCGCCATTGTCTTCTTACACTTGCCGGTGGAGCTCGATGGTGCGTCCTCGACGGTAGCGCAGCACTCCGAAGAGGTGCACTTGCCGGAGTGGGCATCAGAACTCTTGCCGGACTTGGTCTTCTTCTTTGCCCCGGGAGCTTCAACGGTAAGTGACTTGCGATCTGTTGCGGCTGCTGCTTCTCGGTAGATCTTGTCGGCGCAGATAAGAGCATCCTTCTTGTCGCCAGGGATAGAGATGACACTTATCGGGCCTGGCATCTTCAGCATGTTGTATGCATAGTGAGAGGCTGCCATGAATTTGGCGAGTGCTGGACGGCTGAGTATCCCATTGTAAGGCAATGGAAAGTCAGCAACGTCAAAAGTGACCCTCTCAGTCCTGAAGTTCAACTCGCTGCCAAATGTCGCCGGCAACGTGATCTTTCCCTTCGGCTTGCTCCTTCCCGGATTGATTCCTTGGAATGTGCCGGTCTCTTCGAGCTCGCCATCAGGGATCTGGAGTTTCTGGAGTACCGCGGAGGAGATCAGGTTCAAGCCGGCCCCGCCGTCAACTAGCATCTTAGTGACCTTGAGGTTGCGGATAGTTGGTGAAACCAACATCGGCAAGCACCCGACCGCAGTTATGCGATCAGGGTGGTCCTCAATATCAAAGATGATAGGCGTGCTGGACCATTTCAGAGGCTTGCATGACTCGACGGGTGGTTCTGCCGCATTGACTTCCCACACCCACTGCTTGAGGTGGCGGTGTGAAGTATGCAGAGAAGCACCGCCGTCAACGCACAGGACCTCTGTGGCTTTCTGGAACTCCTTCTCATCGGTCTCATCATCATCCATATCTTCATAGTCGTCGTCATCTTCATCCTTGTCGCGGCTGTAGGGAGGCCTGTCTCCTTGCCGCTGCTTGGCCTTGCCGCGGCATCCTCCTTGGCCGGGGCGTTTCTTGCCGGCTCCTCCAGCACCTTCCTGGGCTTTCTCCTTGTCGCGTTGCTCGTATTCAGCCTTTTGCTGCTCGACAAGCTGCTCGACCTTCTTGCAGCTCTGGAGGTCATGGCCCTTGGTGCGGTGGATCTTGCAGTACTGCTTGTTGGTGTCGTCCTGCTTGTCGGCGACCGCCACAGCCTGGTAGTTGGTGCCTGCAGCAATCTCCTTGCCGGAGCTACCAGCTTTGGCTTTCTTGGCGCCACCTCCATTGCCGGACTGCTCAACGACTAGCACATCTTTGCCTTTCTTCTTCTTGTTGTTCTGCCGCCGGTTTTTCTTTGCCGGGGCAGCCTCCTCACTATCAGATCCTCCTGCTTCTGTATTCTCTCCGGGGAGTTTCCTCCCTTCCTCAGCACGTGCACACTTGTCGGCCAGGGCATATAGCTCACTGACGTCTCTGATCTTGCACATCGCCATCTCCTCCCGCATCCTGCGGTTTCGCACGTTTTGATGGAACACGCTGATTACCACGGTAGGGTGGACATCTGGGATGTTGTGCTGTACGCGGCTGAATCTCTGAATGTACTTGCGCAGGGGCTCTCCTTCCTTCTGGGCGAGCAGATGAAGGTCGCTCTCTTGGCCATGAGGCTTGTGGCCGCCTGTAAAGGCGCCGACAAACTGATGGCATAGGTCTGCCCAGGAGGATATGGAGTTGTCCGGCAAGTGCATGAGCCAGGATCTGACATTGGGCTTGAGCACCAGCGGGAAGTAGTTGGCAAGGATCTTGTCGTCCCGCCCCCCGGCAGCTTGCACCGCGATGGTGTAGATGCTGAGGAACTCCGACGGATGCGACTTGCCGTCGTACTTCTGTGGTACGTCTGGCTTGAAATTCTTCGTGCTGGGCCACTGGACTTGCCGCAGCTCACGAGTGAACGCAGGGCAACCTACCGCGTAAGGAAAGTCGCCTGGTTCCCCTAGTGCATGCATGTCGACAGAGGGCCCAGCGCGCTGGTCTGATTGACGTCGCGCTTCTCTTCGACGCTCGATGCGAGTACGACCGTCTTCTTGCTGTCGTTCGTGAAGAACTTGGCGCTGATCGCGACGAGCTCGTGGATCTGATGATGCGGTGGAGTCGCTGTCGAGGTGGATCCGGCGAGTCGGCGATCTTGGCCTTCGGGGTGGAGAGTGCATGGTGGTTGCACCCCCACTGGTTTCGTCGCCATCGGCTCGTGCCTGGCGGTCCTGCCGCGGCAGCGATGTACTCGGCTGCCGCGGAGTGTCGCCGTTGGCGAAGCCGATGAGACTCTGAATGGTGGCCCTCCATTCGTCGATCTTGTCTGCTGTTGGAGGGTAATCCAGGAGCAGTTGAGCTCGCGCCAAAGCTTCTGCTGGAGTGGTGGGTAGTAGTGGCGAACGGTGCGAGGAGCGGGATATGCTCGGACTTCTAACTATGTTAGAAGGAGCATTATCCCGTCCAGGCGACCGTGTCTCGCTCATGCCAGCATGTTGGCGTGCATGCTGGTCTTGAGCACCCCGAGATCCACCAGCTCGATCTTGGTCCAACAAACGTATGGCACTGCGAATACCATGACGCTGTCGGTCCTGCGCCTCCTGAGATGGGCGCGGTGCATGTACGGACACCGAGGTCTGCGCAACCTTGTCCTTGGACCTGGCAGCACCGTGAGCTCCCTCATCAATGTCCGTTCTTCCGCCGCCGTCTACCCTACCACCCGTTTGCTCTGGTGGTGGTGGGATCGACGTGGACGGAGCAGCTGCCACCGAAGCCTTCTTCTTCGGTGGCATGTCGATGAAGAAGATGAAGATCTAGCTCGTGTGAACGCCGGATCAGGTTCACACAACCTCAACACCCCCTACCTGGCGCGCCAAAGATTTCGGGGAAACTGATCCACGAACACCTATGGGACCGGCGGACCGAGCCCCTTTCGGTTCGGTGGGGGGCGGAGATCGCACGAAGAGCGGATCAAGGCGAAGCACACGAGCAGTTTACCCAGCTTCGGAGCTCTCCGGAGAGATAACACTCCTACTGCTGCATGTATGAGTGTATTGAGTTCTTGCTCGGGAGCGCTGAGTGCTACAGTACACCCTAGCTGCTAACGAGACCGAGCGTGAGTGTTTTTCTGCCTTCGAACCCCACTCTACGTTGCGCATGGGCCTCCTTTTATATGCTAAAGGAGTCTCCGACAGGTGGCAACGTAGACAAGGGTGAAAATGGAAAAGGAATTGCGGTTGGTACAACTACCTGTACAGTGTATCATACCTAACCCTGACGGCAAGGGACAAACGCATTAAATGCCCGTCTGCGTCGCCCAAATAGTGCAAAAAGGGACCGTCAGGGACGCCACCGCTCGCCACGATGGCAATCTTGTCAGTGTCGCTTGCCACCGTGCACCGTTGGCTGCATAACCTCTTGCCACGCGCGCCTGGAAAGGCCCCAGGGCGACACGTTGGTGGATGTGCTGGAGCATGGGCACAGAGTGGTAGCTTGCCGCGGTCGTTGTCTTGTCGCGTCCGGAAGCTTGTCGCTCACCGGGCCTCGCCGGGACGCGTGGCGCGTCGCGGCAAGTTTCTTGAGGTGCCTTGGTTGGCCTTCCCGGCAAGCTCCTCTTGCCGGGGCCTTGTCTCCTTGGCTTGAATACTTTGTTCTTGAATGGCTCCAAAGGAACCATGGAGGACCTTGGCGGTCACCCGGCAAGCCTTGCCGCGGGGTGCTGCGACTGCCCGTGCACAAGTTCGGGATACTAGGGTACCCCTACTCTAGTACACCGACAGTATGATTGGCACAACATGATCCCTGTTTGCACAAGTAGGAACAAGGTGAAACCTTCATTAGCTTAGTGAGAAAGGATAGGAAGACATTAGCATATTACTCAAACAGTAGCATCAAATTCATGATGGACAATACGCAAAACATTGCCTCATTGAACCAATGGCAATAAATTGACATGCAAAACAATAGAACTATTATGTCATGACACTAATAATATTCCCTCCCTGCTCCACCACATGATTCACCTCCATTGACAAACATTCACACGTACATGATTCAGCATAGGGTCCTACTAAAGATTTGTTTAACTCCAATAGGAAAATTAGGCAGTAATAAATTAGTGGTACTTAAGTGCTCCTTATTAATTAAGTGAGACAGCAGAAGTGGAAGGGCTCCCTGGAGGATCGTCTCACATGTAAGGTAGTTGTTGACGGAGCCCTTGAATAGCCTCGAATGAGGCCTCTGGCTTCAGCAAGATCGCCTTGGCACTGTTTATTCTTCTTCTTCTTCCTCTTCATTCTATGTTTCTCTTTCTCATCACTAGTTGGTGAAACCAAGTACATGATTGGCCTTCTAATTCAGAATTGGTTTTGTCAGTGAGGGAGTACAAGTGTACTAGTAAAAAATAGCATTATTTTCTCATGGCAGTCGAAAAATAGAGATGAACACATGCATCAAATATCATTCTTACCTAAAGGAAGGTTATGGTGCCAATATGGATGATGAGGATTGGAACACAGATCTCCCTTTGTGCAGTTCCACCAAAATGAACCAACTGTTCCATCTGACATTCCAGTTAAACAGCACAAAAGTCACTTCTTTTAAGAAGAGTTTTGTGCAGTGCACCAAAAGGTCACAACAGCAACCAGGTGAATTGGATATCCCTGTTTGCACAAAAAGGCACAGAGGAAATAGTCAGAGTCTCAAACAATTACAGGCAAAACATTTGGCTAAACTTGTCAGAGTCTCAAACAATTACAGGCAAAAACAGTGGCATGGCTTCATTTTTACCAGGGACATTATATTAAGAACAGCTAAGGCTGCGTTCGGTTCATAGGTTTGGTGCAGGATTTTCGTAGGAACACAATTCCTACCGTATTCTTTCCCTTCCAACCGTTCGGAACACGGGAAAGGTGAATAGTGTTTCATAAGAAAGCTGGTCTGGTAGTACTGATTCCATCGGATTAGAAACATCCACGCGCTGCTCATTTTTTGGGCGAAAGCCCGAGGCAGGCGCTCGCTGCGATGTGTTAGACAGGTTGCTATGCTGTGTTTGCCGGAATAAAAAAGTTAACCTATGTGTGGTACGTGAGGTGAGGACAAGAGTAGTCACTATGCAGCTGAATAAACAAATAGCATCTCATACTGCCAAGCGTGCTACTCTAAAAAAACAAATCTGTACATTTCGTAGTCCATCCGAACACATTCTCTTGAGAGTTTCCTCCGGTTGGCTGTTCCATAGTTTTATACCTACATTCCTTTCCTATTCCTCTATTTTCATCAAGACTTATGTTTTCTGCCCCTTTATTCCGACTAGAGCCTAAATATTTGGTATAAGGGCATGGGACAGTGGGTGCACCAGCAGTACAGCACCATGTACGTAAACAGGGGCATAAAGTGGTGATTCATAGTTTGTTGCCCCGAGAAAGAAACATCCAAGAAACATACTATCTGGGTTGGTCCCATTTTTGTTCACTCTAGGCACCTACTCCTATGTGTGGATAGCAAATCTAGTCCTGGTCATACCACTGTGTACATCGTTACCCATATATTTCCCTTTTCTACCAAGAGACCGGTTGGATGACCAGTCTGTACTACTTTCATCCCCTTTCCTTCCTGTTTGTACCAAGTCCGATGTACATCTAAATTCCCCCACCCCCACTTTATTTCAATGACAAGTATTTTACGGAGGGAGTACAAGCTTCGACTCCATGAAGTAGCTTTACCTCTAACAATAGAAGAAAAAAAAGGTGACGTTGGACCATCCGATCGAGAGGGGCTGAGAGGTAGAAAATGATGCACATGCAGCGACGTAGCGAGCTGGGGAAGTAGAGCTAAGGCGGTTTCGAACGAAGATATACCTGAAGGTTGTCGAGATGTGGATAGGTGGGCGGCGGGAGGCCGGATCCGCCCACAGGCAACGACGAAGGGATCGGAGGACCTCCCGCGCCGGCGCTCGGCCAGAGATAACGGTGCGGCCGGTAGTGGGTCTCCTCCCTTGCTATCGACAACAGCCTAAACGCTGCCCCTCCTCCCCTTCACCGCCGGAGGGGGATACGTCCGGATCTGTAACCAGCGGTGAGGATAGAAAGCCAGTGTTTTTTGAAGGGATAAAGACAGGGTTACTACCCCTATCTTGTTTAGATCCGGAGAGGATGAGAGTGTGTGAATAGAGCAGCCCTAGCAAGCAAGTGCAGAGGCTCCGGCCTATATATAAGTAGTGGGGTAGTTTTCCTTTTTCACTCCATCAAAACAATCATTTAAAATTGTGTACTATACTACATGCCAGGTGGCAGTTTTTTTTAGTTGTTGATTGTTTTTTGAGATAGCTACCCGCTTGTTCCAAGTGGTGTTACGGTGTGCCAGGTCGCACTTTGTATCGTTCAAGTCTGGTAGTACTACAAGTCCCTCCATTAAATGAACTACCACCCCCTCGTAAAAATTGTGAACAAGCCCACGGCTAAAATTAGCGGAAACGTGGGTTGCCCCAACATGCATTATTATTTATATTTTCTACTCCCTCCGTTCCTAAATATAAGTCTTTTTTATTAGCCACACCTAAGACAAGAATTTTTTTATTAGCAGTGAACCCCACATGTCATAGACACAAAATTTTTGGCAAGATTCCCTTAGGCAAGCCAAAGTGTGTCTAACAATTTGAGCAACTCTGGTTAGGCAAGTGTGGCAAGTGTGAGAAAAATAATGTGGCAACATAAGACCAACATAGTCACAATCCAAACAGCCCCGTGATTTTTTGTGACATGCATGAAAATTTGGTTAGTTAAATTTATAGTCAAAATTTGGCAACGTGCATCAAATCAACACATGCAAGTATCAAAAGGAAAGTCACGGCATGCATGCATGCGTTGTACTCCCTCTGTTTCCAAATATAAGTCTTTTTAGAGATTGCAACAAGTGACTACTCCCTCCGTTCCTAAATGTAAGTCTTTTTAGGGATTCCACTACAAACTACATACGGATGTATATAGGCATATTTTAGAGTGTAGATTCACTCATTTTGTTTCGTATGTAGGAGTAGTTCATAGTGAAATCTCTAAAAAGACTTATATTTTGGAACGGAGGGAGTACATACGAAGCAGAATATGTCTACACCTACATACGAAGTAGCCCATTTGAAATGTGTAAAAAGAGTTTTATCGAATGCAGTGCTTTGATGTGTTGCGTAAACTCGTACAAGCCCGAGAAATTTTATTACTACGACGCCCTCTCCCTCGCGGACTAAGCTCTGGTGCCTTAACTGCACCTGCCTTTGGCTGCATGACAGGTGGGCCAACCACCTCTTGGGCCCACCTGTCATGGATGCAAAGGCAGGAGCAGTAAGTAGAAGCTTTCGCTACACGCTATCCCTCCCGCACGAGGTGGACGAACATGCAGCAGTGGATTCGATATTGTAGAAGTAGGAGTAACATCATTGTTTGTCTTCTCGAAGAGGCGAAGAGCCAAGTGCAAACCGAACATGGCAGTTGCAAACGCTCGCGTGGTGCGGTTCCTTGGAGTACTAGCCAAGCCCTTGCATGAGAAAAAATTGCTATTGTTTAACAGTTAAACTCCATTATCCATTGGTTTATACTCATTCTGCATAGGTCCACGCGCTTAGCACCGTTTCCTCCTGGGGTCACCAATGTTTATTTGCTAATTAATAGCATTCCATGCAATGAACTAGCCATTGCAAGTCATTAAAATCATGCACACCTCTCATCTCTTATTGGTTGATACGTATGTCAAGAAACAAGAAACAAGGTAGAAGTTAATGCACCGCGCCTAAGTGTTTTGGGACTATTTGGTTTTCATAAGATGACTTACACACCTAGACGGAGGGAGTAGTATAGACCTGTAAACCGGAAAGGAGTATTTGCCTTTCTAGAGATTTCAACAAGTGACTAGACTTCGGCTCAAAAAACAAGTGACTAGACTACACCGTGTGCAGTACCCCCTCCCCTCCGGTTTATAGGGATCAAATCTCAAATCTCATGAATCAAGGCATTTTGCGATTGGAGGAATGTATCTCGTACTTTACAAAACTACCCTAATTAAACTCATGCATTAATTATGTAGTTCTCTCGTTTTCCTCTCCGCCTTGGTCGTGGTGCACAATATTGAGCACTCCTATATGACTAGCCGCTCTATCTACATGCAGGACATTTCAAAGCATCCGGGCCCGCGTGCCATCCACCAAATCACAGCGAGGTGCTACAGTCGAGACTCACCTGTCACCCCGGTGTGGCCGTCATGACCCGTCATATCACAAAACCCACACCTTTACCAGCAGTGGTAAGGTAGCCTCCAAGTTGGACTGGACGAAGCAACCATCATTTCATTGGAACGCTCGTTCAAGCCCTTTCTTCCCTTTCTTGAAGAAAACCTCACTCCAGGCTACTCACTTCTGCCATTTTTCTTCTCTACCGACCAAGGAAAGGTGGGCGAATCGGTTATGCTGCTATATTTTCATTCCAATAATCTTCTTTTTGCGAAGCACCGACCAATTCTCACATCCTATTCTTTTCCCGTTTTCATTGTGATTGTGGTTTCCTTTCGATTGCTTTTTGTTTGTCAGTTCATTGATGGATCCTCGAGCACTAGGCAAAGAGTTGCCGGCGGACAACCCACTGGAGACAGTGATCTCCAGGAAGCGAGCACCGACCAACGAGTTGACCATGTTGGCGGGCCAACCCATGGAGACGAAGAACTCCAAGAAACAAGCAATGGCCAAAGAGTTGAGGACGTTGGCGGACGAACTCCTCAAAGAAAGTTGGAAGAACAGCAAGGGCCCCACCGTGCCTACCCCAGGAGCTCTGATTGCCACCTATGTGAGGCTCAAGACCAAGTTTGAGGAGATAGTCGCCGTTGAGAAGCAGTATTCCCCTAGCAAGGTGATGGCCCCCATCGAGGACGAGGAGATGGCCCCCGGAGGGATGAGATACCCCGGTGAGCTGCACAAGGTAAAAAATAATGGCTTATTACCATAGTTGTGGTTTTTGATTATTTGCAATGTGCTTGCTTTTTGATTATTTGCAATGTGCTTGCTAATATGTTAGTGTTGTGCAGGTGTCGGTGGTCGTCCTTGATGATTCCGATGTCGTGGCCCGTCCTGTTGGCATCGCCCCAGAGATCGATTCCGATGTTGCTGTCCATCCTGTGGACATCGCCCCATAGATCGATTCCGATGTCGCGGTCAGTCCTGTGGACATCGCCCCAGAAATCGATTCCCATGCCGCTGTCCGTGTTGTGGTCATTGCCCGAGAGATCGATGACAAGAAATAGTTGGTCGCGCTACTCCTTCAGGGTAGTTTGCATTGCCCTGTGTTTAATTACTAGAAGGATGCGTGTTATCGAACCATCTTAGGGCTAGTGCACTGTCTTGTGTGGGCGGATCTTGCTACTTTTGTTTGATAGTGAATCATGCGATGAATCATGCGAACCCTCTCCAAGTTATGGAAACAGATGTATCCTCACCAGCTTTTGATGTAATATATGGCATGCTTAGATGTAAGTTTGAACTGTTTATCATATCAGCAGGGCTTGTTTGATGATTCTTGGTGTTAGTAGGCTAGCTACTGTGCGAGCTATAGTACTTGCAAAACACTCACCAAAGAGAAACGTTGGGGCTCATGAGCTCGTGGTACCCTTATACTTATCCCTCGTCGATCGACCAATAGCCCTAGCTCCTAAAATTGTAGGCTTAGCGATTGATCAGACAATAGTCGACATGCATTCAGGCCTCATTTGGTTCATAGGGTAGGACAATCATGGCAAAAGTACAGAGAACGTGCAACACAAAATAATAGCAGTGCAGCTCCCTCCATTCCAAAATAGATGACCTAGGCGGGCTAGTTTGGCCTAGTGGGTTTCGGTGATATGACATGGTACACTGCCGTCCAGTCTTCGCGTGTGGTAACAGTATTGCGGGTACAGTAAGTTTTCTTGAAGAAGCGGAATTCAACGAAGTCATGATGGTTCCTTCATCCGAACAACTTACGGTGGGAAAGGTTGGGCCTGCGATACGACCGGGGTAGACCAGGATAATTTTATGCATGGCAGGTGGACCAGGATGGTCGATGTCCCACATGTCGGCGAATGAAAGTATTTTTTCCCATATAGAGGACGAGCAACGAGTATTCATTGTTTATTTTTGATGAAAGCTATTGTCTCCAGTGTTACTCCTTGACTTTGTCAATGCCTCTCTCTCCTCCACATAAGCAGGGACTACTTGCTATGCATGCAGCGGACAGCTGGCGTCTTGAGGGGCCAGGGCGGTGAGAGCGGGCTCCGGAAGCGGTCCCGGACTCCAGCATGGCCCACCTCACATTATCACCATATATTTCTTGGAGTCCGTGCACGGCGGGCGGGCGATCTCTTCTCCCTCCCCCGTTTCTCTCTTCTCAGCCGACGCCCGCCGAGCGATTAGACTTCGGCTATCGACGGTTTATTCAATTACGGTCCCACATGTCAGTGAAATGGCAAGACAACGCGTGTCCCCTTTGGTGAGCGGCGTGCGAGCCGGACTGTCGGGGTTGCGACGCGTACGAGTCGTAAGTGTGCCGCCTTTTCCTTTAGAACTAGCGAAGCGTAACATTTTCCTGCGACCGATCGATAGAAATCCCGAACAAAATGATGAGGGCGGTGCTTTCCCGCTCGTTAGGCGGCCTAGTTCGAGTGATATGACGTGCTATAGTGCCGTCCACTTGCTCCATTTTTATGTAAGCAAGAGTTTACACTCGTACGCGGGAGGAGTGCGAAACATCGCGGATCTGATTTTGATCGAGGGATAACTGTTCCCTGCCAAATAATGGAAGATTGTTAGATATTATAGCATGATAGTTAGGGCATCTCCAGCGCTGGCCCACAAATTTATACCGGCATCTGTCCGAGGACACTGATGGATGCCATCCGATGCTGCCCGCATACCTTTCGACAACTATATGAACTAACCGGACAAAATTCGTGCAAACAAAGCAAATTTCAAATTAACCGGATGAAATTCATTACATTTCGAAAACTTTTCCTACAAACTGGACGAAATTCATTACATATTTCGCACAAACCGTACTAAACCTACTGTAAACCTAATCTAAACGATCGCCGGCGCCCGACCACCAAGTCCGGCCATGAACCCGAGAAAGCCGGCCATTGCCTTTGCCTCCTCCTCATCCGCCTCGATAACCTCCTCCTCCGGTCGGAGCACAAGGTTATGAAGATTTCCGCCTCCACGTCGCCGTCAAGCGGCTAATCGGCCGCCGATGTTTACCCCACCAAGCTTGGCATCGACTGAGTGGAGTAGCGGTGGCCTTCCCGGGACCAGAGGGGCGGCGACCTACTCTATACTACTCTTCCTCGCTGCCGGCTGCACCCGCGCACGCGCGCCGGCTTCATGGTCGTGGCGGCGGAGGACGGTCCGGGGGATGCCGGCGATCTCCTTCATTTGCTCCTGCGACAGTATGTCGAAGAGAGCTTTGGAGCGCGCCCGGAGCGGAGCAGCCGATGTCCCTCGTCTGCTCCTGCGACAATACGTCCAAGAGAGCTTCGGAGCGCCACGAGGCCATGGTTGAAGTGGTGCCGACAGAAGGAAGGGGCCGGAGGAGAATAAGTGTGGGTCTTTGGCTATGGCTGGGAGCTGGGGCTCAAGTTAATATAGCGGGCGAATGGCAATGAGCCGCGGCAGACGGATGGACAACTGGCGCCTGAGTAGGTTCGTCGGGCGTGAATGCGGACGCTGCTTTAGTGACTTAACTGCAGATGCGTTTGGGTGTTTGACATGTGGGCCCAACGGGCGTCTGGCCCGCATGTTAGTGACACATCAATTGCACCTGCAGTTATGTCCAGTGAATGCGGCATTGACATTCTGGAGAGACGGTGACCGTTTCAGGCGCATGCGGACTATTTGACTGGTCAAACATACAAATACGGAGCTATACGCTGAGCCAGCGACCGTATAATCACCATATCTCATATACAATGATCAAAGTGAGCTATCAAGACAAGTTCGATGACCGCCAATGCATTTTACTCGGTAATAAATGACCAGGATTGAAGGGGAATCCTAATTTGCTACGTCCTCTGTCCTTGAGCTCTTGAAAAACCAATGCACTATACGGTTGTCCAGCCACTCCACCCAAGAGCTCTCACCAAGCATCGTTCATGCCACCGCGCTGCACACTAACCGGTAAGGCAGCGATGGCATCTCATCACGCCGAGTTCCTCGCCGCCCACGAACGCACACAAAATAGTAGGGAAGCGATGGCATCCCGCCGTGCCGAGTTCATCGCTGCTCGCGACCTCACAACTATGTGGGAGGAATTTGAAGATGCCAAGGCCGAATGGGCGGTAGAGCAAGAGGCGGCCAAAGCCGCACAGAGGGAGCGGAAAAGTCAGAAAGCACTCAAGAAAAGAGAGGCCCGCTGCCGCAAGAAAGAAAAGGATGCACGCGCTGCTGCGGAGACGTCGGCGGAGATCCAAGCACGGTGGGGTGTCGCCGACAAAGCCGGGAAGGAGAATGACGGCGTCTGGCCAGCATGTGAGAAGTAGTAGTACTAGTAGTTAGTGTGTGTGTCTGTGTCTAAGTACAAGCATGTACCAGTACTACTAGTTACTACTATAGTTTTTAGAGAAAATTACCAGTACATTAGCCTAGACTAAGTGGAAAAATTCCTACCCTATGCATCAAATGGCATCTCTTTCTCTATAGGAATTGAGATGCATGTCATCTCACTTCCTATGATTTTCATATTCCTATCCTATGAACGAAAGTAGGCCTCTGTTGGAGTAAATACTGTAGCTAGCAGTACTGCTAGTATAGTAGTTTTCTTCAAGAAGCGGAATTCAATGAAGTCATGATGGTTCCTTCGTCCGAGCAACTTCAAAGTGGGAAGTGGGTCTGTGATTTGACGGCTCATTAGTCATTGTTACTGTGTTGCGACGACCTGGGTGACTCTCCCTTGGAGTTCTGCATGCATGGCAAGTGGACCAGGATGGTCGACGTCCCACATGTTGGCGAACGGAAGTATTCTTTCCGATATCGAGGAGCAAGGAAATCACGTGGTATAGTATAACTGCTGATTGGTTCGCAAAAAAAATAGTATCATTGCCGATTTATAACTATTTTTTATTTCTGATGACTGCTAGCGTTTCTACTCTTACGATGAAGGGTGCCAAACACGGCATGTGCTGGATGTCCCACACGTCAGCGAAAGGAGTGGGACATGAACAGCGTGGTAGATGTAACGCCGCGAGACCGACGCTTCAGAAGACTTCCAGCTATTCCGAGTTTTGCCATGTGTCTTTTGTGCTTGCTCTTTTATTTTTGCATTGCATCATGTCATCATGCCATCATATCATTAATTTTTAAAAACTCAACTAAATAAATTGTATGGATCTTCGATCCATTTAAATCGAGGGAAGGGTGACTTCTCTTTATAACATACCCTCCCAATATTTAGGGAGATATTATAAAATATTCCATTGTTTTGGAATCACCCATGAACCCACTTGCATATTAAATCCCTTGGCCTTTTCTTCTTCAAGTTTTGACTCTCTAACCTTGCCAATAATTCTTTTGCCATTTTCCGGAGCTCCATCAAAAATCCAAACATTTTTGGACCTTCCTTTTATCAAGTCCTAGTTCAAACCCATTTGAATTAAATTCAAATGAGTTTGAATTTAAATCTTTCAATCATGGCCTTTCTATTTTTCTTGGAACAAGTATATTTTTGCGAGTCCGGGAAAATTAACCCCATGCTCAAATTATTTCTCCAACCCTTTCTTTATCTCCTTTTTATTTCTTTGCTATTTACCGCTTTTGGTAAATAAAAGGGAAGTGGGGGATTAGAGAGAGAGAGGAGCCAGCCCAGGCCAGCCCACCTCTTTAGGCCCATCCGCGCCCCTGCCTAACCAGCTAGACCAGCCGGCCCAAGACCCAGTCGCGCCCCCTCTAGGCCTCTAACCCTAGCCCAGCCCCCACGCATCTCATCTCTCCCCTCGTTCCCCATCGTGCACCGCACCTCTCCACCACCTCGAGCCCGCAGGCCGCCGCCCAGCTCACCCCGCCTCGTTCCAGGATGGATCGGATGTTCCCGCGCCTCCTCCTCGCCAAGTCTTCATCGCCCGAGTGCTCGAGGAGAGGAGCTCCTCGAGCACCTGCGCCCGCATCAGCCGGCCTCCTTCCTCGCCGTCGTCCAGGCCCGCGCCATCGCCTCCTCTGCATCGAGCCAGGGAGTGGAGCTCCCTGCGCCCGGTCCCCTCGCTGGCTTGCCGCCTCCTGCCTCTGCCGTCAGGCCCGGCCGCCGTCTTAGGCTCCCGATGCGCCTCCTCCCGCCGCCCCGACAAGCTGCTGCAGCGACCTCCCCGTCCCTCGTGCGACCTCCTTCCAGCCAGGATCCGGCGTCCCGAGGCCGATCCATCCACCCCAGCCGTCCCTGCGCCTCTCCGTCGTGCTGCATCATCGGAGATCGCGGCGCCGCTGTTGCCCTCCTACCTCCACTACGGCCCGTGAACCACTACTTCCCTCGACGAACCCTTACCACTCAGAAATGCACGTTTCAAAGGTATAATCCCGAGATGACGACCGCCCGTGAACGAATGCATGTGTTGTATGAGATGTACCATATGTTTGCACCGTGATCGAGTTGTCGATTGCGATGCCCCTCTTTTGCCTTGCCGCCGTCCCGTGGGAACCCGATAATCCGAGATCACCCCACCATCTTGCATGACTCACTCATGTCCACACTTTCTTTTGCACCGACATCTCAATGAGTTGTCGGATCATCGAAATGTTGCCGTGGCACCATTTTCATTATCGTCGCCGTGGCACCCTTTTCGTTCCGCCATGGTGACCGAATGCTTCATAACATGCTCATGTCAACATTTTCATAAAATTGCATAAAACTTGTGCATGTCATCCGCATCATGATAACAACATTTAAATTCTTAAAATTGTGTTTGCATTAAATTGCTAAATGACATATGGGGTTTTTCCGGAATTGTTGTTTCTTGCTTCCGGCCTCATTTAAATTGCCTAGCTAGATAGTTTAATTATGCTTCACCCCTTGCCATGTTTAATAACATTTAATATTGTTGTACCTAAACGAGAGAGAACTAAATAATTGTTGTGTGTTCCGTCAATATGCAACTTGTTGCATATTGAGCTCCACTTAACTTGTAGTGTTGGTTGTGCATATTACCATGCCATGCCTCATTAAACCGGACATGCATCATATTTGGTTGTGCATCATGCCATGTTTATGTGATGGTTGTTTACCATGTTGTTTGCTTCTTTCCGGTTTGCTTCTCTCGTTAGCTTCGGTTTCATTCCGGAGTTGTGAGGATTCGTTCGACTACGTCCGTTTGTCTTCTTCATGGACTCGTTCTTCTTCCTTGTGGGATTTCAGGCAAGATGACCATTACCCTCGATATCACTTCTATCTTTGCTTGCTAGTTGCTTCGTTCTATCACTATGTTGCGTTACCTATCACTTGTTTACTATGCCTCCCATACTGCCATGTCAGCCTCTAACCTTTTCACCCTTCCGAGCAAACCGTTGCTTGGCTATGTTACCGCTTTGCTCAGCGCCTCTTATAGCGTTGTTAGTTGCAGGTGAAGTTGAAGATTGCTTCATGATGGACAGGATTATGTTGGGATATCACAATATCTCTTATTTAATTATTAATGCATCTATATACTTGGTAAAGGGTGGAAGACTCGGCCTTATGCCTGGTGTTTTGTTCCACTCTTGCCGCCCTAGTTTCCGTCATACCGGCGTTATGTTCCCGGATTTTGCGTTCCTTACACGGTTGGGTGATTTATGGGACCCCCTTGACAGTTCGCTTTGAATAAAACTCCTCCAGCAAGGCCCAACATTGGTTTTAACATTTGCCACCTAAGCCTTTTTCCCTTGGGTTCTGCAGACTCAAGGGTCATCTTTATTTTACCCCCCCCCCCCAGGCCAGTGCTCCTCCGAGTGTTGGTCCAAACTAGAGCACCGTGCGGGACCATTCCTTGCCAACTTGGATTACGTCGGTACCTGTACGCTTCGCTTATCCGGTGTGCCCTGAGAACGAGACATGTGCAGCTCCTATCGGGATTTGTCGGCACAGCGGGTGGTCTTGCTGGTCTTGTTTTACCATTGTCGAAATGTCTTGCGAACCGGGATTCCGAGTCTGATCGGGTCTTCCCGGGAGAAGGAATATCCTTCATTGACCGTGAGAGCTTGTGATGGGCTAAGTTGGGACACCCCTGCAGGGTATACTATCTTTCGAAAGCCGTGCCTGCGGTTATAGGCAGATGGGAATTTGTTAATGTCCGGTTGTAGATAACTTGACACCAGATCCGAATTAAAACGCATCAACCGCGTGTGTAGCCGTGATGGTCTCTTTTCGGCGGAGTCCGGGAAGTGAACACGGTTTTGGGTTATGTTTGACGTAAGTATGAGTTCAGGATCACTTCTTGATCATTGCTAGCTTCACGACCGTTCCATTTGCTCTCTTCTCGCTCTTATTTGCGTATGTTAGCCACCATATATGCTTAACCGCTGCTGCAACCACACCACTTTACCCCTTCCTTTCCCATAAGCTTAAATAGTCTTGATCTCGCGGGTTTTGAGATTGCTGAGTCCTCGTGACTCACCAGATACTATCACAACAGTTGCATGTGCCGATGATACCAGTGCAGGTGATGCAACCGACCTCAGATGGGAGCTCAAAGAAGATCTTAGTTGTTGCTATGTTTTGGTTTCTTGTTGATCAGTAGTGGAGCCCAGTTGGGACGATCGGGGATCTAGCAGTTGGGTTATCTTCTTTCTTTTGGCTTCGTCCGTAGTCGAACTATATGTGTGTACTCTGAATGATGTATGATTTATTATATGTTCATTGTGTGAAGTGGTGATTGTAAGCCAACTCTTTATCCCATTCGTGTTCATTACATGGGATTTTGTGAAGATGACCCTTCTTGCGACAAAACCACAATGCGGTTATGCCTCTAAGTCGTGCTTCGACATGTGGGAGATATAGCCGCATCGTGGGTGTTACAAGTTGGTAATCAGAGCCATCCCCGACTTAGGAGCCCCCTGCTTGATTGTTTGCTGGCGTTGTTGAGTCTAGAACAAAAATGTTTTGAGTCTTAGGATTATATATATCGGAGAGTAGGATTCTTTTTACTCCTCAGTCCCTTCGTCGCTCTGGTGAGGTCTCCTGACGTAGATGTTTTGACTTTCCTCTCCTCAAATTTCACTAAAAAAAATTTTGAGGATCACGCGGGTATCTTGGAATCGTTCCGATGGTTTTGTGATGAGAACATTGTTCTTGGTGCCTCCTGTCTATTATGTGGCATTGACCCGGGGAGTTGAGCTCTGAGGTGTTGTCGTCATAATTTTATCATTGCAGTTCTGGAATACCTGAGTTTTGCCGACATCGAAAATCTCTTTTATGCAGTTGTTGGTGAGATAACCTCGACGCCACCCAGTACTGGGGCGGGAGTTCGGGAGTATTGCCATAGCTTGTATAACGGATGCTTTTCAAAGGTTGAGGTACACGATTTCCGAAGGTTTCTTGGTTATGTGTTGACGGATGGATACAGCTTGGATGTAGGAATTGTTAGTTTTCGGTGAGATATATATTGCTTCCCCTGTATCCCCAACACCAGTTTGCATAACCAGAAAGTTTCGGGAGTTTTATAGGTGGGAATTCAAGTATATCCTAGAATATCTTTTCGACAGATGCATGATATGAGATTGGGGTTCGACGTCTAGTGGTCCGCCTTTCCACAGTCGTTTTTACAGTGGTCTCGTTGTATCTTAAAGAACCCTTGGCTATGCTGGTTTGGGGACACTTCGTATGTCATGTGACTGCCTTGTACATGATGGTGCTGTACAATCGAGTCCGTGTGGGCCCCACCACGAAAACTTTGGACGGAATCTCTATCATATGTTTGTTCCGGCTTATTCTGCAAGCCAAATCCTTTGTTTTGTGTTATATGTGGTATTCGAGTTGCTTCGAAGTCAAATGTTGAATCCATACCTTCCCTAAACATTGTTCTCATATGGCTATGTGAATACTAATCCTTCTTGATCATCGAGATCATCACGTTAATTCTTTTTTCAACCGGTGTGCTTCTCTTCAAGTGGATCTGATCATTCTCCCCATCCGCAAGATCATTTCTAAGTTTTCTCAATGGTGTGTGTTTCATCCGTACCAAGTTGCCTTTGTTTTCCCGCCCTCCCACCCTTTTTCTTCAAGGACTCATATATTTTAATCATGTATCCATTTTATTCATGTGAAGTCTCTTCATTCTTTTCAATCAATGTTCTTACCCGGTGATTATCGTGAAGATGCTCACGAGCTTCAAGTTTATTATTCTTCGTCTCTTTTCTTCTCCGGTGGATTAACTCAAGCTTTCGGTGTTGATCATATTCCCTTCCTCGTTTCAAGTGTTTGCGTATGCCGGTGATCTCTTAATCATTCCCCGCTTGCTATTCAATTGTTTCAGAGTGCTGAAGATATCTCTGAAGATTTGTGTTTCCACTCTGCATCAATTCTAACTATTTCGAGGTTGTTATCTCATTCAAGTCATGTAATTCAACCGGTGCAATCCCCCCCATTTCAATCAATCGTTCAATGGTGTATCTTTTAGTGGGCCCTAACCCACAGGTCTTTCCCTAGGATCTTACCTGACTCTTCTAATTATCAGGAGCGATTCTCAAATTCATTTCCAAGTTTGATGTAAGAATGAATTTCATCAGTCATATGTCTTTGTCCAAGATCTTCCAAATTCTTTCATCGTTGATTCAACCTTTCTATTCTTTATTATGGAGTGTCTCAACAATTCATGGTGGTGTTTCTCATCGTCATTCTCGAATTTTGAAGACCGAAGAAGAGTTCCTCTTAATTCCTTACCCGTTCTTCCAAAGATTCATGGTTCTAGCATTATGCCATCCTCTCATAATTGCTTTCGATTATGAGAATTCTTTTCACCCATCCGGGGCATTTCAGGAGTCTTTTTAGTTTGATTCTCCGGAGCCGTCATCTCAGAATTATTCATTCTCAACGTGTAGTTGTCGTTCTCCAAATCTTACCAGTGCATCATTCAAATACCCTCTAATCAGTTCATGGTCTCTTCGTTCTCATGTATCTAAACCCCCTCAAGTATCTTCATTCATTTTCCAATTCTTCCCGATGAATTGTGCCTTTGCTACTCTCTTTTCCAATTTTACGGTGGTTCGTTCAAGATTTCTCTTCCTTCGTTATTGTATCAATTCATTCGTTCTTTTGTTGCTTCAATCCTACCGGTGGTTGTTGAAGACCTTCTCAAGTTTTGCGCTATATCTCTCTTAATCCTTTCTACGAGAATAAGTAGTATGCCAAATCCGTTGCTTGTCATCAATTTAAATTGGTGGAGGATACGCATAACGTAATTCTTATTATTGTTTCACCCAAGTAAACTAGTTTCTTCTTTCCAGAGTTGTTCATCATGTCATTTTTCTCGGTTCGAGGTGCTTCATCTTTTCTTTTCCGGAGTTCCAAGTTTTCTCGGTTATATCGTTGCGAAGCTCCATCTAAATCATCGCAAGGCTTCACCTTGTGTTTTCAACTTCTCTTTCTTTCTATCATCCTTTTATTACAGAGATTTTCATGGAGGCTCTACATGGTGGTTCATCAAGGATTCCATTCATTGTTCATTTGTTCTTTAAGATTTCTCTCGAAGCAAAGATCAGCCAAGCTATACTCAAAATTAAACATGGTGCTCAACACATGTTTTGTTTTGAGGCGTTCAAGCATTCTTCTTCTTGCATTTCAAAGTGCTATTCTTTCTACCTTATCTTTTGAGGTGGTGTTTTGTGGTTCATATGTTGTCAAGAATGAGGTATTTTAAATCCATTAATCTCTTCGTTGGAGTTATCTTGTGTCATATTTCACCTAAAAGCCTTCCCTAAGGAATGTTGCTATTGTGGTGCTTATCAATGATCCAAGTTTTCTCCTATCCTCTCGGCAAAAGCAGTGTTCATCTCTTCATTGATCTCAAGCAATCAATTGTTTCCGTTAGTGGCCGGTTGTCACCTCAAATTTTGAGAAGTTTTCCATAAGCCCACTACAAGCTTATTCGTTTCGTTGTTGGTTTTCCAACAACTGCATTCTAACCTTCTTGGAAGGGTGCTTTCCAAGATCATTTGTGGCAGAAGTTGGCATTTTCTTCTCCATTCCTTTATTCCAATGATCTATCGTCCATTCTTTCTTCCGGAGGCATTGTGATGTTGCTCTTTTCACTCATCATCTCGAATTCTGAGGATCATGTTCTTTTCGTGCTTATCCATTTAAGCGGAGTGTTGTGTCACCTCTTCAAATTCTTTTTCATCTTATCAAGTCTTGCATCTCTTTTCAACCGGAGTGCTGTCCGGATTTGATCTTCCTTGTTCCTTGTTTATCTCGTTTCAACTAGAGCTGTTTCAATTCTTTCTTGTCCATTCTACTCGTCATTCATAGCTTTGCAACCTCCAAGGTTCACATGGTGTTCCTTGTTTCTATTTTCTACCGCATTGCTCTCAATTGCGTTCAACTCCGTTGTGTTTTTTTACTTTCAACTTTTCAACCTCTCAAGGTTCGTGGTTTCACTCGTTCGTCAAAGAAGCAACTTAGTTTTACCTCCTCTCTTCCTCTTCCGTTTTCTCTCCGGTGCCATCCTAGATCTTGGGACGAGATCCTCTTGTAGGGGTGGAGTGTGGTAACGCCCCGAGACCGACGCTTCAGAAGACTTTCAGCTATTTCGAGTTTTGCGATGTGTCTTTTGTGCTTGCTCTTTTATTTTTGCATTGCATCATGTCATCATGCCATCATATCATTAATTTTTAAAAACTCAACTAAATAAATTGTATGGATCTTCGAACCATTTAAATCGAGGGAAGGGTGACTTCTCTTTATAACATACCCTCCCAATATTTAGGGAGATATTATAAAATATTCCATTGTTTTGGAATCACCCATGAACCCACTTGCATATTAAATCCCTTGGCCTTTTCTTCTTCAAGTTTTGACTCTCTAACCTTGCCAATAATTATTTTGCCATTTTCCGGAGCTCCATCAAAAATCCAAACATTTTTGGACCTTCCTTTTATCAAGTCCTAGTTCAAACCCATTTGAATTAAATTCAAATGAGTTTGAATTTAAATCTTTCAATCATGGCCTTTCTATTTTTCTTGGAACAAGCATATTTCTGCGAGTCCGAGAAAATTAACCCCATGCTCAAATTATTTCTCCAACCCTTTCTTTATCTCCTTTTTATTTCTTTGCTATTTACCGCTTTTGGTAAATATAAGGGAAGTGGGGGATTAGAGAGAGAGAGGAGCCAGCCCAGGCCAGCCAACCTCTTCAGGCCCAGCCGCGCCCCTGCCTAACCAGCTAGACCAGCCAGCCCAAGGTCCAGCCGCGCCCCCTCTAGGCCACTAACCCTAGCCCAGCCCCCACGCATCTCATCTCTCCCCTCGTTCCCCATCGTGCACCGCACCTCTCCACCACCTCGAGCCCGCAAGGCGCCGCCCAGCTCGCCCCGCCTCGTTCCAGGACGGATCGGGTGTTCCCGCGCCTCCTCCTCGCCAAGTCTTCGTCGCCCGAGCGCTCGAGGAGAGGAGCTCCTCGAGCACCTGCACCCGCATCAGCCGGCCTCCTTCCTCGCCGTTGTCCAGGCCCGCGCCATCGCCTCCTCTGCATCGAGCCAGGGAGTGGAGCTCCCTGCGCCCGGTCCCCTCGCCGGCTTGCCGCCTCCTGCCTCTGCCGCCAGGCCCGGCCACCGTCTTAGGCTCCCGATGCGCCTCCTCCTGCCGCCCCGACAAGCTGCTGCAGTGACCTCCCCGTCCCTCGTGCGACCTCCTTCCAGCCAGGATCCGGCGTCCTGAGGCTGATCCATCCACCCCAGCCGTCCCTGCGCCTCTCCGTCGTGCTGCATCATCAGAGATCGCGGCGCCGATGTTGCCCTCCTACCTCCACTACGGCCCGTGAACCACTACTTCCCTCGACGAACCCGTACCACTCCGAAATGCATGCTTCAAAGGTATAATCCCGAGATGACGACCGCCTGTGAACGAATGCATGTGTTGTATGAGATGTACCATATGTTTGCACCGTGATCGAGTTGTCGATTGCGATGCCCCTCTTTTGCCTTGCCGCCGTCCCGTGGGAACCCGATAATCCGGGATCACCCCACCATCTTGCATGACTCGCTCATGTCCACACTTTCTTTTGCACCAACATCTCAATGAGTTGTCGGATCATCGAAATGTTGCCGTGGCACCATTTTCGTTATCGTCGCCGTGGCACCATTTTCGTTCCGCCATGGTGACCAAATGCTTTATAACATGCTCATGTCAACATTTTCATAAAATTGCATAAAACTTGTGCATGTCATCTGCATCATGATAACAACATTTAAATGCTTAAAATTGTGTTTGCATTAAATTGCTAAATGACATATGGGGTTTTTCCGGAATTGTTGTTTCTTGCTTCTGGCCTCATTTAAATTGCCTAGCTAGGTAGTTTAATTATGCTTCACCCCTTGCCATGTTTAATAACATTTAATATTGTTGTACCTAAACGAGAGAGAACTAAATAATTGTTGTGGTGTTCTGTCAATATGCAACTCGTTGCATATTGAGCTCCACTTAACTTGTAGTGTTGGTTGTGCATATTGCCATGCCATGCCTCATTAAACCGGACATGCATCATATTTGGTTGTGCATCATGCCATGTTTATGTGATGGTTGTTTACCATGTTGTTTGCTTCTTTCCGGTTTGCTTCTCTCGTTAGCTTCGGTTTCGTTCCGGAGTTGTGAGGATTCGTTCGACTACGTCCGTTTGTCTTCTTCATGGACTCGTTCTTCTTCCTTGCGGGATTTCAGGCAAGATGACCATTACCCTCGATATCACTTCTATCTTTGCTTGCTAGTTGCTTCGTTCTATCACTATGTTGCGATACCTATCACTTGTTTACTATGCCTCCCATACTGCCATGTTAGCCTCTAACCTTTTCACCCTTCCTAGCAAACCGTTGCTTGGCTATGTTACCGCTTTGCTCAGCCCCTCTTATAGCGCTGTTAGTTGCAGGTGAAGTTGAAGATTGCTTCATGATGGACAGGATTATGTTGGGATATCACAATATCTCTTATTTAATTATGGATGCATCTATATACTTGGTAAAGGGTGGAAGACTCGGCCTTATGCCTGGTGTTTTGTTCCACTCTTGCCGCCCTAGTTTCCATCATACCGGTGTTATGTTCCCGGATTTTGCGTTCCTTACACGATTGGGTGATTTATGGGACCCCCTTGACAGTTCAATTTGAATAAAACTCCTCCAGCAAGGCCCAACATTGGTTTTAACATTTGCCACCTAAGCCTTTTTCCCTTGGGTTCTGCAGACTCAAGGGTCATCTTTATTTTACCCCCCTAGGGCAGTGCTCCTCCGAGTGTTGGTCCAAACTAGAGCACCGTGCGGGACCATTCCTTGGCAACTTGGATTACGTTGGTACCTGTACGCTTCGCTTATCTGGTGTGCCCTGAGAACGAGATATGTGCAGCTCCTATCGGGATTTGTCGGCACAGCGGGTGGTCTTGCTGGTCTTGTTTTACCATTGTCGAAATGTCTTGTGAACCGGGATTCCGAGTCTGATCGGGTCTTCCTGCGAGAAGGAATATCCTTCGTTGACCGTGAGAGCTTGTGATGGGCTAAGTTGGGACACCCCTGCAAGGTATATTATCTTTCGAAAGTCGTGCCTGCGGTTATAGGCAGATGGGAATTTGTTAATGTCGGGTTGTAGATAACTTGACACCAGATCCGAATTAAAACGCATCAACCGCGTGTGTAGCCGTGATGGTCTCTTTTCGGCGGAGTCTGGGAAGTGAACACGGTTTTGGGTTATGTTTGACGTAAGTATGAGTTCAGGATCACTTCTTGATCATTGCTAGCTTCACGACCGTTCCATTTGCTCTCTTCTCGCTCTTATTTGCGTATGTTAGCCACCATATATGCTTAGCCTCTGCTGCAACCGCACCACTTTACCCCTTCCTTTCCCATAAGCTTAAATAGTCTTGATCTCACGGGTTTTGAGATTGCTGAGTCCTCGTGACTCACCAGATACTATCACAACAGTTGCAGGTGCCGATGATACCAGTGCAGGTGATGCAACCGACCTCAGATGGGAGCTCAAAGAAGATCTTAGTTGTTGCTATGTTTTGGTTTCTTGTTGATCAGTAGTGGAGCCCAGTTGGGACGATCGGGGATCTAGCAGTTGGGTTATCTTCTTTCTTTTGGCTTCGTCCGTAGTCAGACTATATGTGTGTACTCTGAATGATGTATGATTTATTATATGTTCATTGTGTGAAGTGGCGATTGTAAGCCAACTCTTTATCCCATTCGTGTTCATTACATGGGATTGTGTGAAGATGACCCTTCTTGCGACAAAACCACAATGCGATTATGCCTCTAAGTCGTGCTTCGACATGTGGGAGATATAGCCGCATCGTGGGTGTTACAGTAGAGCCCGGCGTAAAAAAACAGCGTGGTAGAGCGTCTCCACTTCTTCCACTTCTGGGTCGGAGACCACACGTAGTAGTACTTAGCTGTATGAATGATACAGAGTGCGACCTGGAGAGAAAGACACGTCTAGTTGGAAGGTCTCAGGGCATACACGTAAACAAATATAAAAGTTAATATGTGCCTCCATCTAATATAGTAGTAGTAGAGTACTTAGACACGTACTCCATAACATCACCGTGCATTGCACGTACAACATTTAGTGGTAGTACGTAGTAAGGGACAAATGCCGCCCAAGAGTTCCCTTCTCGACCTCCTTTTGGGTGTTTGGTAGACTGTATGGAGGGTGCATGAGTCCACACTAGTTTAGCACAGATACACTAGAAGCATGCATGAAGAGAGCATGCATGAAGAGGGAACAACTATGCTGAGACGAGAACGAAACCAAACACACCCTGTATGCCATGCATGTTTATACCATTTGTGCCTTTCTACTTCACTTACTGCGCTACATTACTCAGGTTCGTACGTCCACTCCTGGGTACATGTCCGTCTCGTAGTTCCAGTGCCACATGTTCTTCATATAGATGGAACGATCGTTGCATAACACGTGCGCCTTGATGCTAGATGTCTCGCGTGTTGGCAAAAGGATGAACAAAGCTCACGTAAAAAAATAGAGTGGAAGAACATAGATTCTCGATGACCGAGAAGGAGCAAAGAACCTCGTGGTGGAGCGTCTGCACTCATAATATTTAATATTATTCGGCGATATAAAATTAACCAATCATCTCCACAGTGGACTAGAAGAGTAGAAACACGGCAGCCCAGTGTAGTTACATCATACACTAGTACATGGCTAACCCACGCTATCACCATATTTCTTGGCTTCCGTGCGACACCTATCTCTAGTAATCCAGCAGCCTGTATCGCTTCTCCCTCCTCGTCTCTATCAAAGTGCGGCGGGCTAGCGTTTCTGCCGTCTATTGAGGTCGGTTAACTATCACATGTTAGCGACATGCCAAGAGCATTCTAAAAAAATTCCTTTCACGTACCGTTTTCAAAAAGAAAAAATCCTTTCACGTACGAATTTTTATGTATGCTTTGAGCAACTTGCATGTCCTATACTGCTCCTGTTTGATACTCTAACTTAGCTAGAGGTTAGACTAACTCATGACTAACCCTGAACTAACTGTGGCCAAAGAGGTGTTTGGGTGCCAGAGTTAGATTGATAATAAATGCACTTCATGGAGAGAGAAAAGTGATTTTTCAGTGGTCCCAATGAGAACTATCTCCAGTTAGCACCTCTTGGGTGGGATAGTTTTTTTTGTGGGTTCGGTGCAACTTGATCCAATTTAAACCCTCATGCTTGGATACTTTAGGGCTATTTGAGCCCCAACTAGCTCAAACTAACTCTAACCCATGGATCCAAACAGGGCCTATGGCCAGTCTCGACGCGGAGCAGTCGCGTGCACCGGGAAGCGGCGCTCTCTCGGCCGTCGTGCCACTTCAAAGCCGGCGCCAGTGAGAGGTCGCCTCCGCTCTGGCCGGGCATTAATGCGGCACTGACGCTCCAGGCGACACTGACCGTTTCACGCGGGAAGCGCGCGCTGGCAAGGCAGTATAGGTTTTGAACCGTTTCAGGTGTAGTAGTAATGGTAGTTTGCAAAACTACTCAATTATTGCACTGAGTTTCCTAAGAAATTGTGGTAAAAAAATGTTACTCCACAGCCCGCTTCCCTTCTCCTTCCTGCTCGTGATTTACGTGGCCATGTTAATGTGGTTGTGTCAAAAAATGTCACTTCCTGCTCGTGATTTGCGTTATATAATTACAAGCAAGATTCTCGTGCATTGCACGGAACATCAATATGCATATTTTTACAAAACACCTGTTGTGATTGACCCATGCAGGAGTAATCCCATGTGTAAAAACTAATGATATCTCGAGAATTTTATTGGAAAACTGGTATCTCAAGAATGCCATCGAAAAAATGAAAGATGAGAGATAAGGCGAGGAGGAGTGGAGCGTGGTGGTGACTGGTGGTCGGAATGGGCGGAGGCATGGGGATGGACGGTGCTGGCAGGCGGCAGCGGCCACCATGCATGCTAGATTGTTCCAGAGACTTATTCCTTTTTAATTGCTGAGCAATGAGGTTGCGGGAGATAATGATGTGGAGAGAGGTGCGGGTATCTTTTGTAAAATTATCATAGTTTGCTTCCTATCCGTCAGATATAGATCATACGGTCTGTATTACAAGATGGCAGGCACACCATCATCGCCAACTCGTTTTTTTATAAGGGTATACAGATGATAAGTTTGCTGACTACTAAAGTAAAGTGGAATCTGTCCATGTTATGCAAGTAAATAAAGGTGATTGTTTATCATACAGGTAAGGTTGGATGAAGGGTGGTAGGAACAAATGCTCCGCCTAGAGCATGTGTGTGTGAGATGGAGTCTTAGTGTGTGTGTGGTGTGTGTGTGTGTGTGTGTGATAGAGAGAGAGAGAGTGAGAGAGAGAGAGGAGAGAGAGAGAGATGGAGTCTTAGTTTGTGTGTGTGAGAGAGAGAGAGATGGAGTCTAAGTGTGTGTGGGGGGGTGCATGTGTGTGTGCGTGTTTGTGTGTGTGTGAAAGAGAGAGAGAGATGGAGTCTTAGTGTGTGTGGGGTGCGTGCGTGCGTGCATGTGTGTGTGTGTGTGTGTGTGTGTGTGTGTGTGTGTGCCCGCGCGCGCGTGTGTGTGTGTGTGTCCCGGGGTCCTCTGTGGCGGATGTAATTTAAGTGTGCATGGCTTCATCATAGAGAGGTGATGTGTATGGCAGAGGCCACCAACGATGGGGTGCGAGAGAGAAAATGCCCATAGGAGGGAAGAGAAGGTGTGTGCGCGTGAGAGGAGTCGACATCGAGAGAACGTGTTTGTTCGAGAGACACCACGGAAGACTACTATATATCGATGGTGCATGTAGGCGGGAATTAAACAAAGGGATTGTCTTATTGGTTTCGGGGATATAGGGGAAGAGTGAGAGGCGCGCGGGGCGGGGGGGGTAGCCAGAAGGAGATTGTTAAGTGTGAGTGTGTGTTTTGCCCATCCAGGCGGAAGTTATGTGCACAAAAGAGGAGAATGATTCGATGTGGCGTTAGGATTGAGGGTAATTAACTACATATGGAGACATAGAGACCTTGAACGTGCATGTGTGAGAGGTATACATGTATACGTGGGATGTGTGTGTGTGTGTGCGCGCGCGCATGATCGAGATAAAAGAAAGAAGACATAAGTCCTAAGATCAACGACATGGGAGAGACGGATCAGTATGAAAATATGCATGCGTGTGAGAATGCAGGGAAGAAGGCCCATCAATTGAGCATGTGTTTTTGTCTTTAAGAGATAGTGGCATGGGCTGGAGCATGCATCTATGGAGAGCAGAGGGGGTGAGGCGCAATGATTGTGCAAAAGAGATCAACCTATAAATGCATATGTATGGATAGACATATATAGTGTGGGTGATAGGAAGCAAGACTCCGTGCGAGAAAGAAATGTTGACAGAGAAACTACAGATAGATACAGTGATGGAGATGCTAGCTAGAGAGACATCTGTTAGTTTGGGTGTCGAAGATAACCGTCGGGTGGTTAAAAGGGTGAAGGTATATATGTTTGAGAGAGGGCACTTGACTGCATGCATGTAGAGAGAAACATATGTAGTGTGCGTGATAGGAATCAAGAGTGAGGGCGAGAAAGAAGGTTGATGGAGAAACAGATAAATAGAAAGATAAAGATGCTAGCTAGTGTGCTCTAGAGATAGGAGTCGAGCGGATCAGAAGGTTGGGTTATGTGTGTGGGTGTGAGAGAGATAGAGAGAGGGTGCATGTGAGTCACATACAAACAAATATCAGAGAGAAATGAGATCCAGAGAGACGGAGTTTTGTGTCTACAAGAGAGAAAGATATTTCACAACGAGAGTGATAGCTAGAGAGACATATGAGGGAACGCAAGATATCTCTAGGGAGATAGGGTGTGTTTGAGCGACATACAAGAGAACAATGGAGAAATATGAGACCCTGGGAGATAGAGTTTGTGTTTGTATGTGAGAAAGAGATATTGAAGAGGAAGAGTCATAGGTTCTCATATCTAAGGAGCGAAAGACATCTCTGTATGAGGGGTGTGCGAGTGGCACACATGGGAATACTTGAGACAAATGAGACCCCGGGAGACAAAGTTTTGTGTTTGTGTGAGAGAAATAGATTCCACATGGAGAATCATAGCTAGAGACACATAGCAAGGAGCAAGATATACTTAGAGAGAGATAGAGTGATGAAGGTCGATGGAGAGAGTACCGTCAGTGTGTTATGAAGATAAAATATCATTGTCGACATGCAGGTAGCACGAGAGATGCCTGAGAGACGATGAACGCGTATAGGTCCAGAGAAATAGTCCTATATAAGCATGAGTGATAGCTATATGAGACGAATAACTAGATTAAAGGGGATTCAAATATTTAAACTGTAGATCACGACATCGATAATATCATAACGCAAATTGGTGTATCAAACATGCATATTCATTTGAATTTGGGCATACTTGTAATGTTATATAGTTTATCAATACTGGTGATCCATAGATTCTTCATTTACAAACAATGCATGGTATATATGCAATTAGTGTCTAAACGGGATTACACTATATGTTGCGTGTGTGAAACACATTATACATGTTTGAGAAGTTAAAAAAACCCGCATGAAACACACATTAATTCGAGACAAGTTAGCGAGGAATGCATACATTGGATTTCAACATAAAGTGGTTTCAAATATTTGAAAATCCAAATTGATGGATACAACCTTATGAATCTAAGATCATGCCATTTGTAAACCATATTTATGTATAAATGGTGTTGTGCTTTTGAAAGTATATATGTAAAAAAATGATGTATATAGAATGTAATTCCAATTTAAAATGGATCCCGCCCGAAAAAATAGTAAAATACAAATGGGATTCGAATTGAGTTGGCATAGTAAATGTGCACTGTGCAAAATTTGAACAAAGCGGGGAAAGTCGCAGTAACCGCCCGAAACCAAAATCTGCGAGATGGAAATCACTATTGCCTATCCCTACCGTGCAAAGCCTATCTGCTGGATTTCTATAGGTTTCGATAGGGGTAGGTTTGTAATTTCACCCAAACGTGACGTAACCGCCTCTCACCCGGATTCATACACGGTGGGCACCAAAACACAGTGTGCCCTCGGCCGAAATCGACTCCCTCCCCGATTCATATTCATACACTATGGGCGCCAAAAACAAACTCTCCTCGGCAAATATTTGGTGTATGCGAGATTACCGTCCTATCCCCAACAGACTAATGTTGCTGTGATGTAGTAGAAATTTGAAAAGGGGGCTAAGTTTGTAAATTACCTCGCATTTGAGACAAGCATGCCCTGACTACATGGTTCCCCCCCCCTTCCTCTCTACCTCCCTTTTCCCCATTCGTACTCCGTGGGCGCCAAAACACCCTCTCCACCCCACCCTCCTCCGTCCGCCGCCGTCCGCCACCCCATCCACCGTCGTCCTCCTCCACCATGCCAGAGCTGATACCCCGCCGCCGCCGTTCATTACAAGAGATCGACCTCTCTCATCCATGCCTTCGGACCGGGATCCTTGCATCCCGTCCTCTCACTTCATCCCCGTCGTCGTCCACCTTGCCGGCGCCACTCCTATGACCGTCTTGTCCACCGCGCCCCGCCGCCACCGTCTACCCTCCTAGATCTGGTTCCACGCTGCCGACAGCCATCGCTACCACAACACCGTCAAATTCTCACCAGATGTGTACATGGCGCCGCACCAAAGGCGGTACTCTTTCGTATCTGCTCAACTTATTTATCACAGTAAGAAAATAGATCACCATTGCTTTAATCTGATTTCTTGTCTTGGTTGCGAAGTTGCCTTTGTCCGGTTTGCAGCTTCAGATCCGCCATGGCACGCTTAACACTATACTCCCAATGCTTATGGTTTTCCCCTTTTTATATTCCACACTAGTTAAATCACAGTAGACAAAATTTCAAAATTGGGTCAGTCGATTTTTCAGAGCTCGCTGGAGTTTGCCAGTGCGATCCAAGGGGCTCGGATGGTTGTGGTGCCTCGCCAAACGAAGAAAACTAGACGTGGGTGGGGGGTGGGGGTGGCGGAGGAACACAGGCGGTGGGGGCTGGTGGTCCGGCCGGCGGCCCGTGCGCTGTTCTGTATGGGAAGAATCACGGACGAGGAAGAAGAAGGGTTAGGAGACGTAGGATCTTCATCCAACCGCCTGAAATGGTCGAGAGACAGCTGGGAGTTGCATTCTTAATGCGCTCTGGTTCATCATGTGTGGGCACTGCGCAACCAACATTTTATTATCCAAAATCTGCTTGCTCTTCTTTACCATGTTCAATAGTGTTGGCTTGTATGTGATCGATAGGCTTTCAATTACTAGCGGCAATACAACACCGTATTTTCAAGCCAGTTCCACTTTCCCGATTTATATATCGTGGTTATGGTGTACCCCTGTTATGTACACTATGATCTGCCTAGTTGCTGTGTGCTCTTGTTATCATGGTTTGGCAATAAACTATCTATACAGTATATTATGAACCTATCATCTGCCAGCTATCCTTACTTCTGGAGCCTATTTTTTTGTGTACTTGTGCCAGATTATATAAATGCACGCACGTTATTACAGCACACATGAGCTCTCTCATCAGAATCCAGTGATAGCACATAAGTGTTTACAGGGGTGCCCCTATATTATAATATCATCTGCATTACAAAGATAATCTCACAACTATTTATGTTTTCATGGTTCTCAGATATTATACGCAATTACAGTGAATATTAGAATCTGCGCATCAGAAGAATATTGTGGAACACTTCAATGACTTACAAAATTGGCACCAAGGCATTGAGTGCCATTTTGGAAGCAATGAAACTCGTACGCTCCCCACCTGTTGATTCTTGTTCAGAATATCATTCTAATGACTATTCTAACCTCGAGGAGTCAAAGGTAGATAGCCTGTCCTCTTCACCCATCAAGGTGCCTGTTCTCATTTGGCAAGGTTTTATTGATTGCGCATATCTTGCATATGTTGTCTTGCATTTCTTCTACTTTGTTGCACCACCATCTTCTTAGTTTACTCATCATATAACTCGAGATGTTATCCCATCCATTATCAATACATATTCCATCTGTCATCATACCATGTTTTTCCACTCAAATGTTGTTCTTGTGCATCAGACGTCAAAAAGGAAGAGGGTGATTGCCGAACCTGAAGGAGCACCAGCAAAGTCCTTGAAAAATGTGGTGGTGCCGGAGAAATCAGACAGCACCCCACTTATATTGGTTGTACAACCAGTGACACAAAACATAGGACCGACTCCAGCAGATTGTACCCATACTTCACTGGCCACACCACTAGCCCCACCACACAGGACCTGCACTCCAGCAAAAGGTATATTGATTTCATTTGCCATAGCACCAGCCATACCACAGAAAAATCCCACTCCAGCAAAAAGTACAACAAGTCCACCGGCCGAAGACCTATCTCAACTGCAGAGACGGCCAATTCCTGCAGATTGGAACCCCATTCCATTTATTCCCAGTTTAAAAGACAATGCTTTCAATGTTGTTAGGGACTACGTGCATATATTCCCATCATGGGAAGATTATAGTGAAGACAAACACCATTTTCACATCTTCCTGTCCAACTTACGTGTAAGTGCTATTATTCATGGTTATTATTTTCCTATTTTCTGCTGATCGAACACATCAATGATTTACATTACACTATTGTAACTAGGTGAGGGTCAATATGGATAGTCATGACGAGCAAAGCTTGCTTGTGCTTTTCAAGGAAGCATTGTAGCAGTATCGGTGTTACCTGAGGAAATCACACTTTGATGGCAAATCAATAAACGAATTTCCGGTGAAGTCTCCTGTGCTAAATTTAGAAGACATTGAATGGAAAAACCTTGTTATGCACTGGTCTCATTCCCAGGAGGAGGTACTATCTATGAAATCACATGACAATTTGAACTTCTACTTTTCCGCATGTGCCTTATGGATCTTTTTTGTAGGAAATCTTCTCAAAGAAGAATTCCGGTTTGAAAAGAATGACAGGATATCGCAAATATGCTGCCCACTGCTTTGCTCTTGTTAGTACCTGATGTCCTGTATCACTGTACTTGCATACATACCTGGTTCATTATGTGACAGCAGTATGCATGATAGTTTGCTTATCAATTGTTCGCTCCAAATTATCTGATATGTATGAATGGTTACATTAGTGTAGAATATATCCAATGCCAATGAATTTTTTTAGCTCTGCATTGTTCTTGTAAGTACATGTTGTCCTTTATCTGTGTACTTATATTGATAGGTAGTTGTTCATG
Organism: Triticum dicoccoides; assembly: GCF_002162155.2. Taxonomy (NCBI): domain Eukaryota; kingdom Viridiplantae; phylum Streptophyta; class Magnoliopsida; order Poales; family Poaceae; genus Triticum; species Triticum dicoccoides. Next base: position 125,287,225 of record NC_041393.1, read on the forward strand.
TACCATCACTCTGCAGCTTATTTTCCTTTGCCCTCCATTTTCTACACATCAGATCTATATTTACTCTTACCATAAGGTTGGTACTGAAGAAGTTTAGCTATGCATTTCTCTTGGCTGTGCCTTTTGCCTGTATCGCTGCACATACATTTATAGCTACTTGGTTATGTAGCATCACTCTTCATCTTATCTTAAATATTCTCCATTTTTTCGTATATTATCACATCTATATTTACTCTTAACAAAATGTAGAATAAAGGCAATGCTTATGAAGAACATTCTGTGCTAAGCTTCTTGAATTGCCCCCCCCCCCCATCAGCATGGACAAGGGCTTTATAGAGCTTATCTTCACCAGTAATGTAAGTTTGTCCTTCTCAAGCCTTCAAACTTTGTTGTGTATATTTGGTTAGGCATGACTGCAACAGTTGTTTATTTTTGGTGTTTGCATCAAATTGCATGTTCAAAGTTTATTATGTAGTTCATAAACAAAAGTTTGTCCTTCTCAATTTAAGTTTTCAGTTGTACAACCAAGTTCCTTCTTCATACCATGTAAATTAAACTATACAGAGCAAGTGATCTTCTTTTGCACTGCGTGTATGCTTCTGTTCTTCATCCGTAATCCAGTGGTGTGGTGAACCTACCCACTACAGCACAATGTCATATTCTGCAATGTCTTAACTATGAACAATGTCATATCATTCTACTATTATTTAAACCGCCTCTTTATTTGCCAATCTGAAATGGGATAAATTGACAGCACACTAACCATTGATACTTATGAGTTCTTGATCTATAATCTAGTGGTGTCGTGAAGCTGCCAACTCCTTCACAATGTCAATTCCTGCCATGTCTTGACCTGAACAATACCATATTGTGTTAATGCAATTTTAAACTGTGTCACTTTATTCGTCAGTAAGAAATGTGATGAACTGTCAGCACTGATACTTTTATGTGCAAAACCTATCGTCTATCTGCTTGTTTATCTTTCAGAGTGAGGAAGATATAAGTGTTGAACAAGCGCAGTCTCATCATCTTGCTCAGCTGCTTGCGCTGCAGCTCCCCAGCAGGCTAACCTTTCTTGAACTCTATTGAAGTGCTGTCGGTTTTGTATATTATTTTGTCGACGTGTTTATTTGCACTGGTGGCGATCTTTGATGCCCAGTGTATGTAATCTGTTGTCTGCTTGTGCTTTATTATCATAGTGGCAAACTTTGATGCCCAGTGGATGTAATATGCCGTAATTTCTTTATTGTATAGTCTAGGTTTTTTCTTATTCACGATGTTGCAGTTATTTTACTGTATATATATATCCTATCTTCGCAGTAAACCGGCAAACCGTAAAATTACGGTACATAATCGGGCCGTCATGCAATCACGATGTATGATCCGCACCATGGGCCCCGTCAAACTGGCCCACTAGTAGATTCGGGCCTTTAATAGGCCGAGTAACCCCTGGCCCTCTTTTTGCAAGAAAACTCAATGGGCTTTTAGAAGGCTGAGAAGTAGGCTGGGCCTGAAACGTGCCGAATAGCTCACGGGCCGGCGGCAGCCCGAAATGGACCTCGGCCCATGATTGTGCGAATCAATTCACGGGCTTTTAACAGGCCAAAGTTGTCTCGGTCCTTGTTTGGCCCAATCAGATATTGGCTGCGAGAAGGCCGGATGCAAACCGGGCCGTAGTTAGGCCCAACTATATAACGGGCTTTTAACAGGACGAAATTAATATAGGGTCGAAATGTTAAATGTGCCCTTAACAGGCCGAAACTAATATCAGGCCGAATTACTAAATGGGCCTTTAGCAAGTGGGCCCAAAAGCATAGCGTCCAGTCAACGGGCCGAATCTGATATGGGCCATAATTGAGCCCAAAGCCTCTTAAAGGGCCGGACCTGATCTGGGCCGTGATTTGGCCCAGAAAGTGGGAGGCTTTTAACGGGCCGGATCTTATATGGGCCATTACTAGGCCCGGAACGTGGCAGGCCATTAATGGACCGGATCAATTATGGGCCGGCATTTGGCCCAAACCATGGCAGCCAGTTAATGGGCCGGCCTACTAGGGTCCTCAAAATCTCGTGGGCCTACAGCTGGGCCGGCCCATTAATGTCGGCGAAATCTTGTGGGCTTTTAGCTGGGCCGGTCCATTATGATCCGCAAGAATTTTGTGGGCCTTTACCTGGGCCGGCCCATTATGGCACACAAAAATCTTCTGGGCCTTTACCTGGGCCGGCCTATTATGGCCCGGGAAATCTTGTGGGCCTTTAGCTGGTCCAGCCCATTATAGTCCGCAAAATCTCATGGGCCTTTAACTGGGCCGGCCCATTATGGGCCGCCAAATCTTGTGGGCCTTTAGTTGGGCCGGCCCATTTAAACTTGATTGGTCGTGCCACGTGTCGATGTATCATAGGCGCCTTGTGTCCAATGAGTGGATGACATCTGTCCCAACGATGAGCCAACACATGTTTCCTCCAGCCAATGATGATTTTACACGTGGAAAATCCCCATTGGTCGGGGCTGTTAACGGGTTATCGGATCCAAAACCTGACCCGATAGCTTAACGACGTTCTGTTACGGTGGATGCCACGTGTCGGTCACCCTTGACGAAAGCACTTCTGTAACGCGCGATTTATTGTCATGGAAGTGGACACTTCCGTGATGATAATTTTGGTAATGTCATCGAACACTTCTATGACAGCACAGGTATGACTATCTTGATTCTGTCATAAATTTGTCATGGATGTACATGCATGACAAAAAACGCGACCTACTGTGACAAACATGTATCATCACGGAAGTGTATTTTTTTTGTAGTGTTGTAGGCATAGTGGGATGCTTCCATGAATTTAGCCAAGGTCGGGCGTCCAAGGATCCCATTGAACGGCTGGGGGAGGTCAACTAAGTCAAACACAATCTTCTCAATCCGGTAGTTAAGCTCTCCTCCAAATGTTACTGGCAACATAATCTTCCCTTTAGGATGACTCACGCCGGGGTTGACTCCTTGAAACGTGCATGTAACCTCTAACTCTTCTTCTGCTATCTGAAGCCTATTGATAACTGCCGGGGAAAGCAGATTCAGTCCGGCCCCACCGTCCTCCAACATATTTGTGACCCTGAGGTTGCGAATTGTTGGAGAAACCAACAAAGGCAGGCATCCTACTGCACTGGTGCGGCTAGGATGGTCCTCTTCGTCGAAGATGATGGGCGTACGGGACCATTTGAGCGGCTTCTAGGCCTTCGGTGCTGGTTCCACGACATTGGCTTCCCGAGCCCATCGCTTGAGTTGGCGATGAGAGGCGTGCAAAGATGCACCTCCGTCAATGGACAGGGCGTCCGTGGCCTTCTAAAACTCCTGCTCACTAGTTTCCTCTTCATCCCCCTTGTCACTCTCATCACCATAGACTTCTTTCTCCTAGCCCCTGATGGGTTTTCCTTTGTTTCGAAAGGGCTTGCCGGGGTGATTTGCTCCATCGCCTCGGCCCTTACCGCCGATGATATACTGACCCTTTTCCTTATCTCGCTTCTCATATTATGCTCTCTGTCTCTTGAACAACTGCTCGACCAGATAGCACTCCTGAAGGTCGTGGCCCTTGGTCCGGTGAATCTTGCAGTACGACCCATCGCCCTTCCCGGCTTTCTCGGCAGCTGCAGCTTCTCGACAATCGGCGCACGCAGCAACCTCCTTGTCGGGGGCCTCTGTCTTGGCGATCTTGCCAGTACTAGGGGTGCCTGACCCTTCGGAAGTCAATAGTGCTTTATCCCTTTGCTTCTTACTGCACTTCTTAGGCTTCTTCTGACAGGTGGATTCATCATCATCCTCTGAATCAACATCAATAAAATCTTCTTCTCCAGGCAACTTCCTTCCTTCCTCCATCTGTGCACACTTATCCGCTAGGGTGTACAACTCCTTTATAGTCTTAGGCAACTGCATGTTCATCCTGGCACGAATTCGGCGGTTGCGCACATTGGACTGGAAGGCAGCTATCACTGCTGCCTGATGGATATTTGGAATATTTCTATGAACTTTACTGAACCTTTGCAAATACTTACGGAGGGTTTCTCCTTCCTTCTGCTAGACAAGCTGCAGATCGCTGGGGCGGCCCAGATCCTGGTGGCCACCGGTGAAAGAGCCGATGAACTCGTGGCACAGATCTGCCCACGACGAAATGGAGTTCTCCGGCAGGTGCATCAGCAAAGACCTTACGTTGGATTTGAGTGCCAACGGGGAGTAGTTGGTGAACACCTTCTCATCTCTCCCCTGGCAGCCTGAACAACGATGGTGTAGATGCTCAGGAACTCTGTCGAGTTCAGTCTTCTGGCGTACTTCTCAGGTATCTCTGGCTTGAACGTGCGAACGGACAGCCAACAGACTTGTTGCAACTCATGGGTGAAGGCAGGGCAGCCAACCTTGAAGGGTAGGAGCTCGTCAGCACCAAGAGTGGGCTCATCGACGTCGGGGCCACTGCCCCGTCGGCTCGGAGGAGGTTTCCGTGGCATTGCTCGACGATGCACATGTCTCCTCTCCGCCCATCTTTCGGGGTTCGCCGTTGGCCTGGACGTGCCTGAGGATCAGAAGAGGCCATCGAGGCATAATCGGGGTCTTGATTTGGTCGTGCCCGCGCCAGCCGCCGTGGCGGGGATTGCACCATGGGGACGGCCTCCTCCGTGCAGGCAGCGGCATGGGCTGTTGCCGTGGCTTGGGGAGGTCGCGGCGGGGTAGCTCGTCGTGAGCCCTCAGATTTGGTGAAACCGAGCAGACTTTGGATGGTGGCACGCCACTCGTCCATCTGCTCGACCGCTGGTAGAAACCTCAGCAGCAGCTGAGCCCGCGCCATGGCCTCCGAGGCTGATCTTGGCATAAATGATGATGATGTCGATCGCGCTGTCACTTGGCTTCTGGCGGAGCTAGTGGCAGCTGCACTACGCCCCCGCTACTATGGTGCAACCACCTGGGCAGCAGTGTGGTGAGGCGGAGGTGCTTGAGGGCCATCAGCCCCATTGGGCGCACCAGTTCGGTCAGCCCGCCCTGGGGAGAGCGCACGCGCAGCAGTCGTGCCTGCGGTGAGGACGTCTTTAAGGCAGTGGCTCACCCCGGAACGAGCTCCATCAATGTGGCTATGCCCGTCAACGGCCAGAGCGAGGCCGTCGGGGTGTTGCTGATGTCGCTGTCCTCCGGCGTCTTCTGCTCCCGCGTCGGCCGCGAGGAGGATGTCGGTGGCATTGCCTGCCCCAACCACACCCCCTGCAGCATTCGCTTCCTCGTGCGTCTTCGCGCCCCCTGCAGCGTTGGAGGCCACGGTAGCGGAGCCTTCGAGGTGGATGGATGAGCTGAAGGAGCTGATTTCTTCTTGGGCGCCATGGTCGATGGTGCCGTCGATGATGCAGATGGCGATGAAGATAACGCGATGCTTATGTCTTCAGGTTCGTGCAAGCGTTCCCCCTACCTGGCGCGCCAAAGATATCGCGGGAAACCATGGCCACCTATGGGACCAGGATGGCCCCTAGCTGGTTCGACAGGGGGGAGTCGCATTGCACAAAGAGCAGACCAATGCAAGGCAGCACAACAGGGATCACACAGGCAGTTTTACCCAGGTTCAGGCTGCCGTGAGGCGTAAAACCCTACTCCTGCTTTGGTGCATTGATTGGGAAAAGGTGGTGGTGGTGCGTAGTACACTTTCCCGGCATGGTTGCTTCAAGGCAGCGGCGACTACGCGCGTACGGGAGTGTGAGTGATCTAAACTTCTAACCCCCAGAATCATTGCCATGGGTCTCCTTTTATACATCAAGGGGTTACCACAGTGGCAAATAAGTCAATAGACACTGATATGATAGCAAACAGTGCTATCACCCCTAACTCTGCAGACTGACAGCATGCATTTAATGCGCCACTTAGTGGCAGGTCATTGGTTGCCTGGCAAGGCTTGCGCACCGTCTTGAGCTTGCGTTGGTTTTCCTTGAAGAGGAAAGGGTGATGCAGAAATAGTGGCATAAGTATTTCCCTCAGTTTTTGAGAACCAAGGTATCAATCCAGTAGGAGGCTCCTCAAAAGACCCACGCACCTACACAAACAAACAAAGAACTCGCAACCAACGCAATAAAAGGGTTGTCAATCCCTTCACGGCCACTTGCGAAAGTGAGGTCTGATAGAGATAGTATGACAAGATAAATACATTTTTGGTATTTTATAATATAGATAGGAAAAGTAAAGATACAAATAAAAGTAGATGGAAAACTTATATGATAAAAGATAGACCCGGGGCCATAGGTTTCACTAGTGGCTTCTCTCAAGATAGTATAAGTATCACGGTGGGTGAACGAATTACTGTCGAGCAATTGATAGAAAAGCGAATAATTATGAGATTATCTAGGCATGATCATGTATATAGGCATCACGTCTGCGACAAGTAGACAGACTCCTGCCTGCATCTACTACTATTACTCCACACATCGACCGCTATCCAGCATGCATCTAAAGTATTAAGTTCATAAAAACAGAGTAACGCATTAAGAAAGATGACATGATGTAGAGGGATAAACTGATGCAATGTGATATAAACCCCATCTTTTTATCCTCGATGGCAACAATACAATACGTGCCTTGCAACCCCTATTGTCAATGGGTAAGGACACCGCAAGGTTGAACCCAAAGCTAAGCACTTCTCCCATGGCAAGAAAGATCAATCTAGTAGGCCAAACCAAACTGATAATTCGAAGAGACTTGCAAAGATAACTCAATCATACATAAAAGAATTCATAGGAGATTCAAATATTTCTCATAGATAAACTTGTTCATAAACCCACAATTCATCGGATCTCGACAAACATACCGCAAAAAGAGTTACATCGAATAGATCTCCACAAGAGAGTGGGAGAACATGGTATATAGATCCAAAAAGAGAGAAGAAGCCATCTAGCTAATAGCTATGGACCCGAAGGTCTGTGGTAAACTACTCACAACTCATCGGAGGGGCTATGGTGTTGATGCAGAAGCCCTCCATGGTCGATTCCCCCTCCGGCGGAGTGCCGACAAAGGCTCCAAGATGGGACCTCGTGGATACAGAAGGTTACGGTGGTAGAAATTGTTTTTCGTTGGTTCCCTGGATGTTTTCAGGGTACGTGAGTATATATAGGAGGAAGAAGTAGGTCGGTGGCTGCCCGAGGGGCCCACAAGATAGGGGGCGCGCCCTGTAGGGGTGGGCGCGCCCTCCACCCTCATGGCCGCCTCGGCTGCTTCTTGACTTGCACTCCAAGTCCTCTAGATCACATTTGTTCCAAAAATCACGCTCCCAAAGGTTTCATTCTGTTTGGACTCCGTTTGATATTCCTTTTCTTTGAAATACTAAAATAGGCAAAAAAAAAGCAATACGGGCTGGGCCTCCGGTTAGTAGGTTAGTCCCAAAAATGATATAAATGTGTAAAATAAATCCCATAAACATCCAAAAGGGGTAATATAACAGCATGGAACAATCAAAAATTATAGATACGTTGGAGACGTATCAGCTTGCCAGGCTAATTCGCCAGATCCACGCCAGCTCGCTTGACACGTCCCTGGACGGGTGTCATTTGTAGGTTCACTTGGTAGGAAGTGGCCGCCATGTGGCGAATGGCTGCCACTTAATCATCCTGCATCTTGACACCGCACTGATCCATGACGTGGGTCGTGGTGGAGCAGTCGGTGGGGTGATCTGGTCTCCGCGGGTCCCGGCAGCCCTGCCTGGATGCCTTGGTCCTCTTCTTCCGGGGGTGGCCTCGCCCCTTGCAGGGCATGCCTGCCTGGCAAGGGACGCCTCTTCCTTGGTAATATTTTTCTCCACTGCATTAGCCTTAGTTCCTCATGATCCGTTAGCTTGTTCTTCGAGTCTCTTGGTCTCTTGTTCTGGTGCTTCAATCTTGATCTTGTGCATGTGCACAGTCAGGTCAACAGGCCCTGGGTCTGTTGCACCGACACTTATTTTCATTTTTCTGATTTAGTATGAATTAGTTATGAAGTTTTCAAAGTGATGGTCAAACGGTCAAAGGGCAAAAGCATAAGAGGAGCAAAGTGACTTGGACAGCATGGATGGCTTTTGGAAATTAGGGGTAAAACAGTCGAGTGGGACACAACTAGGGGCATAAAACTAATTATCCTTTAAAAAACATGCAAATGTGATGCACTTTGTGAAGGAAATATGCCCTAGAGGCAATAATAAAGTTGTTATTTTATATTTCCTTATATCATGATAAATGTTTATTATCATGCTAGAATTGTATTAACTGGAAACTTAGTACATGTGTGGATACAAAGACAAAACAAAGTGTCCCTAGTATGCCTCTACTTGACTAGCTCGTTAATCAAAGACGGTCATGTTTCCTGACCATAGACATGTGTTGTCATTTAATGAACAGGATCACATCATTAGAGAATGATGTGATGGACAAGACCCATCCGTTAGCTTAGCATGACGATCATTAAGTTTTATTGCTATAGCTCTCTTCATGACTTATACATGTTCCTCTGACTATGAGATTATGCAACTCCCGAATACCGGAGGAACACCTTGTGTGCTATCAAACGTCACAATGTAACTGGGTGATTATAAAGATGCTCTACAGGTGTCTCTGAAGGTGTTTGTTGAGTTGGCATAGATCGAGATTAGGATTTGTCACTTTGTGTATCAGAGAGGTATCTCTAGGCCCTCTCGGTAATGCTCATCACTATAAGCCTTGCAAGTAATGTGACTAATGAGTTAGTTATGGGATGATGCATTATGGAACGAGTAAAGAGACTTTCCAGTAACAAGATTGAACTAGGTATGAAGATACCGACGATCAAATCTCGGGCAAGTAGCATACCGATGACAAAGAGAAGAATGTATGTTGTTATGTAGTTTGACCGATAAAGATCTTCGTAGAATATGTAGGAACCAATATGAGCATCCAGGTTCCGCTATTGGTTATTGATCGGAGATGTGTCTCGATCATGTCTACATAGTTCTCGAACCCGTAGGGTCCGCATGCTTAATGTTCGATGACAATTTGTATTATGAGTTATGTGTTTTGGTGACCAAAGTTTGTTCGGAGTCCCGGATGAGATCACGGACATGACGAAGAGTCCCGAAATGCTCGAGAGATAAAGATTCATTTATTGGAAAGTTATATTCAGACATCGGAATGGTTCTAAGTGATTCGGATATATTTTTGTGGAGTACCGAGGGGTTACTAGAACCCTTCGGGGAAGTTTTGGGCCAACATGGACCTAAGGGAGAGAGAGGGAAGCCCGCGGGGGGGTGGCCGCACGCCCCCCTCCTAGGAGTCTGAATAGGACAAGGAGGAGGGGGCGGCATCCCCCTTCCCTTTCTCTCTCCCTCTCCTTCCTATTCCCTCCAGTGGAGAAAGGAAAAGGGGGGTAAGAACGGTTCTTACTAGAAGCCCGTAGCAGCCACATAAAAATTGACGAAAAAAAAGTAGAGGATGTCTAACTTGTTTTTGCAGGGCTTGCTGTGATGTGTATGGTCAAGGCATGATGTGATATAAATTGTTGTATGAGATGATCATGTTTTGTAACAAAGTTATCAGCAACTGGCAGGAGCCATATGGTTGTTGCTTTATTGTATGAAATGCAAGCGCCATATAATTGCTTTGATTTATCGCTATGCGATAGCAATAGTTGCAAAAGCAATATTTGGCGAGACGACCATGTGATGACACGCTGATAAAGATCAAGATGATGGAGATCGTGATGGTACTTTGGAGATGGAGATAAAAGGCACAAGATGATGATGGCTCATGTCACATATTTTGATTGCATGTGATGTTTATCTTTTTTTGCATCTTTTTTTGCTTAGTACGTCGGTAGCATTGTAAGATGATCCCTCACTAAATTTCAAGGTATAAGTGTTCTCCCTGAGTATGCACCGTTGCTACAGTTCATCGTGCCGAGACACCACGTGATGATCGGGTGTGATAAGCTCTACGTTCACATACAATGGGTGCAAGCCAGTTTTGCACGTGCAGAATACTCGGGTTAAACTTGACAAGCCTAGAATATGCAGATATGGCCTCGGAACATTGAGACCGAAAGGTCGAACGTGAATCATATAGTAGATATGATCAACATAGAGATGTTCACCATTGAAAACTACTCCATCTCACGTGATGATCGGACATGGTTTGGTTGATATGGTTCACGTGATCATTTAGATGACTTGAGGGATGTCTATCTAAGTGGGAGTTCTTTAGTAATATGATTAAATGAACTTTAATTTATCATGAACTTAGGCCTGATAGTATTTGCAAATTATGTTGTAGATCAATAGCTCACGTTGTTGCTACCCTATGTTTTTTGATATGTTCCTAGAGAAAACTAAGTTGAAAGATGATAGTAGCTATGATGCGGACTGGGTCCGTGATCTGAGGTTTATCCTCATTGCTGCACAGAAGAACTATGTCCTTTATGCACCGCTAGGTGACAGACCTATTGCAGGAGCAGATGCAGACGTTATGAACATTTGGCTAGCTCAATATGATGACTACTTGATAGTTTAGTGCACCATGCTTTACGGCTTAGAACCGGGACTTTGAAAAACGTTTTGAATGCCAAGGAGCATATGAGATTTTCCAAGAGCTGAAATTGGTATTTCAGACTTATGCTTGTTTTGAGAGGTATGAGACATATGACAAGTACTTCGCCTAAAAGATGGAGGAGAATAGCTCAGCTAGCGAGCATGTGCTTAGAATGTCTGCGTACTACAATCGCTTGTGGGAGTTAATCTTCCAGATAAGATAGTGATTGATAGAGTTTTCTAAGTCATCATCACCAAGTTACTAGAATTTCGCCATGAACTATAATATGCAAGGGATGACAAAAGCGATTCCTGAGCTCTTCGTGATGCTGAAATCGACGAAGGTAGAAATCAAGAAAATGCATCAAGTGTTGATGATTAAACAAGATCACTAGTTTCAAGAAAAGGGCAAAGGGAAATAAAGGGAACTTCAAGAAGAATGGCAAGCAAGTTGTCACTCCCGTAAAGAAGGCCAAAGTTGGACCTAAGCCTAAAACTGAGTGCTTCTACTGCAAAGGAATTGGTACCCCAAATATTTGGCAGATAAGAAGGATGGCAAAGTGAACAAAGGTATATTTGATATACATGTTATTGATGTGTACCTTACTAGTGCCCTAGAGGCAATAATAAAGTTGTTATTTTATATTTCATTATATCATGATAAATGTTTATTATTCATGCTAGAGGCAATAATAAAGTTGTTACTTTATATTTCATTATATCATGATAAATGTATATTATTCATGCTAGAATTGTATTAACGGAAACTTAGTACATGTGTAGATACATAGAAAAAACAAAGTGTCCCTAGTATGCCTCTACTTGACTAGCTCGTTAATCAAAGATGGTCATGTTTCCTGACCATAGACATGTGTTTTCGTTTGATGAACGGGATCACATCATTAGAGAATGATGTGATGGACAAGACCCATCCGTTAGCTTAGCATAATGATCATTAAGTTTTATTGCTATAGCTTTCTTCATGACTTATACATGTTCCTCTGACTATGAGATTATGCAACTCCCAAATACCGGAGGAACACCTTGTGCAATCAAACATCGCAATGTAACTGGGTGATTATAAAGATGCTCTATAGGTGTCTTCAAAGGTGTTTGTTGAGTTGGCATAGATCGATATTAGGATTTGTGAATAATGAGTTAGTTACGAGGTGATCTCTGGGCCCTCTCGGTAATGCTCATCACTATAAGCCTTGCAAGCAATATGACTAATGAGTTAGTTACGGGATGATGCATTACGGAACGAGTAAAGAGACTTGTAGGTAATGAGATTGAACTAGGTATGAAGATACCGATGATCGAATCTTGGGCAAATAACATACCGATGACAATGGTAACAACTTATGTTGTTATGCGGTTTGACCGAAAAAGATCTTCGTAGAAGATGTAGGAACCAATATGAGCATCCAAGTTCCGCTATTGGTTATTGATCGGAGATGTGTGTCGATCATGTATACATAGTTCTCGAACCCGTAGGGTCCGCACGCTTAATGTTTGATGACGATTTGTATTATGAGTTATGTGTTTTGGTGACAAAATTTTGTTTGGTGTCCCGGATGAGATCACAGAAATCACGGGGAGTCTCGAAATGGTTGGGAGATAAAGATTCATATATTGGAAGGTTATATTCAGATATCGGAATGGTTTCGAGTGATTTAGATATTTTTCCGGACTACCTAGGGGTAACCGGAACCCCCCGAGGAAGTTTTGGGCCAACATGGGCCTAAGGGAGAGAGAGAGAGAGAGGGAAGCCCGCGGGGGGTGGCCGCGCGCTCCCCTCCTAGGGAGTCCGAATAGGACAAGGAGGAGGGGACGGCGCCCCCCTTCCCTTTCCCTTTCCCTTTCCCTCTCCTTCCTATTCCCTCCGGTGGAGAAAGGAAAAGGGGGGGAATCCTACTTGGACTAGGAGTCCAAGTAGGACTCCCCCCATGGCGCCCCCCTCCTAGCCACCGGCCTCTCTTCCCCCCTCCTTTATATATATGGGCAGGGGGCACCCCAAAGGTACATCAATTGTTCTCTTAGCCGTGTGCGGTGCCCCCCTCCATAGTTTACTCCTCCGGTCATAGCGTCGTAGTGCTTAGGCGAAGCCCTACACGGATCACATCACCAACACCGTCATCACGCCGTGGTGCTGACGAAACTCTCCCTTGGCCCTCTGCTTGATCAAGAGTTTGAGGGACGTCATTGAGCTGAACGTTTGCTGAACTCGGTGTGCCATACATTTGGTGCTAGATTGGTTGGATCGTGAAGACGTTCGACTACATCAACTGCGTTAATCTAACACTTCCGCTTTCGGTCTACGAGGGTACGTGGACACACTCTCCCCCTCTCATTGCTATTCATCTCTTAGATAGATCTTGCGTGAGCATAGGAAATTTTTTGAAATTGCATGCTACGTTCCCCCAACACTTTGGTCTTAGAAAAAGTCCACTACGAAGAACTTTTTAGTACATTCCATTTAAGACAAAATGCATTTTAAAAAACATGCAAATGTGATGCACTTTGGTCTTAACAGGAAGTCCACTACAAAGGACTTTTCAGTACACTCCACTTAAACCAAAATGCATTTAAAAATGCGGTTCTCTTGCCCATCTAATGCAGTGCGGTTTATAGTCTGAAGTAGTGTGGCTTTCTGTATGATGCAGTTCACGCGTCGATTTTGGTGTCGTGAAAAACAATGTCCGCATTTTGATAATTTCAAAACTGCTCTTAAACCATAAGGAATTAGAGAGAGTGTTCTAAATGAAAAGATTGTGCATCGTCGATATGTTTCCAAGGTGTGTCATTTGCATCATTTCGATGAGTTATTTAATTTTTTTGTGAAAATACGCTTGTTGTCCCTCATCGGGTGTCGTACTATATTCAAAATTCATCTAAAACCATAAGAAATCTCCGAAAATGTTCTACATATGAAAGTCGCGCCAATTCCATAGTTTTTCAACAGTGTATCGCATGCCTCGTTTCAACATAAGGTTACAAATTGTAGCTAAAACCGTACCGAAAATATCACAAATTTGAAAAACTGAATTTCCGTGTTTTGGTAAATTTGAAACTGCTCTTAAAATCTTAAGGAATTAGAGATGGTGTTCTATATGAAAAAGTTGCGCCTCGGCGATATTTTTCTCACGACGTATCATTTGCTTCATTCTGACAAGCGTTCTAGAAAAACTTGTGAAAACACGCTCACTGCCACTCGTCATGTGCCGCACAATTTTTGAAACTGCTCTTAAACCGTGAGTAATCTTGAAAAGTGTTCAACATGGTGAAGTTGCCTATAATCCATAGCTTTCCAACGGTGTATCACATGTCTCATTCTGACAAAAAGTTTAAAAAATGAATCGATAACAGTACCAAAAAATTGCATGTAGTTTTTGGTGATGAGAAGTTCACTCGCCTCAGTGTTGCAGTACTCTTGCTTCAAAAATGCCATGCACTTGCGTTGAGCATGCAGTTCAGAAGTGTGTGCAGAATTTTATTCTACTAATATTAGTAGAATATACCAGTTATGTACTTCTGTTTGCCTCTCTTGTTCAGATTGTAATAACAATTTATTAGAAATTAAGCATGCATATCGATTATTGATTATATATATGGGGCTCGACAAAATAACACATCCAAAACCTAGGAGTTGTCGGCAAAGCAATATCGGTTATATAATTTGTTGATTATCGACATTCTACATATAATTCCTCGTTTATTAGCCTAACATTGCATTGAAATTAAATAACTATATACATATGCATCATATATATAGTTAGCCAGCTGGTCGCCACCGGAGGTGCCACCATTGGAGTTGTCGGTGCGAGGGGACGCCTTATCATCGCAGATGGACACATGGGTGCATTTCGTAGAGTTGGGGTGGACTTCAATGCCGGCAAGGCGACCCCATCACTAGGGAGGCGTTTGGTAGCCTGCATTAGGCCCGGCCAGGCCCATGCGGGAAGTTTTTGTCATGTTCGGTTACCAGGGTCACATTGAAAAGTTGGCCCGCACGAAACTCAAAGCACCTCTCAGCCTGCATTTAGAGGAACACTCAAATCGTACGTTTCTACCGGGCCAGGCTGAGGCAAGCCACCCTCGAGCGCACATAGTGGGCCCTCTTGCATGAGAGGATGCGAACGGTATACACCATATACGTTGTTTCTTCTTCCACCTTTGGTAAGCTCCTTCTCTAATCTCCTTTCTTAGGTCCCTTCTAATCCACACAACAGTGCATCGATTTGAGATAAGCTCTTCATGAAAAAGATGTGCATCGATGTTATGATTCCATTTTTGTGATCAGTTCATATTTTCGTCAACTATAAATGTTTAATTTCATGATCATTTTTTGAGCTATTTTGGAAGAATTTGGTCAAATTCGTCGCGCACGGTCGACCGTTTGAATTTTCCTTCGGTCAGTAGTTTCATCTTACAGTTTCACATGACTTTCATGTTGCACATTTTCTATTACAATGAACGTAGATGATTAAATCTAACTTCTTCCCCGTGAAAAGTATATATGCATATGTGTGATATGTGTTAATGACACTCCTTAATCTCGGTCCCATCTCCTGTGTCCTCCTACACTAGCGTCACCGCCGGTGTCGGCATGTCTCTCCTCTCGGCCTCCTCTCTCGCGTGTTGTTGCACAAGTACCAGCGCCGGTGTCGTTCCTCTCAACCTCCTCCCCCATGTCCTCCTACACTAAATCCATCACCGACGTCGTTCCTCTCGGCTTCCTCGCTCGCGTCCTACTACATTAGCGATGTCGCCATCGTGGTTCTCTCTCGCGTGTTGTTGCATTAGCGCCACTGCCGTCATCGTTCCTCTCGGCCTCCTTGCTCATGTCCTACTACACTAGCACGGTTGTCGTTCCTCTCTGTCTCCTCTCTCATGTCCTGCTACACTGAAGTCATCGTCGACGTCGTTCCTCTCGGCCTCCACACTCGCATCCTACTACAATGGCGATGTCATCATTGTTGTTCTTTTTGACCTCCTCCTCTGCGTCCTAGTACACTGACTTCGTCATCGTCATCGTTCTTTTTGGCATCCTCCTCCACGTCCTACTATGCTGACGACGCCATGGCGGGCACACAACATTTTTTCACCATCATCCTCTGTCCCAACACCTTCCTACTCGTTACTCCACATGGAATTTCTCTAGGGCGACAGTGCTAGCAAATAGCTCACTGTGCCGCTGATGAGACCACTCGCCCTCGACTCCGTGCTCGTGGTGTCGGACGCGGCGCCCTGACCACCGCCCACCGCTATTGCTAAAGCACTCAAGCGTAACACTGTGTGTTATGGGTAGTTGACTAGTTGTTAAGTCTTAATCATATTCTCTGCAAGCAACCAAACAACATACACTCATCTGACCACATACAATGTGAGCAACCAAACATGGTGTGTAGAGGCATCGTTACGATGCAGGGAGAGGACATGTAGGCAACCAAACTAAGTGCAGATGTTGGTTTTTTGGCCTGCATTTTCTCAGCCAGGACCAACTGGGACGAGTATGCAAATTGGCAAAAAAACAATGCAGGTAACCAAAACGCCCTAGAGGCACTCGTGGGGTCGTGTACCATGATGGCGCCCACCATTATTGAGCACCCTGCATTCTGAAACATAGGCGCAGGGCGGACGGCGTGTCGGTCTGCCTAGGCTCACCTAACAGTCAGACCATGGGGTTCTGGTGGCCGTGGCATGGCATTGGCATGTGGTTGAGCCGCCTTCAATGTGATCCGCACAGGACTCCTCATATACCAGTTGGAGGAGTGGATCATTGCTGGGCATCTCGTTGGCCATCAATGTCGGGCTAGTATGACATACAAAGGATATGGGGGAGGAATTAATAATGGCGAGAGGGGGCACTGGCGGCGGGGCTTTTTATAGCTGTGGGCACGGCCCGGTTGTACGCTTGGCGGGAACAATTATGAGCGGAGGGATAGTTTGGAGGGAATGAGTGCCTGCCATTACTAGGCTTGGTTCCTGGTGAGGAAGAACATGTCAGACTAGTTTGGTCATGGTGCTACATCAATAAGCAGAGCTCATCTTCCTTCTGAACTTCCCTATGTTAAATGCTAGTTATCGCACAAGTTGTTTTTCACGGAACTATGTGCATAGCTAAAACATTTCTTTTAGCAAACTGTGCGTTGAATTGACAGAAAATCCTATGCGCCAATGGTAACTATCACAAATGAGTGTCTTAAACTTGTTTGTCTAACTTTCAAATCATCACACCGGAGTAATCGTATTAAACATATGTGAAGCTCTAAGTCATTGCACACACTTTGTTTTTACAAAGCCATTGCCAATCAATGCCCACAGTTTCAAAATAGGGATGACGTGCGTTATGCTCAGATATCACACATGCAGTGTTATGGTCAGCGGTGTGCCCACTTACTCACATGGTCTTTGAGGGAGTCCTGGACTAGGGGGTGTCCGGATAGCCGAACTATCATCATTGGCCGGACTCCAAGACTATGAAGATACAAGATTGAAGACTTCATCCCGTGTCCGGATGGGACTTTCCTTGGCGTGGAAGGCAAGCTTGGTGATACGGATATATAGATCTCCTACCATTGTAACCGACTCTGTGTAACCCTAGCCCTCTCCGATATCTATATAAACCGGAGGGTTTTAGTCCATAGGACGAACAACAATCATACCATAGGCTAGCTTCTAGGGTTTAGCCTCCTTGATCTCGTGGTAGATCCACTCTTGTACTACCCATATCATCAATATCAATCAAGCAGGAGTAGGGTTTTACCTCCATCGAGAGGGCCCGAACCTGGGTAAAAACATCGTGTCCCTTGTCTCCTGTTACCATCCGCCTAGACGCACAGTTCGGGACCCCCTACCCGAGATCCACCGGTTTTGACACCGACATTAGTGCTTTCATTGAGAGTTCCTCTGTGTCGTCGCTCATAGGCCCGATGGCTCCTTCGATCGTCAATAACAACGCGGTCCAGGGTGAGACTTTTCTCCCCGGACAGATCTTTGTATTCGGCGGCTTCGCACTACGGACCAATTCGCTTGGCCGTCTAGAGCAGATCGAAAGCTATGCCCCTGGCCATCAGGTCAGATTTGGAAGTTTGAACTTCACAGCCGACATCCGCAGAGACTTGATCTTCGACGGATTCAAGCCACAGCCGAGCGCGCCGCACTATACGATGGGCATGACCTAGCTCTACCGCCGGACAGTTCCCTGGATGCCGCACAAAAGTCCGCTCTGACCCTTAACTCGGAGCCGACTGCGCCGATCGAGGATGGGTGCCTAGACACCACCTCGGGGGCTGCTACCTCTACGGCGATAGAGCCAAATACCGACCCTGTCCCTTGTGAAGCTCGTGACTCCGAGGTGCCGGACTCCTCGCTGGACTCCAAACCTCCCGCGCCCCTACCAATCGAATCTGACTGGGTGCCGATCATGGAGTTCACCGCTGTGGACATCTTTCAGCACTCGCCTTTTGGCGACACCCTAAATTCGCTAAAGTATCTCTCGTTATCAGGAGAGCCCTGGCCGGACTGTGGTCAGGACGGTTGGGATGTGGACGACGAAGAAATTCAAAACCCACCCACCACCCACTTTGTAGCCAATGTCGACGATCTAACCGACATGATAGATCTCGACTCCGAAGATATCGACGGTATGGACGACGATGCCGGAGACGACCAAGAACTAGCGCCCACAGGGCACTGGAAAGCCACCTCAACTCACGATGTATACATGGTGGATACACCAACAGGAAGCAATAACGAGGAACAACGGGACGCTGTGAGGCATAATTCCCCCGAAAAACAACCAAAACAGCGACGCAAGTGTCGCCCGAAGTCCCGCCTCGATAACAACAGCACCCATATCGACCCAGCCATAGAGAAGGGCGAACCAATGGACGACGAACATGCAACCAAGCAACCATCCGAACAAGAGGAATTGGATAAACAGTCCATCCCTGGCGAAAACAACAGTCCGGATGATCTCACGTCGGACACATTGTTAGAACAGAAAAATCTTCACAAAAGGCTCGTCACCACTGCACGGAGTCTGAAGAAGCAAAAGCGGAAGCTCAAAACAGCGGAATACATACTCAGAATGAGATGGAGCAAGGTACTCAAGACCGCGGACAAGTACGGCGATAGCCACCAATCAAAGAGCTACCCGAAGCGCACACTATTGCCCGAATTCGACGAAGAGGCCATGGAGCCCCCACAATCAAAAAATAAAGGGGCTGCCCAGTCGGATAGACGACCACATGGCAAACAAAGAGCGGCAAGCGGCGCCGCACACAAGCCGGCACATGATCCACATAAGGATCTTCACAAAAAAGATAGCCCGGTCAGGTCCATCTATGGGCCAAGAAGGAAGGCTCCTGGGAGCAAAACAACACGACGAGTGTTCAAAAATAATGGCACACCTAAATACAGGGGCGCCGCACACCCCCTATGTTTCACCGATGAGGTACTAGATCATGAATTTCCAGCGGGATTCAAGCCCGTAAACATAGAGGCATACGACGGAACAACAGACCCCGGAGCCTAGATTGAGGATTACATCCTACACATACATATGGCTAGAGGAGACGATCTCCACGCCATAAAATACCTACCCCTCAAGCTCAAAGTGCCAGCCCGTCACTGGCTCAAAAGCCTCCCAGAAAATACCATTGGAAGTTGGGAAGAGCTAGAGGACGCATTTCGGGAAAATTTTCAGGGGACTTATGTCCGCCCTCCGGATGCAGACGATTTAAGTCACATAACTCAACAACCCGGAGAGTCAGCCCGCAAATTCTGGAACAGGTTCCTTACCAAAAAGAACCAAATAGTCGACTGTCCGGATGCCAAAGCCTTAGCAGCCTTCAAACATAACGTCCGAGACGAATGGCTCGCCAGACACCTCGGCCAGGAAAAGCCAAGGACAATGGCCGCATTAACAAGCCTCATGACCCGCTTTTTCACGGGAGAAGATAGCTGGCTGGCAAGATGCAGCACCAGCGACCCGAGTACATCCGAGGTCAGAGATGGAAAGGCGAAACCACAACGTAGAAAAGACCAGCGTCGGAATAAGGAAAATAGCCCAAAGAGCACGGCAGTTAATGCCGGGTTCAAAAGCTCTAGGCCGAACATCAAAACACTGCCTCTTAAGGAAAACAGTGACGAGCTATTCAATCTAAACAAAATCTTGCACAAGATATGTCAAATCCACAGTACCCCCAGGAAGCCTGCAAACCATACCCACAGAGATTGTTGGGTCTTCAAGCAGTCCGTCTGACTTAACGCCGAACACAAGGGGCTCGACGCACCAAGTGAGGACGACGACGAACCCCACAAGCAGAGCACCGGGAAACAAAAGACTTTCCCACAACAAGTCAAAATAGTGAATTCACTTCAAGTGATAACAAGGAAAAATAGGGCGGCACCTACTAAAGTATGCGCCGCACGGTCCACCCCAGCGGAGTCCCGAAACTGGATGTCACAACCAATTACTTTCGACCATCAGGATTACTCCAGAGGTATTCGAAACGCAGGATGGACTGCTTTGATATTGGATCCTATAATCGACGGGCTACAGTTTACACAAGTCCTAATGGATGGTGGCAGCGATATAAACCTGCTATACCAGGACTCAATCCGCAGAATGGGGATAGACCCTACCAAAATTCGCCATAGCAACACTTCCTTTAAAGGAGTAACGCCAGGCCCTTATGCCAATTGTACGGGCTCCTTATTACTAGAAGTTGTGTTCGGTTCATCCGACAACTTCCGTCGCGAAAAGCTAGTCTTACATATCGCCCCATTTAAAAGTAGCCATCAAGCACTATTGGGACGCGAAGCTTTTGCCCGCTTTAACGCAATACCGCATTACGCGTCTCTTACACTCAAAATGCCCGGTCCACGCGGTATCATCTCATTAAAAGGTAACTTCAAGTGTTCCTCGACCGCGGAAGAACATGAGACTGCCTTGACAGCTACACACTAATACGGCTTTGATGATCAAAGCTCCTAAAACAGGTCATTCAGACCCCAGACACGGTTAGACGAGTCCGGTATAAATAAACAAGGGGCTTACTAGCCACATACCCCTTTACAAGGGGCTGAAAGCATGAACAATGAGAGCCAATAAAGCTCAATTTTATTCATTTTTTAAATCATGCTCTGTTTTAAATACATTTTTCGCACGCTCTTTTTCCAAACTAAGTTGTTCTCTCTTTACAAATGAACAACAAGCTACACCCGTCCAGGATACAGCACAACGGAGACACGGGCGCAGACGTGCAGCAGGGACCCGTTACAAGGATTCTTTTCAGATTAAGACCCTGCATAAACCTTTTTTACTGTCTCTTGTTGATACACATCCCCCGGTCTCTTACCATAACCGTGGAGGAGGCTGGCGTTTTGGCATCGGCCGCGTCAGAAGTTTTTGCGCGTACCTGGACACTAGGGGCTTAGGGCATTGTTCTGCCCGTCATCATAAAGACCGAATACCTTAGGGAGTGTTCGGTGTCTCGAGTTAGGCCTTATATGCATCAGCTCCAAATCATGTCTTTGGTCAAATGTTGGGTTTGCCCGGCTCCTGTGTTTTGCTGCCTTACGTTCCCCTCTATCGGCTAACGCGGCACCAGGAGAACTACTGCGATTGTGCCCCGGTTCGGCCGGGTGAGCACCTCAGTAGAGAAAGCCGAAAACTAACTGTCATGATATAGCGAGAGACTGGTCAACCACTCGATCGACCACCGGAATGTTTAGAATTCCTCCGCTTTGACGAAGGACCGTTTCCCGGTCAGGCACACACGCGCCTCGAGTTCGGAGAGCGCGGTGCCCCTAGGGGCTATATAGTAGCCCCACCATCGAAATCCTATGGCTAAGTGAAAGTGATAAAGCATTATAGTCTGGTTGCCTAGTTTGCTATGCTATCAACTCCTTCACAGGACCAAGACGTTGGATTAAGTGTGAAAATGCGCCTTTTTGCAAACACCCCCGCACCATGTGCGTGGGGGCTGAAGCCGAAGACTGCCATCTTTCAGGTTATATGTACATATACATTAACAGCCGCACGGGAGATATTTCAATACTTGAACGCACAAGTATAAAAAGCCCTTATATTATAAATATAGTTTTACAAATCATACATGTCATTTGAACATAACGTTTTTCGAGCACTGCGACTCTATTAAGCGAGCGCCCCGCAGGACTTCCTCAAAATAGTGCTCGGCGGGTAATCGGCTTCTGTCTGAACCCCGGGATGCAACGTCAGTGGCATCCATCTCTGCCCAGCATGTTTTGACACGGGCGAGGGCCATCCGTGCACCCTCTATGCATGCCGACCGCTTCATCGCCTTGATATGCGGAACCGCATCAAGGAACTGTTGCACCAAGCCAAAATAACTCTCCGGCTTGGGCCTGTCCGGCCACAGATGAGCCACGACATCCTTCATGGCAAGTCCGGACAACCTGTTCAGCTCAGCCCACTCAGCCAATCGATCAGTTAATGGAAGTGGACGCTCCGGACTATGGAATTGAGACCAAAAAATCTCTTCCATCTCGTGATCCTTTTGGCTTCGGAAGTGCACGACCGCGTCCGCCGCACTCGCCGCCAAATTCAGATAAGTATCCTCCGCACCCCACAACTGGCCCAACTGAGCATACTTCGGGTCCGTAAACTTCCTACGCAGTAGAAAGGGTTGTCTAGCCGCAATATCCCCGGCCTGACGCAGCTCCTCCTTTATAGCCCTCATTGCGGAGCGGCCATCTTTGGCTTAGGCAGTGGCCTTCTTCAGGTCCTCTTGCTCCGCTTGGCGTTCTCTTTCAAGAAGCTCATAGTGGTCGGTAGCATCCTTCAGCTTCACGGCCATTTCGGCCATCTCCTCCCTGCTTCAGCAGTGAGCAGCCTTTTCGGCTTTTAGTTCTTCGGGCGCCTTCGAGGCAGCCGCATCACTCTTTCTGGCTTGCTCCTTGACTCGGGCAAGCTCCGCCCGAAGCTCCTCCATAGCAGTGGCGACATCTGCATCAAGCATACATATTGTCAGGCATGGGCATCAGCTCCCTTACCAGGTGACCGCGGAGAAGCCACCTACCTTGTGAATTGTCAAGCCGTTTATTGACCAGCGCGATGTCCGCATCCGCAACGTCAAGTTGCCGCTTCAGTTCGGCAACTACATCAGTCCGACCGGCCACCGAACGCCCCACCACCTGTACGAGAAGAGCGACACCTTATAACTGAGATTATGATCCTCGGCACGCTGTCGTTCTTGCCAACATACCGAGTCTCAGGGGCTACTATCTATGCAGGGCGCATTCTAAGCGCAAAACTATCAAAAAGTATGGTCATTTTTACGTACCTCAAACCCCATCAGTAAACTTCTGACGGCCTCATTCAACCCGCTCTCAGCGGATGAAATCCTTTCAATCACCGTACCCATTAATGTACGGTGATCTTCTGGGATAGATGCCCTCTCGAGCAGATCCTTCAGCTCCTCCGGCCGTACACCAGTTGGTGTCGAACTCTCCGGCCCCGCCGGACTCGGGGAGACCCTCCGCGACGACACCTCGGGGTCGTCCGCCCCGCCTGACGGTGCGGAAGATGGAGGCGTCTCGCTCTCCATCATTTCCGGACGAAGATCCCCCGAAGATGAGCTCTGCTGAGAAGGGCTGAGATCCGAACTACAAGGTAAGAACTTCGGTTATCCTCAGAAATAAAAACGGGGATGTCCCTTATTATGAAACTCCTCTTTTCTACTTGCGGCTCGCTGGAGGGTCGATTCCCTTGGGGAAATAGTGCAGCCGGGGTTTCCCCTGGCGCAGGACCCTCCGGTGAAGATTTCTTCCACCGCTTTGAGGCCTTGACCTCCGGATCTTCGTAAGTGGTCCTCTTCTCCCCCTGGAGGGAGGGATTCTCGATCCCCCCTTTCTTGAGAGCCTCTTTAGCAGAGGCAGTAGTTTCCCTGTTTCCCCCTTCGCCCTCTTCTAAAGGCACAGCCTCCAGCATCCTGGCTAACACGGGATCCGGCGTGGTCTCAGGGAGGGGGGCCGGACACCTTATTAGCTTTGCTTCTGCTATCCACTCCTGTTCAGGGGACAGCTTTTTAAAAGAGCGAGAATTATGATGAATATACGGATAGCACGTCCGGGCAAGGGAACTACTTACTTGAGTATCCGGGCGATTGCAACTTAGGCCGGCATCCTCGGTCAAGTCCGGACACATCTCTTGTGATCCGAAGAACAATTTATACATCTCCACGGGTGTCGCACCCATGAAGTGGCGGAGAGCTCGCGGTCCCTCCAAATTGAATTCCCACAGCCGGAGAGGGCGACGTTTGCAGGGCAGAAGGCGTCGGATCAGCATGACCTGCATCACTATGACCAGAGTGATCTCCCTTTCTTGGAGGTCTCGAATCCCGCCCTGCAGTATTGGTACGTCCTTGGACGGCCCCCAGTCTAGCCCTTTGTTAACCCACGATGCCAGCCGCTGTGGAGGGCCCGGGCGAAATACAGGTGGCGCCACTTGCCTGGTGCCCCTGGGAGCGGTGATGTAGAACCACTCCTGTTGCCACAAACCAAGCTCCTCTTGAAAAGAGCCCTCGGGCCATGGAGCATCGGCCCTCTCGCTTATGACAGCCCCTCCGCACTCTGCCTGTCGCCCCTCGATCATCTTCGGCTCCACGTTGAAGGTCTTGAGCCACAATCCAGAATGAGGGGTAGTGCGGAGGATGGACTCCGGAGCCAAGTCTTGGAACTCCAGCCCATAATAGAACATGAGCCCCCTCACGAAAGGGTTCGTCGGGAAGCGTAAACCCCGACGGAAGTGAGACATGGACACCATGCTCTCACCAGGCTCGGGGGTGGGAATGACTTTCCCTTGGGCGGGCAGCCTATGCGAAATCTCGCAGGTTAGATACCTCGCGTCTCTCAGCTTTAGCACGTCCTCTTCCGTGACGGAAGAAGGCATCCATAGGCCCTTTAGGTCGGAGCCGAACATTGTCGAAGGTCTGAAGCGCTCGAATCTGGAACCTTGGGTCTTGGATCTCGGGGCGAGGGGCGGATTTGATCAAGGATTGAAGAAAAGAAACTGGCCTTGGTCTCATTATAAAGGGGTAGAATACCAAGAGCCGTCCCCGTGATCGTTTGGAACTCGCCTCCGATGGAGGGGACGTGGCAACGGGCGCAGTTGGGTTACCCACGTCTGTATTGATGAGAATCCTGGAATAGGGGACACGATCTCTGCTTTGATAAGATGTGCCAAGGAAACCGCTTCGCTAAACGCGCTGAGGTGGAACAATAAAAACAATTCGAGTAGAGGCTTGGCCGTGGCGCGATGTCATGCTACGAAATATATCAGCAGATTGAAGTTGTGTAAATATTATTCTCTCTACGGTGGTATGTGGAATTTATTTTGCAGAGCCGGACACTATCCTGGTGTTCATGATCTTCTATGAAGTATTCGGAGGAGGAACCCGCCTTGCAATGCCCAAGACAATATGCGCGTCGGACTCGTCGTCATTGAAGCCTGGTTCAGGGGCTACTGAGGGAGTCCTGGACTAGGGGGTGTCCGGATAGCCGAACTATCATCATTGGCCGGACTCCAAGACTATGAAGATACAAGATTGAAGACTTCGTCCCGTGTCCGGATGGGACTTTCCTTGGCGTGGAAGGCAAGCTTGGAGATACGGATATGTAGATCTCCTACCATTGTAACCGACTCTGTGTAACCCTAGCCCTCTCTGGTGTATATATAAACCGGAGGGTTTTAGTCCATAGGATGAACAACAATCATACCATAGGCTAGCTTCTAGGGTTTAGCCTCCTTGATCTCGTGGTAGATCCACTCTTGTACTACCCATATCATCAATATCAATCAAGCAGGAGTAGGGTTTTACCTCCATCGAGAGGGCCCGAACCTGGGTAAAAACATCGTGTCCCTTGTCTCCTGTTACCATCCGCCTAGACGCACAGTTCGGGACCCCCTACCCGAGATCCGCCGGTTTTGACACCGACAGTCTTCATCCCAAAAATGTAACTAATGGGTCAGCCATCGCACACATTTCATTTTCTTGAACGAGATTTTATTTTCTACTATTTGCGATGCATGCATCACACACAGTTCAATCAAATGTTCTGTGATAGATGTGTCGTCTTAGGCCCAATCTGTAGTAGTGGGACTTGTAGTATGAACTATGTGTTCAATTAGAATTTGAGTTTCATTTAAACAAATTTGGATTTGGAACATTGAATACTTGGTCAAACTGATATCAAAGTTTGGGTTTAACTTTTGGGACACAAAGCAAAAGTAAATTTTCAACTTGGAATCCTGGATCAAAAGACATGATCAAGTCAAAAGGCAATTTAAATTGGATTCTAGAACCTCTCCCAAGGCAATGCAAAATAGCTACCATGGCTGCATTTTCTGAAACCTCTAACAAGGTAGCAAAAATAATTCCCATGGAAGTAGTTTATCCTATGCTACATCTTGAGCTTGCGTTGGTTTTCCTTGAAGAGGAAAGGGTGATGCAGCAATAGTAGCGTAAGTATTTCCAATAGTTTTTGAGAACCAAGGTATCAATATAGTAGGAGGCTCCTCAAAAGTCCCACGCACCTACACAAACAAACAAAGAACTCGCAACCAACGCAATAAAGAGGTTGTCAATCCCTTCACGGCCACTTGCGAAAGTGAGATCTAATAAAGATAGTATGATAAGATAAATATATTTTTGGTATTTTATAATATAGATGCAGAAAGTAAAGATACAAATAAAGGTAGACTGGAAGCAAATATGATAAGAGATAGACCCGGGGGGCATAGGTCTCACTAGTGGCTTCTCTCAAGATAGCATAAGTATTACGGTGGGTGAACAAATTACTGTCGAGCAATTGATAGAAAAGTGAATAATTATGAGATTATCTAGGCATGATCATGTATATAGGAATCACGTCAGTAACAAGTAGACCAACTCCTGCCTACATCTACTACTATTACTCCACACATCGACCGACTCCTGCCTGCATCTAGAGTATTAAGTTCATAAGAACAGAGTAACGCATTAAGCAAGATGACATGATGTAGAGGGATAAACTCAAGCAATATGATATTAACCCCATCTTGTTATCCTCGATGGCAACAATACAATACGTGCCTTGCAACCCTTTATTTCACTGGGTAAGGACACCACAAGATTGAACCCAAAGCTAAGCACTTCTCCCATGGCAAGAAAGATCAATCTAGTAGGCCAAACCAAACTGATAATTCGAAATTTGGAGAAGATTCAAATATTATTCATAGATAAACTTGATCATAAACCCACAATTCATTGGATCTCGACAAACACACCGCAAAAAGAGTTTACATCGAATAGATCTCCACAAGAGAGGGGGAGAACATTGTATTGAGATCCAAAAAGAGAGAAGAAGCCATCTAGATAATAACTATGGACCCATAGGTCTGTGGTAAACTACTCACAACTCATCGGAGGGGCAAGGGTATTGATGTAGAAGCCCTCCATGGTCGATTCCCCCTCCGGCAGAACACCGGCGAAGGCTCCAAGATGGGATCTCGCGGATACAGAAGGCTACGGCGGTTGAAATTTTGTTTCGGTTGCTCCCTCGATGTTTTTGGGGTACGTAGGCTTATATAGGAGGAAGAAGTACGTCGATGGACGCCCAAGGGGCCACAAGACAGGGGGGGCGCCCTCCTATCTCGTGGGAGCCTCGGCTGCTTCTTGACTTGCACTCCAAGTCCTCTAGATCACGTTCATTCCAAAAATCACGCTCCCGAAGGTTTCATTCCATTTGGACTCCGTTTGATACTCCTTTTCTTCGAAATACTGGAATAGGCAAAAAAACAGCAATACGGGCTGGGCCTCTGGTTAGTAGGTTAGTCCCAAAAATGATATAAATGTGTAAAATAAATCCCATAAACATCCAAAAGGGGTAATATAATAGCATGGAACAATCAAAAATTATAGATACGTTGGAGACGTATCAAGCATCCCCAAGCTTAATTCCTGCTCGTCCTTGAGTAGGTAAATGATAAAAAAGAAATTTTTGATGTGGAATGCTACCTAGCATAATTATCAATGTAATTTTCTTTATTGTGGCATGAATGTTCAGATCCAAATGATACAAAATAAAAGTTCATATTAACATGAAAATGGTGATACTTCAAGCATACTAATCAAAGTAATCATGTCTTCTCAAAATAACATGGCCAAAAAAAGTTATCCCTACAAAATCATATAGTCTGGCTGTTGCTCTATCTTCATCACACAAAGTATTTAATCATGCACAACCCCGATGACAATCCAAGCAATTGTTTCATACTCTAGTAATCTCAAACTCTTTCAACTTTCACGCAATACATGAGCGTGAGCCATGGACATAGCACTATATGTGGAATAGAATGGTGGTTGTGGAGAAGACAAAAAGGAGAAGATAGTCTCACATAAACTAGGCGTATCAACAGGCTATGGAGATGCCCATTAATAGATATCAATGTGAGTGAGTAGGGATTGCCATGCAACGGATGCACTAGAGCTATAAATATATGAAAGCTCAACAAAAGAAACTAAGTGGGTGTGCATCCAACTCGCTTGCTCACGAAGACCTAGGGCACTTTTGAGGAAGCCCATCATTGGAATATACAAGCCAAGTTCTATAATGAAATATTCCCACTAGTACATGAAAGTGACAACATATGAGACTCTCTATCATGAAGATCATGGTGCTATTTTGAAGCACAAGTGTGGAAAAACATATAGTAGCATTGTCCCTTCTCTCTTTTTCTCTCATTTTATTTTTCTTTTCTCTTTTTTTCTTTCTTTTTTCTTTTTTTTCTTTGGCCCCTTTTTTTCTTATTTGGCCTTTTCCTTTTTTTCTTTCTTTCTTTTTTTTCTTTTTGTAAAGTACGAAGTCTCATCCCGACTCGTGAGGGAATCATAGTCTTCATCATCCTTTCCTCACTAGGACAATGCTCTAATAATAAACATCATCACACTTTTATGGATTTACAACTCAAGAATTACAACTCAAAGCTAGAACAAGATATGACTCTATATGAATGTCTCTGGCGGTGTACCGGGATATGCAATGAATCAAGAGTGACATGTATGAAAATTATAAAGGTGGCCTTGCCACAAATACGATGTCAACTACATGATCATGCAAAGAGCAATATGACAAAGGTAATGAGTGTCATATGAACGGAACGGTGGAAAGTTGCATGGCAATATATCTCAGAATGGCTATGGAAATGCCATAATAGGTAGGTATGGTTGCTGTTTTGAGCAAGGTATATGGTGGGTGTATGATACCGGCGAAATTTGCGCGGCACAAGAGAGGCTAGCAATAGTGGAAGGGTGAGGTGCGTATAATCCATGGACTCAACATTAGTCAAAAGAACTCATATACTTGTTGCAAAAATTTAGAAGTCATCAAAAACCAAAGAACTACACGCATGCTCCTAGGGGGATAGATTGGTAGGAAAAGACCATCGCTCGTCCCCGACCGCCACTCATAAGGAAGACACTCAATAAATAAAATTATGCTCCAACTTCATCACAAAGCGATTTACTAGACGTGCATGCTACGGGAATCATAACCCTTAACACAAGTATTTTTCATAATCACCTCAACTAGCATGACTCTAATATCACTACCTCCATATCTCAAAACAATTATCAAGCATCATATTGATCATAGCATCCAATTCTTTTTCTATGATAGTTTTTATTATACCCAACTTGGATGTTCATCATTCTAGGACCAACTTTATGACCATAGCAAATACCATGCTGTTCTAAAAGACTCTCAAAAAGGTATAAGTGAAGCATGAGAGACTAGCAATTTCTTCAAAATTAAGACACCACCGTGCTCTAAAAGATATAAGTGAAGCACTAGAGCAAAAACTATCAAGCTCAAAAGATATAAGTGAAGCACATAGAGTATTCTAGCAAATCCTAATCAAGTAGGCTTCTCCCAAAAGATGTGTACAGCAAGGATTATTGTGGTAAGCTAAAAAGCAAAGACTAATGTAATACACGACACTCCAAGCAAAACACATATCATGTGGCGAATAAAAATATAGCTCCAAGTAAAGTTACCAATGAACGAAGACGAAAGAGGGGATGCCTTCCCGGGGAATCCCCAAGATTAGGCTATTGGCTATTCTTCAATATCTTGGGGTGCCTTGGGCATCCCCAAGCTTAGGCTCTTGCCAATCCTTATTCCATAGTCCATAAAAGCTTTACCCAAAACTTGAAAACTTCACAACACAAAACTCAACAAGATATCTTATAAGCTCCATTAGTGAAAGAAAACAAAACCACCACATAAGGTACTGTAATGAACTCATTATTTATTTATTTTGGTGTTAAACCTACTGTATTCCAACTTCCCTATGCTTTATAAACTATTTCACTAGCCATAGATGCATCAAAATAAGCAAACAACACACGAAAAACAGAATCTGTCAAAAACAGAACAGTCTGTAGAAATCTGTAACTAACGCAAACTTGTGGAACTCTAAAACTCCTACCAAAATAGGAAGTCCTGGAAAATTTGTTTATTGAACAGAAGCAAAATAGATCAACGCAAAATCACATTCCTGTGATTTAACAAAACTAAATTCGTGCGTGCAAAGTTTCTGTTTTTCAGCAGAATCAAATCAACTATCATCATAGGTTATCCTATAGGTTCTACTTGGCACAAACACTAATTAAAAGATAAAAACACATCTAAACAGAAGGTAGATGAAAGATTTATTACTAAACAGGAGCAAAAACAAAAAACATAAAGAAAATTGGGTTGCCTCCCAACTAGCGTGTCACGACCGGTTTTCAAATAAAATACTTATTGAGAAACCGGTCAATTTAGTCCAGTATGAGGAAAAATCCTTCTGACTGGTAGACAAAATCTTGATACAGTAAGCCAGTAGCATTAAATATATTACAAGGTCCAGCTGGGGGTGCTCAACAATTCATTACAGACACGCCAATAATTATACATAAAGGCGGATATGGCACAATGGTTAGGTGGCATACTACTGACTCGTAATAAAAGTGGTGGTGGAAATATCACAGTGAAGTGGAAAACATGACTCCTAAACTGGCAGCTCATCGACCGTCGAGGTGAGGCTCGATGAATTTATTTGGGTAGCGGAAGCGGATATAATACAGTGACCAAATCCAGGGTCGCACGAGACTGACTAGGACTCCTCTAGGCGTCGGACTCGCTATCGAACTCTTCATCCATGAGATCGCCTTCGTCAACATCTGGCCAAATCAACAAACCAGGTGAGTACTTGAAAGTACTCGCAAGACAGTTCGGACATAAGATATAACAAATGCATGCATGAATGCGTCATGAGCAATTAGTAATGCACATTCAAATGATTAACTTGCACGACAGTATTAACAATAAGGAAGTCAGGCGGTAGTCCTCCCGAAATCCACAAAAAAATAAATGAGCACCGATCGGGTGTCTGGAGTGACGCCTGGAAGGGTGAATAAATAAATAAATCATGCCGCAGCCGGGCGTCTAAGCGACACCACATAAAGGGCTTACGTTGAAAGTAAAAGACATGCGTTCCACAGTCGGACGTCGTAGCGACATCGCAGAAAGGGCTTATATTGAAAGTAAATAATAACACTGCCACATTCGGACGTCTGAGCGACATCGCAGAAAGGGCTTATATTAAAAGTAAATAACAATTCTGCCACAGTCGGACGTCTGAGCGACATTGCAGAAAGGGCTTATATTGAAAGTAAATAATAACACTGCCACAGTCGGACGTCTGAGCGACATCGCAGAAAGGGCTTATATTAAAAGTAAATAACAATACTGCCATAGTCGGATGTCTGAGCGACATCGCAGAAAGGGCTTATATTAAAAGTAAATAAGAATACTGTCACAATCGGACGTCTGAGCGACATCACAGAAAGGGCTTATATTAAAAGTAAATAACAACACTGCCACAATCGGACGTCTGAGCGACATCGCGAAAAGGGCTTTAAATTTATTATTCATATCTGTTAAACTTGCAAGAGTAATACTCATAGGAAAATATCCAACATGTGATAATAAACGGGTTAGTCCATCCACAGGAAATAAACATTTAACCGGAATTAACACCCATGTGATTCTCCGGAGTTTCTGTCACCAAGATTGACACTCGACAAGATAAGTCGAACACAGTACTTGGACATGGATAAGATGATTCAAAGGAATTTTTGACTCTGCAGAGTTTGTAATAAAATGTCCACAGCCAACGAATTTCCGTAGTCCCGAAGGACTAGTTTTGTTTACGGTATTTTGGAAGAAAAGACATCTAACCAGTACACACCCATTCCACCTCATGATGCCAGGAATCACCCTAGACAGCGTTCAAGAAAAACTTTGAGACTGGGAGATCACAATCTCGAATAGCATGGGATCAAATTTATATACGCGCGCTCTAAGGGGTGCCCCCCTCTCGGTCCCAACCAGAAACACCCATGCCCCCTGACCGGATGACTGGCTTTAATCCAGGGCCATGGAACCATCATCATGGCCTCTTGATTTGGTGTGTACCAGGAAAGCGGTTTGCAACTTACTAAGCCATATCCCTTGCGGAAAAACATGTGGTAGTACAGGAAGGGAAAACGGATGGAAACTGGACTGAATCATTTGACACTTGAGTCAAATAGTCTGGCGTAAGACTGGCATGCTACAACACTGCCATCTTACCCATCCTCATGCCATCACATGGCCATGCAATCTCATATCCAACAACTCATGAATTTTCGAAACTCACTTGCCTCATCTATGCATGTAATATGACTTTCATCAAGATGCTCATAAACATGCCATGAAACTATTCAATGCAAACAATGCCAAGACGCTCATCATATCAAAATTTCAAACATGCTTGCCTGGTTCGGAGTAGTCGGAGCCTAGCTCGGTGAAGTTTGCGGTTCCGTCACCTCCTTCGGTATCTACGGTATACAGAAATACACACACTATCGTAAATACCGTGAGGTGCACAAAAGTATTCCAAATATTTTTCAAATAAATCTGGTAAAAAACTAGATAAAATTTTAAAGAGGACAGAAAAAGAATCAAACAAAAATCCTTCTCTGTTTAAAAGTTATAAGGGTTTTAATTCAGGGACCTTTCTGTAATGAAACAGAAACTTCCCAGGGGGTTGAACAGAAAAAGACCAGAAAACGTTTCAGACTGAAGGCGTACTTGCCCGATTACGTTTTCAGAAAATGGTTCAAAAAAACAGAATAGAGAGGCTGACAGGCGGGTCCCTCCTGTCAGGTTTGAAAATTCAAACGGAGAGAACAGAGCTCATCGGCGCCCGAGAGCTGCGGTGCTCGCCGGCGGCGATCCACGGCAAGGCAGGGGGATCAGGTGGTACCTCCGAGCTTAGCGTGTCCTTCCGCGTCGGTGGGTGGTGGTGGTGGTCATCGACGAGCACCATGTCGACGGCGACCCTTGCTCCGGCGGACGGCGGCTCGGGTGGAGTTGGATCTCGTCAGGGGAGTGCTGCGGAGATCAAATTGAAGTTGGGGTCAGCTCTCTGGGTGCTCGAGGAGATCGCTGACGAGGTTTGGGCGTCGGGGAGGGCCTCACCGGAGTGAATCAAGATGGTGGACGAGGCGGATCGGGGCGGCCGGAGTTGGGGGAGGAGACCTCCTCGAGGTCCTCCTAGTGGCCTGGCGGAGTGTTCGTGAGGTGCAGTGGTGGTGCGTGCTCGAGAGCAAGCTCGGGGCCCCTTTTTATAGGCCATTCGAGGCGGTGGCCGTGAATGGAGTTCTCCGGTGATGGTTATGGCAGCGCAGAGCTTGGTCGGGGAAGTTTAGGGGGTTGAGCGTCAACATGGAGATCCACTGGTCCCGTTTAGGCGCTAAACGAGTTCGGATTAGTTGCTTTGGGTGGGTTTCGACAAAACGGGGCGGCGTGGGCCCGTCGGCAGCAGAGGGCGCGCCCTGTGCTTGCCGGGCCATGGCGACGGTGCTGCGGGGGTGCGCTGGCATGCATGAGCCACGCGGAGAGCTAGGGAGCGTTGGGCGGCGCAGAACGGCGTAGCGAGCCGGTGCTGGCTCCGTTAGCCGCCACGGGTGGCTCTGCCACCACAGAAGCTGTCGGCGTCGGCGATGCTCGCCGCCACTGACACCTGTGTCTGTGCAAGAGGGCGTGCGGTGCTCTGGCCAGGGAGAAGGGGCCGTGCGCAACGCGCCAGGGTGCACGGGTGATCGGTGACAAGTCACTGACAAAAACGACACTGAAGATAACTCTAAACTCTAAACTTTTCTGAAAGTGCACAGTAACTGTGCCGGCCAAGTGCGCGACGAAATGATTTTGGCATGTGGGAAATTTTCCTTGAGCTGATATTTGGTGGGGTGGCCTCTCATTACATCTGGGGGCTGCCTGAATTTTGGTAGAATTTTTGGAGAAGAGGAGATATAAATTTCACCAAATTTGACAAATCTGGTCCAAATTTGGAGAGGCTGAAATTTGAAAATTTTGAAAAGAGGAAGAGTGGATCTTGATGATTCTAGGTTGTGGGTGCTAAGGACTAACCAGAGGAGTTGGTTTGAGATCAAAACTCAAAGGCAATTAGGTACTTGCTTTGTAAATCGTCTAGGCTTAAAATAAATGATAGATTTGATTTGGGGAATAAAACAAATGAAATAAAATCCAAAAATGAGTTGAACTTGTTGGAACAGAATATTTGGATTGCCCCAAAGTGGAAGGAGGGGTTTTGGGAAGATTTACCACATGAGGCATGGTAAAACCATGGATGGTTTCAATGTAAGAGAAGTCCCAAAACTCCTAGGGTTTCTTTTTAAAAGAAAATAAACCCCAAAAAAATTGAGAAGGGGACAATCAGAAGAAAGGTTTTTAATAACCAAACACCAGGGTTGAAGAAGATATCAAAAATAAAAATCCTTGCCAAGGGGAAAAGTTTTGAGAGAGAGGTTTTTGGAAGAATTTAAATGGCCTTCTTCAAATCCAACAAAGTTTTTGCTGAAAACCAAATAAAAAAAATTGGAGTGTCACAACACCTACCCCCTTAGGAAAAATCTCGTCCCCGAGATTTCAGCTGATCCTTAAATAAGTGTGGATGCTCTGTCCGAAGAAAATCCTCTCTTTCCCAAGTGGCTTCACTCTCGGTGTGATTGCTCCACTGAACTCTGAAAAACTTGATGGTTTTCTGTCGGGTCCTTCTTTCATACTCCTCCAATATTTTTACTGGATGTTCCCGATAGGTAAGGTCTAGTTGCACGTCAATGTTTTCATGGGATACTTGCTTCTCTGGGTTGCTTACGCACTTCCTTAATTGCGAGATGTGGAACACATTGTGGATATTGGATAATTCTTCGGGTAAGTCTAGCTGGTAGGCTACCGTGCCCCTTCGTGCCACTATGTAGAATGGTCCGATGAATCTTGGTGCTAGCTTCCCTTTAATCTTGAATCGTTGCAGGCCCCTCATAGGAGATACTCGTAGATATACAAACTCACCGGGTTCGAAAATGATTCCACGATGTTTCTGATAGTAATAACTCTTCTGTCGGCTTTGAGCTGTCTTGAGTCGGTCCCTGATTAGCTTGACCTTTTCATCGGCTTCTTTGAGCATGTCTAGGCCGAAGATACAGCTGTCTCCGGTCTCTGACCAATTTAGCAGGGTACGACATCTCCGCCCGTACAAAGCTTCAAATGGTGCCATTTGCAGGCTGGCCTGGTAACTGTTGTTGTATGCGAACTCTGAGTATGGCAAGCTTTCCTCCCAACTAGTTCCATAAGTGAGGACACATGCTCTCAGCATGTCTTCTAGAATTTGGTTTACGCGTTCAGTTTGTCCGTCAGTCTGGGGGTGGTATGCTGTACTGAAAGCTAGTTGAGTTCCCAGAGCCTGTTGCAGGTGATCCCAGAATCTGGAGATGAATTGTGTGCCCCTGTTAGATATTATGGTCTTTGGAACTCCATGTAAGCAGACGATACGGGAAAGATAAAGCCTGGCAAGCTTCTGAGTGGTGTGGGTTGTCTTCACGGGGATGAAGTGTGCTACTTTAGTCAGTCTATCTGTGATGACCCATATGGCATCATTTCCGTGTCGTGACCGAGGTAGCCCAACAATAAAATCCATCCCAATCTCATCTCATTTCCACTCAGGTATCTTATTTGGTTGTAATAGCCCGGCCGGTTTCTGGTGCTCGGCCTTGATGCGTTGACATGAGTCACAACACGCAATAAACGTGGCTATGTCCCTTTTTATACCGTGCCACCAAAATGTTTCCTGAAGATCCTTGTACATTTTTGTTCCTCCAGGATGGATTGAATACGGAGCGGTGTGGCCTTCAGCTAAGATTTGCTATTTAAGGTCCTCGATATTTGGTACGCAAAGTCTATTTCTGTACCACAATATTCCCTGCTCATCGATAATGAATTCTGAGGCCTTGCCCAAATTCACTTTCCGTTTAATGCCTTCAATGCTGGGGTGCCCATGCTGAGCCTCTTTAACCTTTTCTATCAGGGTACGCTGTATTTCTAAATTTTACACACTGCCTTCGATGACCATTATTAAGTTGAGTTTGGCAAACTCCTGCTGAAATTCAGGTCTCAGGTTTGGTAGGTTGTCGTTGTTCGGACTGGGGTTTCGACTTAAAGCATCTGCCACTACATTTGCTTTTCCTGGATGGTAGTGGATCCCAACATCATAATCCTTTACTAATTCCAACCAGCGTCGTTGCCGTAAATTCAGTTCCGGTTGTGTGAAAATATACTTGAGGCTTTTATGGTCCGTGTATATTTCACAACGGTTTCCAAGTAAAAAGTGTCTCCATTCCTTGAGTGCATGAATAACTGCTGCTAACTTCAGGTCATGAGTAGGATAATTTTTCTCATGCTTGCAAAGTTGTCTGGAAACATACGCGACTACCTTGCCTTCTTGCATCAATACACATCCGGGGCCCTTTCGGGATGCGTCACAATACACCTTTAAATTCTTGTGTATGTCTGGCACAATTAATACTGGTGATGTCATTAATTTCCTTTTTAGTTCTTGGAAACTTTTCTCGCAAGCTTCCGTCCATTCAAACTTCTTGTCTTTCTTGAGTAGCTGCGTCATTGGCTTTGCTATAGTGGAAAATCCTTCAATAAATCTTCGGTAGTAACCTGCCATTCCCAAGAAACTTCATACGTCCGTTACGCTAGCTGGTGGTTTCTAGCCAAGTACGGCCTTGACATTTTCCGGGTCTACGGCAATACCTTCTTGGGTCAGTACGTGGCCCAGAACACCTACCTGCTTTAACCAAAATTCACACTTGCTGAACTTGGCGTACAATTGAAGTTTCCTGAGTTCTCCTAGTACAATTCTGAGATGTTCAGCGTGCTCTTCTGGTGTCTTGGAGTATATCAGAATATCGTCGATGAATACCACAACAAACTTGTCCATAAACTTCATAAATACTTTGTTCATGAGGTGAACAAAATATGCGGGGGCGTTCGTTAGCCCAAATGGCATTACTGTGAACTCATACAGTCTGTATCTAGAGGTGAAGGCTGTCTTGGGGATATCTTCTATTCATACTTTTAATTGATGGTATCCCGACCTTAAGTCAATTTTTGAGAATACCTTGGCCTGAGCGAGCTGATCAAATAAATCATTTATCCGTGGCATCGGGTATTTGTTCTTGATTGTGACCATGTTAAGTGCTCGATAGTCGATACACAATCTCAGTGTTCCATCCTTATTTTTGGCAAATAAAATTGGTGAACCCCAAGGTGAGGAGCTGGCGCGAATATATCCTTTGTCCAGTAATTCTTTTATTTGCTTCTTCAATTCTACCAATTCGGATTGTGCCATTCTGTATGGTTTCTTGTATATGGGGGCGGTTCCGGGTGCTGGCTCAATGTTGAATTCTATCTCTCGATATGGTGGCATGCCTGGTAGTTCTTCGGGAAATACGTCTAGAAATTCACACACTATTGGAACCTTGCTTAATTCAGAAATATCCACCTTGTTCAATCTCAGTTCCCGGGATATTTTTCTCTCTTTGGCTGAAACTTTTATTGTCTTCCCATGGTGGTGGGTGAGAATTACGGTCCGGTTGAAGCAGTCAATAAAACCTTTGTTGGTGGTTAACCAATCCATCCCTAAGATGACATCCAGTCCTTTATTCTCCAATACAATAAGGTTGGCGTGAAACTTCAATCCTTCAAACTCAATAACCACACCTTGGCAGTAACTCTGGGTAACTTGCTTAATTCCAGGGGACTTGATGATCATGGATTTTTCCAAGGGAAGCATCGAAAAATTATTTTGCAAAGCAAAACTTTTCGAAATGAATGAGTGAGAAGCTCCAGAATCAAACAAAACCATGACAGGTATTGTGTTGACAGGGAACGTACCGAGTATGATATCCGGGGCATTTTGTGCTTCCTCTTTGGTCATGTGGTTCAGATGACCCTTCCTATGGTTGTTATTGGGGTTGAAATTGTTACGCTTTGGCGCTGAATTATTGCCACCGTTGTTCGGCTTTGGGGTCGAGTTCCTTGGCTTGAGGCACTGCTTGGTATAATGCCCTTCTTCTCCACAAGCGTAGCAAGTAACGCCTGGGCGATATGTGAACTCCTTGTCCCTTAAATGGAAATTTTTGACTGGGCGTGAGACGTTTGTTGTGGGTTTGTGTGTCCCACCTTTCTGAAAATCCATCTTGCTTCGGTGGTTGCGAGCAAGATTAGTCTGGTCCCTTTTTTGCTTGCAGAATCCTCCAAGCTGCGTCTCTCATTTTCCAAGGTAATGGCCTTATCCACCAGCGTTTTAAAATCTGGGAAGGTGTGCACAACCAGCTGGCATTTGAGCGCGGGTGCCAGACCGTCTAGGAATTTTTCCATCTTCTTGCTTTTAGTCATACGCTCTTCGTTGGCGTAGCGAGACAATAGAGTAAACTGACTGTTGTATTCTGACACCGTCATGGTCCTCTGTTTGAGGTCATCAAATTCTCTCTTCTTCATCTTCATAAGACTTTTAGGAATATGCGCCCACGAAAACCTTCTTTGAACTCCTCCCAGGTTATATTATTTTCACTGGGGTGCATGTGTAGGAAATTTTCCCACCACGATGCAGCTGCTCCAGTGAGATAGTGTGGTGCATATAGTACTTTCTCAAGATCTGAACAGTGTGCAATAATTAATTTTCTTTCCATGTCTCGAAGCCAGTCCTCGGCCTCAAGAGGTTTGTCAGTATGAGAAAATGTTTGGGGACGCGTCTTCTGTAGCTCAGATAACTTGGATTGCTGCTGATACTGTCCACGGTGATTTCCCATATTGATGACTTGGTTCATCATTTCCTGATGTTGTTGCTGACTTTGCTCATAAAGGCGGCACATTTGGGAAAGTGTTGTTTCACTGTCCTGTTGACTTGACTGCCCCTGTGTGAAATTGTTGCTTGGTTGTGTGCCATAATTTTCCTCTGCCGGTGTTGGCATGGAGCGCGTCCAAGGAAGAGACATTTTTCACTCTGGGGATATATTATATAAAACTAATAAGAAAGGGAAAAGAGTCGCAAAAATTCAATAAATGCATAAATACTGGGAAAAAATTTAAATGTTCCAGGATTTCTCAAGAAAACAAATCAATTGCGCACGGAGAAGGACTGCTCATTACATATCTTACACGCAGGCGGTAATTATACAATACATCACTCAGGATATGCGTACATATTCCTGACATGTTATTTAGGCTAGTGCACTTCTCCAGTTCCTACATGATGCGCAAACAAGCTACTTCTCATAACTTATGTACATAAGAACATATCGTACAGAGTGGTAGATCGCATGACGGCTAAGCATACTCAGTCGGAGATGGTGAGGATCTCCTTTGCCCTGCCGAGGGTGAGGCGCAGTGAGGCTGGGGACTCAACCTCCTCCTCGCTGATAGGCTCCAGACGTGAAGCGCTGCGCTGAGTAGATGGAGCGGGTGCCATATGCGGAGCAAGACGAACCGGTGTGGGCGCAATGGGTGGTGCAGAGCGGACTGGAGTGGGCGCAATGACTTGGTTGAATTCCTCGGTGGAAGGCAGTGGACGAGCAGTGGCGAGAGTGGTAGGTGCACAAGATGTTGAGGACGAGATGAAAGTCAGTGGCGGTGCAGCGTGCAGGAGCTCCCTCCTGTTAGCGGCACAGCCATGGACTGAGTCCATGCGGGTAGCCACGAAGTCGTCCACCAGGCTGTCGAAGGCTGCCTCCAGAGCCCGGAGATACTCGATAAGCATCTCAAAAGCCTCGTCTCGTTCTCCTCTGGGGCAAGAGAACACGTAGTGACAGGCGTATGGCACGTGGCATGGAAGGTAGCGGTAACGACGAGTCTTCAATGAAGGAAGGACATCCCTGAGACGAGCTATCGCCTCACGGGCTGCCATCTGCATAGCATGCTTCTCCGTAGGCATGGCTCTTCCCAAGAACCGGAAGCGGCGTAACTCAACACGCCCTCCCTTGAATTGCACTGCGGCCTGGTGCATGGTCAGACTGTCATTGACTTTGTGCTGATAGAGTGTGAAGACTGGGCGCATAGATGGCCCCATCGCGACCTGGACGGTGAAGGAGAGAAGCTTGACGAACCCATCAGGCACGTTGGCGAACATCTGAGACTCGCAGTTGTTGTCAGCCATCTACAAAAGTAGGCAAAAATTCTAAGTGGTCAGGTCATAAATTTATGCTGACTGTCATAAAATGACTACATTTGCAAAAATAAGAATTAGCTCTATCATGCTAATAACCGATTAGCGATCGCGCCTAGTGGCTTCCTACAGTCAGCCTGGCTCTGGTACCAAGCTTGTCACGACCGGTTTTACAATAAAATACTTATTGAGAAACCGATCCTTTTAGTCCAGTATGAGGAAAAATCCTTCTGACTGGTAGACAAAATCTTGATACAGTAAGCCAGTAGCATTAAATATATTACATGGTCGAGCTGGGGGTGCTCAACAATTTATTACAGACACGCCAATAATTATACATAAAGGCGGATATGGCACAATGGTGTGGTGGCATACTACTGACTCGTAATAAAAGTGGTGGTGGAAATATCACAGTGGAGTGGACAACATGACTCCTAAACTGGCAGCTCATCGAGCGTCGAGGTGAGGCTCGATGAATTTATTCGGGTAGCGGAAGCGGATATAATACAGTGACCAAATCCAGGGTCGCACGAGACTGACTGGGACTCCTCTAGGTGTCGGACTCGCTATCGAACTCTTCATCCATGAGATCGCCTTCGTCAACATCTGGCCAAATCAACAAGCCAGGTGAGTACTTTGAAAGTACTCGCAAGACAGTTCGGACATAAGATATAACAAATGCATGCATTAATGCGTCATGAGCAATTAGTAATGCACATTCAAATGATTAACTTGCACAACAGTATTAACAATAAGGAAGTCAGGCGGTAGTCCTCCCGAAATCCACAAAAAAGTAAATGACCACCGATCGGGTGTCTGAAGAGACGCCTCGAAGGGTGAATAAATAAATAAATCATGCCGCAGTCGGGCGTCTAAGCGACACCACATAAAGGGCTTATGTTGAAAGTAAAAGACATGCGTGCCACAGTCGGACGTCGTAGCGACATCGCAGAAAGGGCTTATATTGAAAGTAAATAATAACACTGCCACAGTCGGACGTCTGAGCGACATCGCAGAAAGGGCTTATACAAAAAGTAAACAACAATTCTGCCACAGTCGGACGTCTGAGCGACATCGCAGAAAGGGCTTATATTGAAAGTAAATAATAACACTGCCACAGTCGGACGTCTGAGAGACAACGTAGAAAGGGCTTATATTAAAAGTAAATAACAATACTGCCACAGTCGGACGTCTGAGCGACATCGCAGAAAGGGCTTATAATAAAAGTAAATAACAACACTGCCACAATCGGATGTCTGAGCGACATCGCGAAAAGGGCTTTAAATTTATTATTCATATCTGTTAAACTTGCAAGAGTAATACTCATAGGAAAATATTCAACATGTGATAATAAATGGGTTAGTACATCCACAGGAAATAAACATTTAACCAGAATTAACACCCATGTGATTCTCCGGAGTTTCTGTCATCGAGTTTGACACAAGATAAGTTGAACACAGTACTTGGACATGGATAAGATGATTCAAAGGAATTTTTGACTCTGCAGAGTTTGTACTAAAATGTCCACAGCCAACGGATTTCCATAGTCCCGAAGGACTAGTTCCGTTTATGGTATTTCAGAAGAAAACACATCTAACCAGTACACACCCATTCCACCTCACGATGCCAGGACTCACCCTAGACAGCGTTCAAGAAAAACTTTGAGACGGGGAGATCACAATCTCGAATAGCATGGGATCAAATTTATATACGCGCGCTCTAAGGGGTGCCCCCCTCTCGGTCCCAACCGGAAACACCCATGCCCCCTGACCGGATGACTGGCTTTAATCCAGGGCCATGGAACCATCATCACGGCCTCTCGATTTGGTGTGTACCAGGAAAGCGGTTTGCAACTTACTAAGCCATATCCCTTGCGGAAAAACATGTGGTAGTACAGGAAGGGAAAATGGATGGAAACTGGACTGAATCATTTGACACTTGAGTCAAATAGTCTGGCATAAGACTGGGATGCTACAACACTGCCATCTTACCCATCCTCATGCCATCACATGGCCATGCAATCTCCTATCCAACAACTCATGGATTTTCGAAACTCACTTGCCTCATCTATGCATGTAATATGACTTTCATTAAGATGCTCATAAACATGCCATGAAACTATTCAATGCAAACAATGCCAAGACACTCATCATATCGAAAGTTCAAACATGCTTTCCTGGTTCGGAGTAGTCGGAGCCTAGCTTGGTGAAGTTCGCGGTTCCGTCACCTCCTTCGGTATCTACGGTATACAGAAATACACACACTATCGTAAATACTGTGAGGTGCACAAAAGTATTCCAAATATTTTTCAAATAAATCTGATAAAAAACTAGAAATTTTTTTAAAGAGGACAGAAAAAGAATCAAACAAAAATCCTTCTCTGTTTAAAAGTTATAAGGGTTTTAATTCAGGGACCTTTCTATAATGAAATAGAAACTTCCTAGGGGGTTGAACAGAAAAAGACCAGAAAATGTTTCAGACTGAAGGCGTACTTGCCCGATTACGTTTTCAGAAAACGGTTCGAAAAAAACAGAATAGAGAGGCTGACAGGCGGGTCCCTCCTGTCAGGTTTGAAAATTCAAACGGAGAGAACAGAGCTCGTCGGCGCCCGAGAGCTCCGTTGGTCGCCGGCAGCGATCCACGGCGAGGCAGGGGGATCGGGTGGTACCTCCGAGCTCAGCATGTCCTCCAGCGTCGGTGGGTGGTGGTGGTGGTCGTTGGCGAGCACCACGTCGATGGCGACCCTTGCTCCAGCGGACGGCGGCTCGGGTGGAGTTGGATCTTGTTGGCGGAGTGCTGCGGAGATCAAATTGAAGCTGGGGTTAGCTCTCTGGGTGCTCGAGGAGATCGCTGACGAGGTTTGGGCGTCGGGGAGGGCCTCATAGGAGTGAATCAAGATGGTGGCTGAGGCGGATCGGGGAGGCCGGAGTTGGGGGAGGAGACCTCCTCGAGGTCCTCCTAGTGGCCTGGCGGAGTGTTGGTGAGGTGCAGTGGTGGTGTGTGCTCGACAGCGAGCTCGGGGCCCCTTTTTATAGGCGATCCAAGGCGGTGGCCGTGAACGGAGTTCTCCGGTGATGGTTACGGCGGCGCAGATCTTGGTCGGGGAAGTTTAGGGGGTTGAGCGTCAACGTGGAGATCCACTGGTCCCGTTTAGGCGCTAAACGAGTTCGGATTAGGTGCTTTGGGTGGGTTTCGACGAAAGGGGCGGTGCAGGCCCGTCGGCGGCAGAGGGCGCGCCCTGTGCTTGCCGGGCCACGGCGACTGTGCTGCAGGGGTGCGCTAGCATGCATGAGCCACGCGGAGAGCTAGGGAGCGTTGGGCGGCGCAGAATAGCATAGCGAGCCGGTGCTGGCTCCGTTGGCTGCCACGGGTGGCTCTGCCACCGCAGAAGCTGCCGGCGTCGGCGATGCTTGCTGCCACCGACACCTGCGTCCGTCCAAGAGGGCGTGCGGTGCTCTGGCCAGGGAGAAGGGGCCATGCGCAACGCGCTAGGGTGCACAGGTGATCGGTGACAAGTCACTGACGAAAACGACACTGAAGATAACTCTAAACTCTAAACTTTTCTAAAAGTGCACAATAACAGTGCCGGCCAAGTGCTCGACGAAATGATTTTGGCATGTGAGAAATTTTCCTTGAGCTGATCTTTGGTGGGGTGGCCTCTTATTGCATCTGGGGGCTGCCTGAATTTTGGTAGAATTTTTGGAGAAGAGGAGATATGAATTTCACCAAATTTGACAAATCTGGTCCAAATTTGGAGAGGCTAAAATTTGAAATTTTTGAAAAGAGGAAGAGTGGATCTTGATGATTCTAGGTTGTGGGTGCTAAGAACTATCCAGAGGAGTTGGTTTGAGATCAAAACTCAAAGGCAATTAGGTACTTGCTTTGTAAATCGTCTAGGCTTAAAATAAATGACAGATTTGATTTGGGGAATAAAACAAATGAAATAAAATCCAAAAATGAGTTGAACTTG
The DNA here is from genome assembly GCF_002162155.2 of Triticum dicoccoides. Lineage (NCBI taxonomy): Eukaryota > Viridiplantae > Streptophyta > Magnoliopsida > Poales > Poaceae > Triticum > Triticum dicoccoides. Next base: position 125,331,375 of record NC_041393.1, read on the forward strand.
TTGGAACAGAATATTTGGATTGCCCCAAAGTGGAAGGAGGGGTTTTGGGAAGATTTACCACATGAGGCATGGTAAAACCATGGATGGTTTCAATGTAAGAGAAGTCCCAAAACTCCTAGGGTTTCTTTTTAAAAGAAAATAAACCCCAAAAAAATTGAGAAGGGGACAATCAGAAGAAAGGTTTTTAATAACCAAACACCAGGGTTGAAGAAGATATGAAAAATAAAAATCCTTGCCAAGGGGAAAAGTTTTGAGAGAGAGGTTTTTGGAAGAATTTAAATGGCCTTCTTCAAATCCAACAAAGTTTTTGCTGAAAACCAAATAAAAAATTTTGGAGTGTCACATAGCGCTATCGTTTAAAGCCCCTAGCTAGTCATAAAAGCAAAGATAGATCTAAGTAGTGCCATCTTTGGCACTTGGAGAGGAGGATCTCCTTTCTATGGCATTTATTCTTCTATTTAGGGTAATCACATGGCCATTAAATGGATGAAGTAAGATTAAGCACGCTACGGAAGTTTGCTTCTAAACTAGACTTCATATCTTTGATAATTTCATTTTGATAAAAGCACAAGATAGTAGTTGATTCAACCTTATCATTCATAGGGTGCCCAAATATGGTTTTCATTTTTTCATAAGTATCTATAGCATCTCCTTCAAGAAAACCTTCTTCGAAAATAGAATTTAAAACTTGTTTAAAAGAAGCGGGCAAGCCAACATAGAAACTTTTTAAGTAAATTTCAATTTGATATTGTGGCACATAGCTAGCTCGAATCCTTAATAACCTATCCCAAGCATCTTTTAAAGACTCATCAAGTAAATAGCGAAAAATTTCAGAGTCATCCTCATCAAAATTATTCAAGCTCTCGTTGGTGACCCCGGTGGGTCTTTCTATAGCATCATTATTTATGAGCTTAGAGAGGATAGAGGGGTTATCCAAGGCACCAGAACCTAGGAAAGAGCCCTTATTTCTTTTTGATTCGGCCATGGCAACAGGAAGGCAAACGGAAAAAGAGAGGAGGAGATTGGGAAAGAGAGTGCAAATAAAACGGCAAGGGTGAAGTGGGGGAGAGGAAAACGAGAGGCAAATGGCAAATAATGTAAATGCGAGGGAGATGAGTTTGTGATGGGTACTTGGTATGTCTTGACTTGAGCGAAGACCTCTCCGGCAATGGCGCCAGAAATCCTTCTTGCTACGTCTTGAGCTTGCGTTGGTTTTCCTTGAAGAGGAAAGGGTGATGCAGCAATAGTAGCGTAAGTATTTCCCTCAGTTTTTGAGAACCAAGGTATCAATCCAGTAGGAGGCTCCTCAAAAGTCCCACGCACCTACACAAACAAAAAAAGAACTCGCAACCAACGCAATAAAGGGGTTATCAATCCCTTCACGGCCACTTGCGAAAGTGAGATCTAATAAAGATAATACGATAAGATAAATATATTTTTGGTATTTTATAATATAGATGCAAAAAGTAAAGATGCAAATAAAGGTAGATTGGAAGCAAATATGCTAAGAGATAGACCCGGGGGGCATAGGTTTCACTAGTGGCTTCTCTCAAGATAGGATAAGTATTACGGTGGGTGTACAAATTACTGTCGAGGAATTGATAGAAAAGCGAATAATTATGAGATTATCTAGGCATGATCATGTATATAGGCATAACGTCCGTAACAAGTAGACCGACTCCTGCCTGCATCTACTACTATTACTCCACACATCGACCGACTCCTGCCTGCATCTAGAGTATTAAGTTCATAAGAACAGAGTAACGCATTAAGCAAGATGACATGATGTAGAGGGATAAACTCAAGCAATATGATATAAACCCCATCTTGTTATCCTCAATGGCAACAATACAATACGTGCCTTGCAACCCTTTCTGTCACTGGGTAAGGACACCGCAAGATTGAACCCAAACCTAAGCACTTCTCCCATGGCAAGAAAGATCAATATAGTAGGCCAAACCAAACTGATAATTCGAAGAGACTTGCAAAGATAACTCAATCATACATAAAAGAATTCAGAGAAGATTCAAATATTATTCATAGATAAACTTGATCATAAACCCACAATTCATCGGATCTCGACAAACACACCGCAAAAAGAGTTTACATCGAATAGATCTCCACAAGAGAGGGGGAGAACATTGTATTGAGATCCAAAAAGAGAGAAGAAGCCATCTAGCTAATAACTATGGACCCGCAGGTCTATGGTAAACTACTCACAACTCATCGGAGGGGCAAGGGTGTTGATGTAGAAGCCCTCCATGGTCGATTCCCCCTCCGATAGAACGCCGGCGAAGGCTCCAAGATGGGATCTTGCGGATACAGAAGGTTAAGGCGGTGGAAATTGTGTTTCGGTTGCTCCCTGGATGTTTTCGGGGTACGTAGGCTTATATAGGAGGAAAAAGTACGTCGGTGCACGCCCGAGGGGCCCACAAGATAGGGGGCGCGCCCTATAGGGGGGGGGCGTGCCCTCCTATATCTGGGAGCCTCGGCTGCTTCTTGACTTGCACTCCAAGTCCTCTAGATCACGTTCGTTCCAAAAATCACGCTCCCAAAGGTTTCATTCCTTTTGGACTCCATTTGATATTCCTTTTCTTCGAAATACTGAAATAGGCAAAAAAACAGAAATACGGGCTGGGCCTCCGGTTAGTAGGTTAGTCCCAAAAATGATATAAATGTGTAAAATAAAGCCCATAAACATCCAAAAGGGGTAATATAATAGCATGGAACAATCAAAAAATTATAGATACGTTGGAGACGTATCATCCTACTATTTCAATTCTAAATTGTGGACTCCAATAGAACAACATCAAGTCACATCAAATAGAATAGCACATGGCCCCGACGAGTACTAAATCAATTTACAAAAGAACTCAATTTATTTGGACTTATAGTATGAACAATATGTTCAATTAGATGGGCTTGTAAAAGTCAATCCTAGGTCAAACTAATACAAAGTTTTTGTTTAACTTTTGGACACAAAGCAAAAGTAAATTTTTAAGTTGGAATCATGAATCCGAAGCCATGATCGATTAGAATGACAATTTCAATTGGATTCCAAAACCTCTACCATGGCAATGCAAAATAGCTACCATGGCAGCACTTTGTGAAACCACTGCTATGGTAGCAAAAATTGTTCCTATGAGAGAAATTTATGCTGCTATTTCAATTGTATTTGAATTTCAAATATATAAATTGTGGACTTAAATAGAATGACATGTAGCCAAATCAAATATTGATGTATTTCTTCAATAGGAGGTAAATTCTTAACATCTTCAGCTTTAATACCTTTTTCTTTCATAGATTTCTTTGCCTCTTGTATATCTTCAGGACTGAGAAATAGAACTCCCCTCTTCTTCGGAGTTGGTTTAGGAGTAGGTTCAGGAGCTAGCTTGGGAGTTGGCTCAATTGGCTCAGGAATTGGCTCAGGAAGAGTCCAATTATTTTCATTAGTCAACATATTACTCAATAACAATTCAGCTTGGTCAACTGTTCTTTCCCTGAAAACACAACCAGCACAACTATCCAAGTGGTCCTTGGAAGCATCGGTTAGTCCATTGTAAAAGATATCAAGTATTTCATTCTTCTTAAGAGGATGATCAGGCAAAGCATTAGGTAATCAGAGAAGCCTCCCCCAAGCTTGTGGGAGACTCTCTTCTTCAATTTGCACAAAATTATATATTTCCCTCAAGGCAGCTTGTTTCTTATGAGCAGGGAAATATTTAGCAGAGAAGTAATTTATCATATCCTGGGGACTACGCACACATCCAGGATCAAGAGAATTAAACCAAGTTTTAGCATCACCCTTTAATGAGAATGGAAATATCTTAAGGATATAATAATAGTGAGACTTCTCATCATTAGTGAATAGGGTGGCTATCTCATTTAACTTAGAAAGATGTGCCACAACAGTTTCAGATTCATAGCCATAAAAAGGATCAGATTCAACCAAAGTAATAATTTTAGGATCAACAGAGAATTCATAATCCTTATCAGAAACACAGATAGGTGAAGTAGCAAACGCAGGGTCATGTTTCATTCTAGCATTCAGAGATTGCTGCTTCCATTTAGCTAATAAATTCTTAAGATCATATCTATCATTGCAAGCAAGAATAGCTCTAGCAGCTTCTTCATCCATAACATAACCCTCAGGAATAACAGGCAATTCATACTTAGGGGGAGAACCTTCATCATCACTATCATCAATAATTTCATTCTCTCTAACCCTAGAAAGTTGTTCATCTAGAAATTCACCTAATGGCAAAGTAGTATCAAGCATAGAAGTAGTTTCATCATAAGTATCATGCATAGCAGAAGTGGCATCATCAATAACATGCGACATATCAGAATTCATAGCAGTTGCAGGTTTAGGTGTCGCAAGCTTACTCAAAACAGAAGAAGAATCTAGTGCGGAGCTAGATGGCAGTTCCTTACCTCCCCTCGTGTTGAGGGGAAAATCTTAGTTCTTTCATCTTTCAAGTTCTTCATAGTGATCAGCAGATATAAATCCCAAGTGACTCAAAGAATAGAGTTATGCTCCCCGACAACGGCACCAGAAAATAGTCTTGATAACCCACAAGTATAGGGGATCGCAACAGTTTTCGAGGGTAGAGTATTCAACCCAAATTTATTGATTCGACACAAGGGGAGCCAAAGATATTCTCAAGTATTAGCAGTTGAGTTGTCAATTCAACCACACCTGGATAACTTAGTATCTGCAGCAAAGTATTTACTAGCAAAGTAGTATGATAGTAATGGTAACCGTGGTAAAAGTAACCATAGCAGTTTTGTAGTAGTTGTAACAATAGCAACGGTAAGGTAAATAAGCAAAGCACAATATGTGAAAAGCTCGTAGGCATTGGATCAGTGATGGATAATTATGTTAGATGTGATTCCTCATGTAATAGTTATAACCTAGGGTGACACAGAACTAGCTCCAGTTCATCAATGTAATGTACGCATGTATTCCGAATATAGTCATACGTGCTTATGGAAAAGAACTTGCATTACATCTTTTGCCCTACCCTCCCGTGGTAGCGGGGTCCTAGTGGAAACTAAGGGATATTAAGGCCTCCTTTTAATAGAGAACCGGACCAAAGCATTAGCACATAGTGAATACATGAACTACTCAAACTACGGTCATCACCGAGAAGTATCCCGATCATTGTCACTTCGGGGTTGTCGGATCATAACACATAATAGGTGACTATAGACTTGCAAGATAGGATCAAGAACTCTCATATATTCATGAAAACACAATAGGTTCAGATATGAAATCATGGCACTTGAGCCCTAGTGACAAGCATTAAGCATAGCAAAGTCATAACAACATCAATCTCAGAACATAGTGGATACTAGGGATCAAACCCTAACAAAACTAACTTGATTACATGGTAAATCTCATCCAACCCATCACCGTCCAGCAAGCCTACGATGGAATTACACACGCATGTCGGTGAGCATCATGAAATTGGTGATGGCAGATGGTTGATGATGACGACGGCGATGGATCCCCCTCTCCGGAGCCCAGAACGGACTCCAGATCAGCCCTCCTGAGAGAGATTAGGGCTTGGCAGCGGCTCCGTATCGTAAAACGTGATGAAACTTTCTCTCTGATTTTTTTCTCCGTGAAACCAAATATATAGAGTTGGAGTTGAGGTCGGTGGAGCTCTAGGGGGCTCACGAGGCAGGGGGCGCGCCCAGGGGAGGGGCGCGCCCCCCACCCTCGTGGACAGGGTCTGGGCCCCCTGGTCTTGATTCTTTTGCTAGTATTTTTTATATTTTCCAAAAGTTATCTCCGTGCCCAAGGAGGCAAACATGCAAATATGATAAGAGATAGACCCGGGGGCCATAGGTTTCACTAGTGGCTTCTCTCAAGATAGCATAAGTATTACGGTGGGTGAACAAATTACTGTCGAGAAATTGATAGAAAAGCGAATAATTATGAGATTATCTAGGCATGATCATGTATATAGGCATCACGTCCGTAACAAGTAGACCGACTCCTGCCTGCATGTACTACTATTACTCCACACATCGACCGACTCCTGCCTGCATCTAGAGTATTAAGTTCATAAGAACAGAGTAACGCATTAAGCAAGATGACATCATGTAGAGGGATAAACTCAAGCAATATGATATAAACCCCATCTTGTTATCCTCGATGGCAACAATACAATACATGCCTTGCAACCCTTTCTGTCACTGGGTAAGGACACCGCAAGATTGAACCCAAAGCTAAGCACTTCTCCCATGGCAAGAAAGATCAATATAGTAGGCCAAACCAAACTGATAATTCGAAGAGACTTGCAAAGATAACTCAATCATACATAAAAGAATTCAGAGAAGATTCAAATATTATTCATAGATAAACTTGATCATAAACCCACAATTCATTGGATCTCGACAAACACACCGCAAAAAGAGTTTACATCGAATAGATCTCCACAAGAGAGGGGGAGAACATTGTATTGAGATCCAAAAAGAGAAAAGAAGCCATCTAGCTAATAAGTATGGACCCGTAGGTCTGTGGTAAACTACTCACAACTCATCGGAGGGGCAAGGGTATTGATGTAGAAGCCCTCCATGGTCGATTCCCCCTCCGGCAGAACACCGGCGAAGGCTCCAAGATGGGATCTCGCGGATACAGAAGGCTACGGCGGTTGAAATTTTGTTTCGGTTGCTCCCTCGATGTTTTTGGGGTACGTAGGCTTATATAGGAGGAAGAAGTACGTCGATGGACGCCCAAGGGGCCACGAGGCAGGGGGCGCGCCCTCCTATCTCGTGGGAGCCTCGGCTGCTTCTTGACTTGCACTCCAAGTCCTCTAGATCACGTTCATTCCAAAAATCACGCTCCTGAAGGTTTCATTCCATTTGGACTCCGTTTGATACTCCTTTTCTTCGAAATACTGGAATAGGCAAAAAAAACAGCAATACGGGCTGGGCCTCTGGTTAGTAGGTTAGTCCCAAAAATGATATAAATGTGTAAAATAAATCCCATAAACATCCAAAAGGGGTAATATAATAGCATGGAACAATCAAAAATTATAGATACGTTGGAGACGTATCAAGCATCCCCAAGCTTAATTCCTGCTCGTCCTTGAGTAGGTAAATGATAAAAAAGAAATTTTTGATGTGGAATGCTACCTAGCATAATTATCAATGTAATTTTCTTTATTGTGGCATGAATGTTCAGATCCAAATGATACAAAATAAAAGTTCATATTAACATGAAAATGGTGATACTTCAAGCATACTAATCAAAGTAATCATGTCTTCTCAAAATAACATGGCCAAAAAAAGTTATCCCTACAAAATCATATAGTCTGGCTGTTGCTCTATCTTCATCACACAAAGTATTTAATCATGCACAACCCCGATGACAAGCCAAGCAATTGTTTCATACTTTAATAATCTCAAACTCTTTCAACTTTCATGCAATACATGAGCGTGAGCCATGGACATAGCACTATATGTGGAATAGAATGGTGGTTGTGGAGAAGACAAAAAGGAGAAGATAGTCTCACATCAACTAGGCGTATCAACGGGCTATGGAGATGCCCATTAATAGATATCAATGTGAGTGAGTAGGGATTGCCATGCAACGGATGCACTAGAGCTATAAATATATGAAAGCTCAACAAAAGAAACTAAGTGGTGTGCATCCAACTCGCTTGCTCACGAAGACCTAGGGCACTTTTGAGGAAGCCCATCATTGGAATATACAAGCCAAGTTCTATAATGAAATATTCCCACTAGTATATGAAAGTGACAACATATGAGACTCTCTATCATGAAGATCATGGTGCTATTTTGAAGCACAAGTGTGGAAAAACATATAGTAGCATTGTCCCTTCTCTCTTTTTCTCTCATTTTATTTTTCTTTTCTCTTTTTTTCTTTCTTTTTTCTTCTTTTTCTTTGGCCCCTTTTTTTCTTATTTGGCCTTTTCCTTTTTTTCTTTCTTTCTTTTTTTGATTGCTCTATATGAATGCCTCTGGCGGTGTACCGGGATATGCAATGAATCAAGAGTGACATGTATGAAAATTATAAAGGTGGCCTTGCCACAAATACGATGTCAACTACATGATCATGCAAAGAGCAATATGACAAAGGTAATGAGTGTCATATGAACGGAACGGTGGAAAGTTGCATGGCAATATATCTCAGAATGGCTATGGAAATGCCATAATAGGTAGGTATGGTTGCTGTTTTGAGCAAGGTATATGGTGGGTGTATGATACCGGCAAAATTTGCGCGGCACAAGAGAGGCTAGCAATAGTGGAAGGGTGAGGTGCGTATAATCCATGGACTCAACATTAGTCAAAAGAACTCATATACTTGTTGCAAAAAATTAGAAGTCATCAAAAACCAAAGAACTACACGCATGCTCCTAGGGGGATAGATTGGTAGGAAAAGACCATCGCTCGTCCCCGACCGCCACTCATAAGGAAGACACTCAATAAATAAAATTATGCTCCAACTTCATCACAAAGCGATTTACCATACGTGCATGCTACGGGAATCACAACCCTTAACACAAGTATTTTTCATAATCACCTCAACTAGCATGACTATAATATCACTACCTCCATATCTCAAAACAATTAGCAAGCATCATATTGATCATAGCATCCAATTCTTTTTCTATGATAGTTTTTATTATACCCAACTTGGATGTTCATCATTCTAGGACCAACTTTATGACCATAGCAAATACCATGCTGTTCTAAAAGACTCTCAAAAAGGTATAAGTGAAGCATGAGAGACTAGCAATTTCTTCAAAATTAAGACACCACCGTGCTCTAAAAGATATAAGTGAAGCACTAGAGCAAAAACTATCAAGCTCAAAAGATATAAGTGAAGCACATAGAGTATTCTAGCAAATCCTAATCAAGTAGGCTTCTCCCAAAAGATGTGTACAGCAAGGATTATTGTGGTAAGCTAAAAAGCAAAGACTAATGTAATACACGACACTCCAAGCAAAACACATATCATGTGGCGAATAAAAATATAGCTCCAAGTAAAGTTACCAATGAACGAAGACGAAAGAGGGGATGCCTTCTCGGGGAATCCCCAAGATTAGGCTATTGGCTATTCTTCAATATCTTGGGGTGCCTTGGGCATCCCCAAGCTTAGGCTCTTGCCACTCCTTATTCCATAGTCCATAAAAGCTTTACCCAAAACTTGAAAACTTCACAACACAAAACTCAATTGGATATCTTATAAGCTCCATTAGTGAAAGAAAACAAAACCACCACATAAGTTACTGTAATGAACTCATTATTTATTTATTTTGGTGTTAAACCTACTGTATTCCAACTTCCCTATGGTTTATAAACTATTTTACTAGCCATAGATGCATCAAAATAAGCAAACAACACACGAAAAACAGAATCTGTCAAAAACAGAACAGTCTGTAGAAATCTGTAACTAACGCAAACTTATGGAACTCTAAAACTCCTACCAAAATAAGAAGTCCTGGAAAATTTGTTTATTGAACAGAAGTAAAACAAATCAACGCAAAATCACGTTCCTGTGATTTAACAAAACTAAATTCGTGCGTGCAAAGTTTCTGTTTTTCAGCAGAATCAAATCAACTATCATCATAGGTTATCCTATAGGTTCTACTTGGCACAAACAGTAATTAAAAGATAAAAACACATCTAAACAGAAGGTAGATGAAAGATTTGTTACTAAACAGGAGCAAAAACAAAAAACATAAAGAAAATTGGGTTGCCTCCCAACTAGCGTGTCACGACCGGTTTTCCAATAAAATACTTATTGAGAAACCGGTCAATTTAGTCCAATATGAGGAAAAATCCTTCTGACTGGTAGACAAAATCTTGATACAGTAAGCCAGTAGCATTAAATATATTACATGGTCCAGCTGGGGGTGCTCAACAATTTATTAGAGACACGCCAATAATTATACATAAAGGCGGATATGGCACAATGGTTAGGTGGCATACTACTGACTCGTAATAAAAGTGGTGGTGGAAATATCACAGTGAAGTGGAAAACATGACTCCTAAATTGGCAGCTCATCGACCGTCGAGGTGAGGCTCGATGAATTTATTCGGGTAGCGGAAGCGGATATAATACAGTGACCAAATCCAGGGTCGCACGAGACTGACTAGGACTCCTCTAGGCGTCGGACTCGCTATCGAACTCTTCATCCATGAGATCGCCTTCGTCAACATCTGGCCAAATCAACAAACCAGGTGAGTACTTGAAAGTACTCGCAAGACAGTTCGGACATAAGATATAACAAATGCATGCATGAATGCGTCATGAGCAATTAGTAATGCACATTCAAATGATTAACTTGCACGACAGTATTAACAATAAGGAAGTCAGGCGGTAGTCCTCCCGAAATCCACAAAAAAATAAATGAGCACCAATCGGGTGTCTGGAGTGACGCCTTGAAGGGTGAATAAATAAATAAATCATGCCGCAGCCGGGCATCTAAGCGACACCACATAAAGGGCTTACGTTGAAAGTAAAAGACATGCGTTCCACAGTCGGACGTCGTAGCGACATCGCAGAAAGGGCTTATATTTAAAGTAAATAATAACACTGCCACATTCGGACGTCTGAGCGACATCGCAGAAAGGGCTTATATTAAAAGTAAATAACAATTCTGCCACAGTCGGACGTTTGAGCGACATCGCAGAAAGGGCTTATATTGAAAGTAAATAATAACACTGCCACAGTCGGACGTCTGAGCGACATCGAAGAAAGGGCTTATATTAAAAGTAAATAACAATACTGCCATAGTCGGACGTCTGAGCGACATCGCAGAAAGGGCTTATATTAAAAGTAAATAACAATACTGTCACAATCGGACGTCTGAGCGACATCGCAGAAAGGGCTTATATTAAAAGTAAATAACAACACTGCCACAATCGGACGTCTGAGCGACATCGCGAAAAGGGCTTTAAATTTATTATTCATATCTGTTAAACTTGCAAGAGTAATACTCATAGGAAAATGTTCAACATGTGATAATAAACGGGTTAGTCCATCCACAGGAAATAAACATTTAACCGGAATTTACACCCAAGTGATTCTCTGGAGTTTCTGTCACCAAGATTGACACTCGACAAGATAAGTCGAACACAGTACTTGGACATGGATAAGATGATTCAAAGGAATTTTTGACTCTGCAGAGTTTGTAATAAAATGTCCACAGCCAACAAATTTCCGTAGTCCCGAAGGACTAGTTTTGTTTACGGTATTTCGGAAGAAAACACATCTAACCAGTACACACCCATTCCACCTCACGATGCCAGGAATCACCCTAGACAGCGTTCAATAAAAACATTGAGACTGGGAGATCACAATCTCGAATAGCATGGGATCAAATTTATATACGCGCGCTCTAAGGGGTGCCCCCCTCTCGGTCCCAACCAGAAACACCCATGCCCCCAGACCGGATGACTGGCTTTAATCCAGGGCCATGGAACCATCATCATGGCCTCTCGATTTGGTGTGTACCAGGAAAGCGGTTTGCAACTTACTAAGCCATATCCCTTGCGGAAAAACATGTGGTAGTACAGGAAGGGAAAACGGATGGAAACTGGACTGAATCATTTGACACTTGAGTCAAATAGTCTGGCATAAGACTGGCATGCTACAACACTGCCATCTTACCCATCCTCATGCCATCACATGGCCATGCAATCTCATATCCAACAACTCATGGATTTTCGAAACTCACTTGCCTCATCTATGCATGTAATATGACTTTCATCAAGATGCTCAAAAACATGCCATGAAACTATTCAATGCAAACAATGCCAAGACGCTCATCATATCAAAATTTCAAACATGCTTGCCTGGTTCGGAGTAGTCGGAGCCTAGCTCGGTGAAGTTCGCGGTTCCGTCACCTCCTTCGGTATCTACGGTATACAGAAATACACACACTATCGTAAATACCGTGAGGTGCACAAAAGTATTCCAAATATTTTTCAAATAAATCTGATAAAAAACTAGATAAAATTTTAAAGAGGACAGAAAAAGAATCAAACAAAAATCCTTCTCTGTTTAAAAGTTATAAGGGTTTTAATTCAGGGACCTTTCTGTAATGAAACAGAAACTTCCCAGGGGGTTGAACAGAAAAATACCAGAAAACGTTTCAGACTGAAGGCGTACTTGCCCGATTACGTTTTCAGAAAATGGTTCGAAAAAAACAGAATAGAGAGGCTGACAGGCGGGTCCCTCCTGTCAGGTTTGAAAATTCAAATGGAGAGAACAGAGCTCATCGGCGCCCGAGAGCTGCGGTGCTCGCCGGCGGCGATCCACGGCAAGGCAGGGGGATCAGGTGGTACCTCCGAGCTTAGCGTGTCCTTCCGCGTCGGTGGGTGGTGGTGGTGGTCATCGGCGAGCACCATGTCGACGGCGACCCTTGCTCCGGCGGACGGCGGCTCGGGTGGAGTTGGATCTCGTCAGGGGAGTGCTGCGGAGATCAAATTGAAGTTGGGGTTAGCTCTCTGGGTGCTCGAGGAGATCGCTGACGAGGTTTGGGCGTCAGGGAGGGCCTCACCGGAGTGAATCATGATGGTGGCCGAGGCAGATCGGGGCGGCCGGAGTTGGGGGAGGAGACCTCCTCGAGGTCCTCCTAGTGGCCTGGCGGAGTGTTGGTGAGGTGCAGTGGTGGTGCGTGCTCGAGAGCAAGCTCGGGGCCCCTTTTTATAGGCCATCCGAGGCGGTGGCCATGAATGGAGTTCTCCGGTGATGGTTATGGCAGCGCAGAGCTTGGTCGGGGAAGTTTAGGGGGTTGAGCGTCAACGTGGAGATCCACTGGTCCCATTTAGGCGCTAAACGAGTTCGGATTAGTTGCTTTGGGTGGGTTTCGACAAAACGAGGCGGCGTGGGCCCATCGGCAGCAGAGGGCGCGCCCTGTGCTTGCCCGGCCATGGCGACGGTGCTGCGGGGGTGCGCTGGCATGCATGAGCCACGCGGAGAGCTAGGGAGCGTTGGGCGGCGCAGAACGGCGTAGCGAGCCGGTGCTGGCTCCGTTAGCCGCCACGGGTGGCTCTGCCACCGCAGAAGCTGTCGGCGTCGGCGATGCTCGCCACCACTGACACCTGTGTCCGTGCAAGAGGGCGTGCGGTGCTCTGGCCAGGGAGAAGGGGCCGTGCGCAACGCGCCAGGGTGCACGGGTGATCGGTGACAAGTCACTGACAAAAACGACACTGAAGATAACTCTAAACTCTAAACTTTTCTGAAAGTGCACAGTAACTGTGCCGGCCAAGTGCGCGACGAAATGATTTTGGCATGTGGGAAATTTTCCTTGAGCTCATATTTGGTGGGGTGGCCTCTCATTGCATCTGGGGGCTGCCTGAATTTTGGTAGAATTTTTGGAGAAGAGGAGATATAAATTTCACCAAATTTGACAAATCTGGTCCAAATTTGGAGAGGCTGAAATTTGAAAATTTTGAAAAGAGGAAGAGTGGATCTTGATTATTCTATGTTGTGGGTGCTAAGGACTATCCAGAGGAGTTGGTTTGAGATCAAAACTCAAAGGCAATTAGGTACTTGCTTTGTAAATCGTCTAGGCTTAAAATAAATGACAGATTTGATTTGGGGAATAAAACAAATCAAATAAAATCCAAAAATGAGTTGAACTTGTTGGAACAGAATATTTGGATTGCCCCAAAGTGGAAGGAGGGGTTTTGGGAAGATTTACCACATGAGGCATGGTAAAACCATGGATGGTTTCAATGTAAGAGAAGTCCCAAAACTCCTAGGGTTTCTTTTTAAAAGAAAATAAACCCCAAAAAAATTGAGAAGGGGACAATCAGAAGAAAGGTTTTTAATAACCAAACACCAGGGTTGAAGAAGATATCAAAAATAAAAATCCTTGCCAAGGGGAAAAGTTTTGAGAGAGAGGTTTTTGGAAGAATTTAAATGGCCTTCTTCAAATCCAACAAAGTTTTTGCTGAAAACCAAATAAAAAAAATTGGAGTGTCACAACACCTACCCCCTTAGGAAAAATCTCGTCCCCGAGATTTCAGCTGATCCTTAAATAAGTGTGGATGCTCTGTCCGAAGAAAATCCTCTCTTTCCCAAGTGGCTTCACTCTCGGTGTGATTGCTCCACTGAACTCTGAAAAACTTGATGGTTTTCTGTCGGGTCCTTCTTTCGTACTCCTCCAATATTTTTACTGGATGTTCCCGATAGGTAAGGTCTAGTTGCACGTCAATGTTTTCATGGGATACTTGCTTCTCTAGGTTGCTTACGCACTTCCTTAATTGCGAGACGTGGAACACATTGTGGATATTGGATAATTCTTCGGGTAAGTCTAGTTGGTAGGCTACCGTGCCCCTTCGTGCCACTATGTAGAATGGTCCGATGAATCTTGGTGCTAGCTTCCCTTTAATCTTGAATCGTTGCAGGCCCCTCATAGGAGATACTCGTAGATATACAAACTCACCGGGTTCGAAAATGATTCCACGATGTTTCTGATCGTAATAACTCTTCTGTCGGCTTTGAGCTGTCTTGAGTCGGTCCCTGATTAGCTTGACCTTTTCATCGGCTTCTTTGAGCATGTCTAGGCCGAAGATACAGCTGTCTCCGGTCTCTGACCAATTTAGCGGGGTACGACATCTCCGCCCGTACAAAGCTTCAAATGGTGCCATTTGCAGGTTGGCCTGGTAACTGTAGTTGTATGCGAACTCTGAGTATGGCAAGCTTTCCTCCCAACTAGTTCCATAAGTGAGGACACATGCTCTCAGCATGTCTTCTAGAATTTGGTTTACGCGTTCAGTTTGTCCGTCAGTCTGGGGGTGGTATGTTGTACTGAAAGCTAGTTGAGTTCCCAGAGCCTGTTGCAGGTCATCCCAATATCTGGAGATGAATTGTGTGCCCCTGTTAGATATTATGGTCTTTGGAACTCCATGTAAGCAGACGATACGGGAAAGATAAAGCCTGGCAAGCTTCTGAGTGGTGTGGGTTGTCTTCACGGGGATGAAGTGTGCTACTTTAGTCAGTCTATCTGTGATGACCCATATGACATCATTTCCGTGTCGTGACCGAGGTAGCCCAACAATAAAATCCATCCCAATCTCGTCTCATTTCCACTCAGGTATCTTATTTGGTTGTAATAGCCCGGTCGGTTTCTGGTGCTCGGCCTTGATGCGTTGACATGAGTCACAACACGCAATAAACGTGGCTATGTCCCTTTTTATACCGTGCCCCCAAAATGTTTCCTGAAGATCCTTGTACATTTTTGTTCCTCCAGGATGGATTGAATACGGAGCGGTGTGGCCTTCAGCTAAGATTTGCTATTTAAGGTCCTCGATATTTGGTACACAAAGTCTATTTCCGTACCACAATATTCCCTGCTCATCGATAACGAATTCTGAGGCCTTGCCCAAATTCACTTTCCGTTTAATGCCTTCAATGCTGGGGTGCCCATGCTGAGCCTCTTTAACCTTTTCTATCAGGGTAGGCTGTATTTCTAAATTTTACACACTGCCTTCGATGACCATTATTAAGTTGAGTTTGGCAAACTCCTGCTGAAATTCAGGTCTCAGGTTTGGTAGGTTGTCGTTGTTCGGACTGGGGTTTCGACTTAAAGCATCTGCCACTACATTTGCTTTTCCTGGATGGTAGTGGATCCCAACATCATAATCCTTTACTAATTCCAACCAGCGTCGTTGCCGTAAATTTAGTTCCGGTTGTGTGAAAATATACTTGAGGCTTTTATGGTCCGTGTATATTTCACAACGGTTTCCAAGTAAAAAGTGTCTCCATTCCTTGAGTGCATGAATAACTGCTGCTAACTCCAGGTCATGAGTAGGATAATTTTCCTCATGCTTGCGAAGTTGTCTGGAAACATACGCGACTACCTTGCCTTCTTGCATCAATACACATCCGGGGCCCTTTCGGGATGCGTCACAATACACCTTTAAATTCTTGTGTATGTCTGGCACAATTAATACTGGTGATGTCATTAATTTCCTTTTTAGTTCTTGGAAACTTTTCTCGCAAGCTTCTGTCCATTCAAACTTCTTGTCTTTCTTGAGTAGCTGCGTCATTGGCTTTGCTATAGTGGAAAATCCTTCAATAAATCTTCGGTAGTAACCTGCCATTCCCAAGAAACTTCGTACGTCCGTTACGCTAGCTGGTGGTTTCCAGCCAAGTATGGCCTTGACATTTTCCGGGTCTACGGCAATACCTTCTTGGGTCAGTACGTGGCCCAGAACACCTACCTGCTTTAACCAAAATTCACACTTGCTGAACTTGGCGTACAATTGAAGTTTCCTGAGTTCTCCTAGTACAATTCTGAGATGTTCAGCGTGCTCTTCTGGTGTCTTGGAGTATATCAGAATATCATCGATGAATACCACAACAAACTTGTCCATAAACTTCATGAATACTTTGTTCATGAGGTGAACAAAATATGCGGGGGCGTTCGTTAGCCCAAATGGCATTACTGTGAACTGATACAGTCTGTATCTAGAGGTGAAGGCTGTCTTGGGGATATCTTCTATTCATACTTTTAATTGATGGTATTCCGACCTTAAGTCAATTTTTGAGAATACCTTGGCCTGAGCGAGCTGATCAAATAAATCATTTATCCGTGGCATCGGGTATTTGTTCTTGATTGTGACCATGTTAAGTGCTCGATAGTCGATACACAATCTCAGTGTTCCATCCTTGTTTTTGGCAAATAAAATTGGTGAACCCCAAGGTGAGGAGCTGGCGCGAATATATCCTTTGTCCAGTAATTCTTTTATTTGCTTCTTCAATTCTACCAATTCGGATTGTGCCATTCTGTATGGTTTCTTGTATATGGGGGCGGTTCCGGGTGCTGGCTCAATGCTGAATTCTATCTCTCGATATGGTGGCATGCCTGGTAGTTCTTCGGGAAATACGTCTAGAAATTCACACACTATTGGAACCTTGCTTAATTCAGAAATATCCACCTTGTTCAATCTCAGTTCCCGGGATATTTTTCTCTCTTTGGCTGAAAATTTTATTGTCTTCCCATGGTGGTGGGTGAGAATTACGGTCCGGTTGAAGCAGTCAATAAAACCTTTGTTGGTGGTTAACCAATCCATCCCTAAGATGACATCCAGTCCTTTATTCTCCAATACAATAAGGTTGGCGTGAAACTTCAATCCTTCAAACTCAATAACCACACCTTGGCAGTAACTCTGGGTAACTTGCTTAATTCCAGGGGACTTGATGATCATGGATTTTTCCAAGGGAAGCATCGAAAAATTATTTTGCAAAGCAAAACTTTTCGAAATGAATGAGTGAGAAGCTCCAGAATCAAACAAAACCATGACAGGTATTGTGTTGACAGGGAACGTACCGAGTACGATATCCGGGGCATTTTGTGCTTCCTCTTTGGTCATGTGGTTCAGATGACCCTTCCTATGGTTGTTATTGGGGTTGAAATTGTTACGCTTTGGCGCTGAATTATTGCCACCGTTGTTCGGCTTTGGGGTTGAGTTCCTTGGCTTGAGGCACTGCTTGGCATAATGCCCTTCTTCTCCACAAGCGTAGCAAGTAACGCCTGGGCGATATGTGAACTCTTTGTCCCTTGAATGGAAATTTTTGACTGGGCGTGAGACGTTTGTTGTGGGTTTGTGTGTCCCACCTTTCTGAAAATCCATCTTGCTTCGGTGGTTGCGAGCAAGATTAGTCTGGTCCCTTTTTCGCTTGCAGAATCCTCCAAGCTGCGTCTCTCATTTTCCAAGGTAATGGCCATATCCACCAGCGTTTTAAAATCTGGGAAGGTGTGCACAACCAGCTGGCATTTGAGCGCGGGTGCCAGACCGTCTAGGAATTTTTCCATCTTCTTGCTTTTAGTCATACACTCTTCGTTGGCGTAGCGAGACAATAGAGTAAACTGACTGTTGTATTCTGACACCGTCATGGTCCTCTGTTTGAGGTCATCAAATTCTCTCTTCTTCATCTTCATAAGACTTTTAGGAATATGCGCCCCACGAAAACCTTCTTTGAACTCCTCCCAGGTTATATTATTTTCGCTGGGGTGCATGTGTAGGAAATTTTCCCACCACGATGCAGCTGCTCCAGTGAGATAGTGTGGTGCATATAGTACTTTCTCAAGATCTGAACACTGTGCAATAATTAATTTTCTTTCCATGTCTCGAAGCCAGTCCTCGGCCTCAAGAGGTTTGTCAGTATGAGAAAATGTTTGGGGACGCGTCTTCTGTAGCTCAGATAACTTGGATTGCTGCTGATATTGTCCATGGTGATTTCCCATATTGATGACTTGGTTCATCATTTCCTGATGTTGTTGCTGACTTTGCTCATAAAGGCGGCACATTTGGGAAAGTGTTGTTTCACTGTCCTGTTGACTTGACTGCCCCTGTGTGAAATTGTTGCTTGGTTGTGTGCCATAATTTTCCTCTGGCGGTGTTGGCATGGAGCGCGTCCAAGGACGAGACATTTTTCACTCTGGGGATATATTTTGTAAAACTAATAAGAAAGGGAAAAGAGTCGCAAAAACTCAATAAATTCATAAATACTGGGAAAAAATTTAAATGTTCCAGGATTTCTCAAGAAAACAAATCAATTGCGCACGGAGAAGGACTGCTCATTACATATCTTACACGCAGGCGGTAATTATACAATACATCACTCAGGATATGCGTACATATTCCTGACATGTTATTTAGGCTAGTGCACTTCTCCAGCTCCTACATGATGCGCAAACAAGCTACTTCTCATAACTTATGTACATAAGAACATATCGTACAGAGTGGTACATCGCATGATGGCTAAGCATACTCAGTCGGAGATGGTGAGGATCTCCTTTGCCCTGCCGAGGGTGAGGCGCAGTGAGGCTAGGGACTCAACCTCCTCCTCGCTGATAGGCTCCAGACGTGAAGCGCTGCGCTGAGTAGATGGAGCGGGTGCCATATGCGGAGCAACACGAACCGGTGTGGGCGCAATGGGTGGTGCAGAGCGGACTGGAGTGGGCGCAATGACTTGGTTGAATTCCTCGGTGGAAGGCAGGGGACGAGCTATGGCGAGAGTGGTAGGTGCACAAGATGCTGAGGACGAGACAAAAGTCAGTGGCGGTGCGGCGTGCAGGAGCTCCCTCCTGTTAGCGGCACAGCCATGGACTGAGTCCATGCGGGTAGCCACGAAGTCGTCCACCAGGCTGTCGAAGGCTGCCTCCAGAGCCCAGAGATACTCGATAAGCATCTCAAAAGCCTCGTCTCGTTCTCCTCTGGGGCAAGAGAACACGTAGTGACAGGCGTATGGCACGTGGCATGGAAGGTAGCGGTAACGACGAGTCTTCAATGAAGGAAGGACATCCCTGAGACGAGCTATCGCCTCACGGGCTGCCATCTGCATAGCATGCTTCTTCGTAGGCATGGCTCTTCCCAAGAACCGGAAGCGGCGTAACTCAACACGCCCTCCCTTGAATTGCACTGCGGCCTGGTGCATGGTCAGACTGTCATTGACTTTGTGCTGATAGAGTGTGAAGACTGGGTGCATAGATGGCCCCATCGCGACCTGGACGATGAAGGAGAGAAGCTTGACGAACCCATCAGGCACGTTGGCGAACATCTGAGACTCGCAGTTGTTGTCAGCCATCTACAAAAGTAGGCAAAAATTCTGAGTGGTCAGGTCATAAATTTATGCTGACTATCAGAAAATGACTACATTTGCAAAAATAAGATTATCTCTATCATGCTAATAACCGATTAGCGATCGCGCCTAGTGGCTTCCTACAGTCAGCCTGGCTCTGGTACCAAGCTTGTCACGACCGGTTTTCCAATAAAATACTTATTGAGAAACCGATCCTTTTAGTCCGGTATGAGGAAAAATCCTTCTGACTGGTAGACAAAATCTTGATACAGTAAGCCAGTAGCATTAAATATATTACATGGTCGAGCTGGGGGTGCTCAACAATTTATTACAGACACGCCAATAATTATACATAAAGGCGGATATGGCACAATGGTGTGGTGGCATACTACTGACTCGTAATAAAAGTGGTGGTGGAAATATCATAGTGGAGTGGACAACATGACTCCTAAACTGGCAGCTCATCGAGCGTCGAGGTGAGGCTCGATGAATTTATTCGGGTAGCGGAAGCGGATATAATACAGTGACCAAATCCAGGGTCGCACGAGACTGACTGGGACTCCTCTAGGCGTCGGACTCGCTATCGAACTCTTCATCCATGAGATCGCCTTCGTCAACATCTGGCCAAATCAACAAGCCAGGTGAGTACTTTGAAAGTACTCGCAAGACAGTTCGGACATAAGATATAACAAATGCATGCATTAATGCGTCATGAGCAATTAGTAATGCACATTCAAATGATTAACTTGCACAACCGTATTAACAATAAGGAAGTCAGGCGGTAGTCCTCCCGAAATCCACAAAAAAATAAATGAGCACCGATCGGGTGTCTGAAGAGACGCCTCGAAGGGTGAATAAATAAATAAATCATGCCGCAGTCGGGCGTCTAAGCAACACCACATAAAGGGCTTACGCTGAAAGTAAAAGACATGCGTGCCACAGTCGGACGTCGTAGCGACATCGCAGAAAGGGCTTATATTGAAAGTAAATAATAACACTGCCACAGTTGGACGTCTGAGCGACATCGCAGAAAGGGCTTATACTAAAAGTAAACAACAATTCTGCCACAGTCGGACGTCTGAGCGACATCGCAGAAAGGGCTTATATTGAAAGTAAATAATAACACTGCCACAGTCGGACGTCTGAGAGACAACGTAGAAAGGGCTTATATTAAAAGTAAATAACAATACTGCCACAATCGGATGTCTGAGCGACATCGCAGAAAGGGCTTATATTAAAAGTAAATAACAACACTGCCACAATCGGATGTCTGAGCAACATCGCGAAAAGGGCTTTAAATTTATTATTCATATCTGTTAAACTTGCAAGAGTAATACTCATAGGAAAATATTCAACATGTGATAATAAATGGGTTAGTACATCCACAGGAAATAAACATTTAACCAGAATTAACACCCATGTGATTCTCCGGAGTTTCTGTCACCGAGTTTGACACTCGACAAGATAAGTTGAACACAGTACTTGGACATGGATAAGATGATTCAAAGGAATTTTTGACTCTGCAGAGTTTGTACTAAAATGTCCACAGCCAACGGATTTCCATAGTCCCGAAGGACTAGTTCTGTTTACGGTATTTCAGAAGAAAACACATCTAACCAGTACACACCCATTCCACCTCACGATGCCAGGAATCACCCTAGACAGCGTTCAAGAAAAACTTTGAGACGGGGAGATCACAATCTCGAATAGCATGGGATCAAATTTATATACGCGCGCTCTAAGGGGTGCCCCCCTCTCGGACCCAACCGGAAACACCCATGCCCCCTGACCGGATGACTGGCTTTAATCCAGGGCCATGGAACCAT
Source organism: Triticum dicoccoides (assembly GCF_002162155.2). Taxonomy (NCBI): domain Eukaryota; kingdom Viridiplantae; phylum Streptophyta; class Magnoliopsida; order Poales; family Poaceae; genus Triticum; species Triticum dicoccoides. The sequence continues at coordinate 125,352,783 of NC_041393.1, forward strand.
CATCACGGCCTCTCAATTTGGTGTGTACCAGGAAAGCGGTTTGCAACTTACTAAGCCATATCCCTTGCGGAAAAACATGTGGTAGTACAGGAAGGGAAAATGGATGGAAACTGGACTGAATCATTTGACACTTGAGTCAAATAGTCTGGCATAAGACTGGGATGCTACAACACTGCCATCTTACCCATCCTCATGCCTATCACATGGCCATGCAATCTCCTATCCAACAACTCATGGATTTTCGAAACTCACTTGCCTCATCTATGCATGTAATATGACTTTAATTAAGATGCTCATAAACATGCCATGAAACTATTCAATGCAAACAATGCCAAGACACTCATCATATCAAAAGTTCAAACATGCTTGCCTGGTTCGGAGTAGTCGGAGCCTAGCTCGGTGAAGTTCGCGGTTCCGTCACCTCCTTCGGTATCTACGGTATACAGAAATACACACACTATCGTAAATATTGTGAGGTGCACAAAAGTATTCCAAATATTTTTCAAATAAATCTGATAAAAAACTAGATAAAATTTTAAAGAGGACAGAAAAAGAATCAAACAAAAATCCTTCTCTGTTTAAAAGTTATAAGGGTTTTAATTCAGGGACCTTTCTGTAATGAAATAGAAACTTCCTAGGGGGTTGAACAGAAAAAGACTTGAAAATGTTTCAGACTGAAGGCGTACTTGCCCGATTACGTTTTCAGAAAACGGTTCGAAAAAAACAGAATAGAGAGGCTGACAGGCGGGTCCCTCCTGTCAGGTTTGAAAATTCAAACGGAGAGAACAGAGCTCGTCGGCGCCCGAGAGCTCCGTTGGTCGCCGGCGGTGATCCACGGCGAGGCAGGGGGATCGGGTGGTACCTCCGAGCTCAGCATGTCCTTCCGCGTCGGTGGGTGGTGGTGGTGGTCGTTGGCGAGCACCACGTCGACGGCGACCCTTGCTCCAGCGGACGGCGGCTCGGGTGGAGTTCGATCTCGTTGGGGGAGTGCTGCGGAGATCAAATTGAAGCTGGGGTTAGCTCTCTGGGTGCTCGAGGAGATCGCTGACGAGGTTTGGGCATCGGGGAGGGCCTCATAGGAGTGAATCAAGATGGTGGCTGAGGCGGATCGGGGAGGCCGGAGTTGGGGGAGGAGACCTCCTCGAGGTCCTCCTAGTGGCCTGGCGGAGTGTTGGTGAGGTGCAGTGGTGGTGTGTGCTCGACAGCGAGCTCGGGGCCCCTTTTTATAGGCGATCCGAGGCGGTGGCCGTGAACGGAGTTCTCCGGTGATGGTTACGGCGGCGCAGAGCTTGGTCGGGGAAGTTTAGGGGGTTGAGCGTCAACGTGGAGATCCACTGGTCCCGTTAAGGCGCTAAACGAGTTCGGATTAGGTGCTTTGGGTGGGTTTCGACGAAACGGGGCGGTGCGGGCCCGTCGGCGGCAGAGGGCACGCCCTGTGCTTGCCGGGCTACGGCGACGGTGCTGCAGGGGTGCGCTGGCATGCATGAGCCACGCGGAGAGCTAGGGAGCGTTGGGCGGCGCAGAATAGCATAGCGAGCCGGTGCTGGCTCCGTTGGCTGCCACGGGTGGCTCTGCCACCGCAGAAGCTGCCGGCGTCGGCGATGCTTGCTGCCACCAACACCTGCGTCCGTCCAAGAGGGCGTGCGGTGCTCTGGCCAGGGAGAAGGGGCCATGCGCAACGCGCCAGGGTGCACAGGTGATCGGTGACAAGTCACTGACGAAAACGACACTGAAGATAACTCTGAACTCTGAACTTTTCTAAAAGTGCACAGTAACAGTGCCGGCCAAGTGCTCGACGAAATGATTTTGGCATGTGAGAAATTTTCCTTGAGCTGATCTTTGGTGGGGTGGCCTCTTATTGCATCTGGGGGCTGCCTGAATTTTGGTAGAATTTTTGGAGAAGAGGAGATATGAATTTCACCAAATTTGACAAATCTGGTCCAAATTTGGAGAGGCTAAAATTTGAAATTTTTGAAAAGAGGAAGAGTGGATCTTGATGATTCTAGGTTGTGGGTGCTAAGGACTATCCAGAGGAGTTGGTTTGAGATCAAAACTCAAAGGCAATTAGGTACTTGCTTTGTAAATCGTCTAGGCTTAAAATAAATGACAGATTTGATTTGGGGAATAAAACAAATGAAATAAAATCCAAAAATGAGTTGAACTTGTTGGAACAGAATATTTGGATTGCCCCAAAGTGGAAGGAGGGGTTTTGGGAAGATTTACCACATGAGGCATGGTAAAACCATGGATGGTTTCAATGTAAGAGAAGTCCCAAAACTCCTAGGGTTTCTTTTTAAAAGAAAATAAACCCCAAAAAAATTGAGAAGGGGACAATCAGAAGAAAGGTTTTTAATAACCAAACACCAGGGTTGAAGAAGATATGAAAAATAAAAATCCTTGCCAAGGGGAAAAGTTTTGAGAGAGAGGTTTTTGGAAGAATTTAAATGGCCTTCTTCAAATCCAACAAAGTTTTTGCTGAAAACCAAATAAAAAAATTTGGAGTGTCACATAGCGCTATCGTTTAAAGCCCCTAGCTAGTCATAAAAGCGAAGATAGATCTAAGTAGTGCCATCTTTGGCACTTGGAGAGGAGGATCTCCTTTCTATGGCATTTATTCTTCTATTTAGGGTAATCACATGGCCATTAATGGATGAAGTAAGATTAAGCACGTTACGGAAGTTTGCTTCTAAACTAGACTTCATATCTTTGATAATTTCATTTTGATAAAAGCACAAGATAGTAGTTGATTCAACCTTATCATTCATAGGGTGCCCAAATATGGTTTTCATTTTTTCATAAGTATCTATAGCATCTCCTTCAAGAAAACCTTCTTCGAAAATAGAATTTAAAACTTGTTTAAAAGAAGCGGGCAAGCCAACATAGAAACTTTTTAAGTAAATTTCAATTTGATATTGTGGCACATAGCTAGCTCGAATCCTTAATAACCTATCCCAAGCATCTTTTAAAGACTCATCAAGTAAATAGCGAAAAATTTCAGAGTCATCCTCATCAAAATTATTCAAGCTCTCGTTGGTGACCCCGGTGGGTCTTTCTATAGCATCATTATTTATGAGCTTAGAGAGGATAGAGGGGTTATCCAAGGCACCAGAACCTAGGAAAGAGCCCTTATTTCTTTTTGATTCGGCCATGGCAACAGGAAGGCAAACGGAAAAAGAGAGGAGGAGATTGGGAAAGAGAGTGCAAATAAAACGGCAAGGGTGAAGCGGGGGAGAGGAAAACGAGAGGCAAATGGCAAATAATGTAAATGCGAGGGAGATGAGTTTGTGATGGGTACTTGGTATGTCTTGACTTGAGCGAAGACCTCTCCGGCAACGGCGCCAGAAATCCTTCTTGCTACGTCTTGAGCTTGCGTTGGTTTTCCTTGAATAGGAAAGGGTGATGCAGCAATAGTAGCGTAAGTATTTCCCTCAGTTTTTGAGAACCAAGGTATCAATCCAGTAGGAGGCTCCTCAAAAGTCCCATGCACCTACACAAACAAAAAAAGAACTCGCAACCAACGCAATAAATGGGTTATCAATCCCTTCACGGCCACTTGCGAAAGTGAGATCTAATAAAGATAATACGATAAGATAAATATATTTTTGGTATTTTATAATATAGATGCAAAAAGTAAAGATGCAAATAAAGGTAGATTGGAAGCAAATATGCTAAGAGATAGACCCGGGGGGCATAGGTTTCACTAGTGGCTTCTCTCAAGATAGGATAAGTATTACGGTGGGTGTACAAATTACTGTCGAGCAATTGATAGAAAAGCGAATAATTATGAGATTATCTAGGCATGATCATGTATATAGGCATAACATCCGTAACAAGTAGACCGACTCCTGCCTGCATCTACTACTATTACTCCACACATCGACCGACTCCTGCCTGCATCTAGAGTATTAAGTTCATAAGAACAGAGTAACGCATTAAGCAAGATGACATGATGTAGAGGGATAAACTCAAGCAATATGATATAAACCCCATCTTGTTATCCGCAATGGCAACAATACAATACGTGCCTTGCAACCCTTTCTGTCACTGGGTAAGGACACCGCAAGATTGAACCCAAACCTAAGCACTTCTCCCATGGCAAGAAAGATCAATATAGTAGGCGAAACCAAACTGATAATTCGAAGAGACTTGCAAAGATAACTCAATCATACATAAAAAAATTCAGAGAAGTTTCAAATATTATTCATAGATAAACTTGATCATAAACCCACAATTCATCGGATCTCGACAAACACACCGCAAAAAGAGTTTACATCGAATAGATCTCCATAAGAGAGGGGGAGAACATTGTATTGAGATCCAAAAAGAGAGAAGAAGCCATCTAGCTAATAACTATGGACCCGTAGGTCTATGGTAAACTACTCACAACTCATCGGAGGGGCAAGGGTGTTGATGTAGAAGCCCTCCATGGTCGATTCCCCCTCCGATAGAACGCCGGCGAAGGCTCCAAGATGGGATCTTGCGGATACAGAAGGTTAAGGCGGTGGAAATTGTGTTTCGGTTGCTCCCTGGATGTTTTCGGGGTACGTAGGCTTATATAGGAGGAAAAAGTACGTCGGTGGACGCCCGAGGGGCCCACAAGATAGGGGGCGCGCCCTATAGGGGGGGCGTGCCCTCCTATCTCTGGGAGCCTCGGCTGCTTCTTGACTTGCACTCCAAGTCCTCTAGATCACGTTCGTTCCAAAAATCACGCTCCCAAAGGTTTCATTCCTTTTGGACTCCGTTTGATATTCCTTTTCTTCGAAATACTGAAATAGGCAAAAAAACAGAAATACGGGTTGGGCCTCCGGTTAGTAGGTTAGTCCCAAAAATGATATAAATGTGTAAAATAAAGCCCATAAACATCCAAAAGGGGTAATATAATAGCATGGAACAATCAAAAAATTATAGATACGTTGGAGACGTAGCATCCTACTATTTCAATTCTAAATTGTGGACTCCAATAGAACAACATCAAGTCACATCAAATAGAATAGCACATGGCCCCGACGAGTACTAAATCAATTTACAAAAGAACTCAATTTATTTGGACTTATAGTATGAACAATATGTTCAATTAGATGGGCTTGTAAAAGTCAATCCTAGGTCAAACTAATACAAAGTTTTTGTTTAACTTTTGGACACAAAGCAAAAGTAAATTTTCAAGTTGGAATCATGAATCCGAAGCCATGATCCATTCAAATGACAATTTCAATTGGATTCCAAAACCTCTACCATGGCAATGCAAAATAGCTACCATGGCAGCACTTTGTGAAACCACTGCTATGGTAGCAAAAATTGTTCCTATGAGAGAAATTTATGCTGCTATTTCAATTGTATTTGAATTTCAAATATATAAATTGTGGACTTAAATAGAATGACATGTAGCCAAATCAAATATTGATGTATTTCTTCAATAGGAGGTAAATTCTTAACATCTTCAGCTTTAATACCTTTTTCTTTCATAGATTTCTTTGCCTCTTGTATATCTTCAGGACTGAGAAATAGAACTCCCCTCTTCTTCGGAGTTGGTTTAGGAGTAGGTTCAGGAGCTAGCTCGGGAGTTGGCTCAATTGGCTCAGGAATTGGCTCAGGAAGAGTCCAATTATTTTCATTAGTCAACATATTACTCAATAACAATTCAGCTTGGTCAACTGTTCTTTCCCTGAAAACACAACCAGCACAACTATCCAAGTGGTCCTTGGAAGCATCGGTTAGTCCATTGTAAAAGATATCAAGTATTTCATTCTTCTTAAGAGGATGATCAGGCAAAGCATTAGGTAATCAGAGAAGCCTCCCCCAAGCTTGTGGGAGACTCTCTTCTTCAATTTGCACAAAATTATATATTTCCCTCAAGGCAGCTTGTTTCTTATGAGCAGGGAAATATTTAGCAGAGAAGTAATTTATCATATCCTGGGGACTACGCACACATCCAGGATCAAGAGAATTAAACCAAGTTTTAGCATCACCCTCTAATGAGAACGGAAATATCTTAAGGATATAATAATAGTGAGACTTCTCATCATTAGTGAATAGGGTGGCTATATCATTTAACTTAGTAAGATGTGCCACAACAGTTTCAGATTCATAGCCATAAAAAGGATCAAATTCAACCAAAGTAATAATTTTAGGATCAACAGAGAATTCATAATCCTTATCAGAAACACAGATAGGTGAAGTAGCAAACGCAGGGTCATGTTTCATTCTAGCATTCAGAGATTGCTGCTTCCATTTAGCTAATAAATTCTTAAGATCATATCTATCATTGCAAGCAAGAATAGCTCTAGCAGCTTCTTCATCCATAACATAACCCTCAGGAACAACAGGCAATTCATACTTAGGGGGAGAACCTTCATCATCACTATCATCAATAATTTCATTCTCTCTAACCCTAGCAAGTTGTTCATCTAGAAATTCACCTAATGGCAAAGTAGTATCAAGCATAGAAGTAGTTTCATCATAAGTATCATGCATAGCAGAAGTGGCATCATCAATAACATGCGACATATCAGAATTCATAGCAGTTGCAGGTTTAGGTGTCGCAAGCTTACTCAAAACAGAAGAAGAATCTAGTGCAGAGCTAGATGGCAGTTCCTTACCTCCCCTCGTGTTGAGGGGAAAATCTTAGTTCTTTCATCTTTCAAGTTCTTCATAGTGATCAGCAGATATAAATCCCAAGTGACTCAAAGAATAGAGTTATGCTCCCCGACAACGGCACCAGAAAATAGTCTTGATAACCCACAAGTATAGGGGATCGCAACAGTTTTCGAGGGTAGAGTATTCAACCCAAATTTATTGATTCGACACAAGGGGAGCCAAAGATATTCTCAAGTATTAGCAGTTGAGTTGTCAATTCAACCACACCTGGATAACTTATTATCTGCAGCAAAGTATTTACTAGCAAAGTAGTATGATAGTAATGGTAACCGTGGTAAAAGTAACCATAGCAGTTTTGCAGTAGTTGTAACAATAGCAACGGTAAAGTAAATAAGCAAAGCACAATATGTGAAAAGCTCGTACGCATTGGATCAGTGATGGATAATTATGTCAGATGTGATTCCTCATGTAATAGTTATAACCTAGGGTGACACAGAACTAGCTCCAGTTCATCAATGTAATGTACGCATGTATTCCGAATATAGTCATACGTGCTTATGGAAAAGAACTTGCATTACATCTTTTGCCCTACCCTCCCGTGGTAGCGGGGTCCTAGTGGAAACTAAGGGATATTAAGGCCTCCTTTTAATAGAGAACCGGACCAAAGCATTAGCACATAGTGAATACATGAACTACTCAAACTACGGTCATCACCGAGAAGTATCCTGATCATTGTCACTTCGGGGTTGTCGGATCATAACACATAATAGGTGAATATAGACTTGCAAGATAGGATGAAGAACTCTCATATATTCATGAAAACATAATAGGTTCAGATATGAAATCATGGCACTTGGGCCCTAGTGACAAGCATTAAGCATAGCAAAGTCATAACAACATCAATCTCAGAACATAGTGGATACTAGGGATCAAACCCTAACAAAACTAACTTGATTACATGGTAAATCTCATCCAACCCATCACCGTCCAGCAAGCCTACGATGGAATTACACACGCATGGCGGTGAGCATCATGAAATTGGTGATGGAAGATGGTTGATGATGACGACGGCGACGGATCCCCCTCTCCGGAGCCCAGAACGGACTCCAGATCAGCCCTCCCGAGAGAGATTAGGGCTTGGCAGCGGCTCCATGTCGTAAAACGTGATGAAACTTTCTCTCTGATTTTTTTCTCCGTGAAACCAAATATATAGAGTTGGAGTTGAGGTCGGTGGAGCTCTAGGGGGCCCACGAGGCAGGGGGCGCGCCCAGGGGAGGGGCGCGCCCCCCACCCTCGTGGACAGGGTCTGGGCCCCCTGGTCTTGATTCTTTTGCTAGTATTTTTTATATTTTCCAAAAGTTATCTCCGTGCCCAAGGAGGCAAACATGCAAATATGATAAGAGATAGACCCGGGGGCCATAGGTTTCACTAGTGGCTTCTCTCAAGATAGCATAAGTATTACGGTGGGTGAACAAATTACTGTCGAGAAATTGATAGAAAAGCGAATAATTATGAGATTATCTAGGCATGATCATGTATATAGGCATCACGTCCGTAACAAGTAGACCAACTCCTGCCTGCATGTACTACTATTACTCCACACATCGACCGACTCCTGCCTGCATCTAGAGTATTAAGTTCATAAGAACAGAGTAACGCATTAAGCAAGATGACATGATGTAGAGGGATAAACTCAAGCAATATGATATAAACCACATCTTGTTATCCTCGATGGCAACAATACAATACATGCCTTGCAACCCTTTCTGTCACTGGGTAAGGACACCGCAAGATTGAACCCAAAGCTAAGCACTTCTCCCATGGCAAGAAAGATCAATATAGTAGGCCAAACCAAACTGATAATTCGAAGAGACTTGCAAAGATAACTCAATCATACATAAAAGAATTCAGAGAAGTTTCAAATATTATTCATAGATAAACTTGATCATAAAACCACAATTCATCGGATCTCGACAAACACACCGCAAAAAGAGTTTACATCGAATAGATGTCCACAAGAGAGGGGGGAACATTGTATTGAGATCCAAAAAGAGAGAAGAAGCCATCTAGCTAATAACTATGGACCCGTATGTCTGTGGTAAACTACTCACAACTCATCGGAGGGGCAAGGGTGTTGATGTAGAAGCCCTCCATGGTCGATTCCCCCTCCGGCGGAGCGCCGGCGAAGGCTCCAAGATGGGATCTCGCGGATACAGAAGGTTACGGCGGTGGAAATTGTGTTTCGGTTACTCCCTGGATGTTTTCGGGGTACGAATGCTTATATAGGAGGAAGAAGTACGTCGGTGGACGCCCGAGGGGCCCACAAGACAGGGGGCGCACCCTCCTATCTCGTGGGAGCCTTGGCTGCTTCTTGACTTGCACTCCAAGTCCTTTGGATCACGTTCGTTCCAAAAATCACGCTCCTGAAGGTTTCATTCCGTTTGGACTCCGTTTGATATTCCTTTTCTTCGAAATACTGAAATAGGCAAAAAACAGCAATACGGGCTAGGCCTCCGGTTAGTAGGTTAGTCCCAAAAATGATATAAATGTGTAAAATAAAGCCCATCGCTCGTCCCTGACCGCCACTCATAAGGAAGACACTCAATAAATAAAATTGTGCTCCAACTTCATCACAAAGCGGTCCACCATACGTGCATGCTACGGGAATCGCAACCCTTAACACAAGTATTTTTCATAATGACCTCAACTAGCATGACTCTAATATCACTACCTCCATATCTCAAAACAATTATCAAGCATCATATTGATCATAGCATCCAATTCTTTTTCTATGATAGTTTTTATTATGCCCAACTTGGATGTTCATCATTCTAGGACCAACTTTATGACCATAGCAAATACCATGTTGTTATAAAAGACTCTCAAAAAGGTATAAGTGAAGCATGAGAGACTAGCAATTTCTTCAAAATTAAGAAACCACCATGCTCTAAAAGAAATAAGTGAAGCACTAGAGCAAAAATATCAAGCTCAAAAGATATAAGTGAAGCACATAGAGTATTCTAGCAAATCCTAATCAAGTAGGCTTCTCCCAAAAGGTGTGTACAGAAAGGATGATTGTGTTAAACTAAAAAGCAAAGACTAATATAATACACGACAATCCAAGCAAAGCACATATCATGTGGCAAATAAAAATATAGCTCCAAGTAAAGTTACCAATGAACGAAGACGAAAGAGGGGATGCCTTCCCGGGGCATCCCCAAGCTTAGGCTGTTGGATATTCTTGAATATCTTGGGGTTCCTTGGGCATCCCCAAGCTTAGGCTCTTGCAACTCCTTATTCCATGGTCCATAAAAGCTTTACCCAAAACTTGAAAACTTCATAACACAAAACTCAACAGAAAATCTTATAAGCTCCATTAGTGAAAGAAAAGAAAACCACCACATAAGGTACTGTAATGAACTCATTCTTTATTTATTTTGGTGTTAAACCTACTGTATTCCAACTTATCTATGGTTTATAAACTATTTTATTGGCCATAGATGCATCAAAATAAGCAAACAACACACGAAAAACAGAATCTGTCAGAAACTAAAAATCCTACCAAAATAGGAAGTCCTGGAAAATTTGTTTATTGATCAGCAGAAAAATCAATCAACGCAAAAGCGCATTTCTGTGATTTAACAAAACTAAATTCGTGCGTGCAAAGTTTCTGTTTTTCAGCAGAATCAAATCAATTATCATCATAGGTTATCCTATAGGTTCTACTTGGCACAAACAGTAATTAAAAGATAAAAACACATCTAAACAGAATGTAGATGCAAGATTTATTACTAAAGAGGAACAAAAACAAAAACATAAAGAAAATTGGGTTGCCTCCAAACTAGCGCTATCGTTTAACGCCCCTAGCTAGGCATAAAAGCGAAGATAGATCTAACGAGTGCCATCTTTGGCACTAAATTCATAAGTAGCCCGCATGATAGATTCATAAGGTAATTTGACTTTCTTTCTTGGAAAGTGCTCCATGCCTTTTTTTTAATGGAAATTGGAATCTAATATTCCCTTCCTTCATATCAATAATCGCGCCAATCGTTCTAAGGAAAGGTCTACCAAGAATAATAGGGCAAGAAAGACTGCAATCTATATCAAGAACGATAAAATCTACGGGCACCAAATTTCTATTTGCAACAATAAGAACATCATTGATCCTTCCCATAGGCTTTTTAATGGTGGAATCTGCAAGGTGCAAATTTAAACAGCAACCATCAAGATCACGGAAACCTAGAATATCACATAAAGTTTTCGGAATCGTGGAAACACTAGCACCGAAATCACACAAAGCAAAACACTCATGATCTTTAATTATAATCTTTATAGTAGGTTCCCACTCATCATTAAGTTTTCTAGGTATAGAAACTTCCAAATTAAGTTTTTCATCATAAGATTGCATCAAGGTATCAACAATATGTTTGGTAAAAGCTTTATTTTGACTATAAGCATGAGGAGAAATAACAACGGATTGCAACAAGGAAATACAACCTTCTAAAGAACAATTATCATAATCAAATTCCTTGAAATCCGAGATAGTGGGTTCAATGCTATTTAAAGTTGTGACCTCTCCAATCCCACTTTTACCAAATTTAGCATTAAGATCTAAAAACTCCGAATTCTTGGGACGCCTTCTAGGCAAAGTTGATTCTTCATCAGTCCCATAATTATCAAAATTCATATTGCAAAACATATATCTAATAGGAGACGCATCAATAAATTTAAGATCCTCATCATTATTTTCATGGAAACTAGAAGAACACGCCTTTATAAAGCAATTTTCTTAGCACGCAATCTAGCGGTTCTTTCTTTGCACTCATCAATGGAAATTCTCATTGCTTTGAGAGACTCATTGATATCATGCTTAGGAGGAGAAGACCTAAGTTTAAGAGAATCAACATCAAGCGAAAGTCTATCAACGTTCCTAGCCAAATCATCAACTTTGAGCAATTTTTCTTCAAGCAAAGCATTAAAATTCTTTTGAGAAATCATAAATTCTTTCACACTATTCTCAAAATCAGAGGGCATCTTATTAAAATTACCATAAGAATTATTGTAGGAATTTCCATAATTATTAGAGGAATTACTAGGGAACGGTCTAGCATTAAAGTTTCCTCAATAAGCATTGTTTCCAAAACTATTCCTACCAACAAAATTCACATCCATAGATTCATTATTATTCTCAATCAAAGTAGACAAAGGCATATCATTGGGATCAAGAGGAGTATTCTTAGTAGCAAACAATTTCATAAGTTCATCCATCTTTCCACTCAAAACATTGATTTCTTCTAATAGCATGCACTTTTTTACTAGAACATCTTTCGGTGTGCCATTGCGAATAATTATCCATAATATTATCAAGGAGTTTTGTAGCATATCCTAACATGATTTCCATAAATGTGCCTCCCGTGGACGAATCTAAGAGATTTCTAGAAGCAAAGTTCAAACCGGCATAAAAATTTTGTATGATCATCCATAAATTCAAACCATGAGTAGGGCAATTGCGAAGCATCAATTTCATTCTTTCCCAAGATTGGGCAACATGCTCATGATCAAGTTGTTTAAAATTCATAATATCATTTCTAAGAGTGATAATCTTAGCGGGAGGAAAAAACTTAGAGATAAAAGCATCTTTGCACTTGTTCCAAGAATCAATATTATTTTAAGGCAAAGATGAAAACCAAACTTTAGCACGATCTCTAAGTGAAAACGGAAATAACTTCAATTTGACAATATTGTTATTCGTATCTTTCTTCTTTTGCATATCACACAAATCAACAAAGTTGTTTATATGAGTAGCGGCATCTTCGCTAGGAAGGCTGGCGAATTGATCTTTCATAACAAGATTCAGCAAAGCAGTATTGATTTAACAAGACTCAACATCATTAAGAGAAGCAATCGGAGTACTAAGGAAATCATTATTATTGGTATTCAAGAAATCACACAATTTGGTATTATCTTGCGCCATGGCAACACGTAATCCAACACACAAGCAAACAGAAAAAGGCAAGCGAAAAAGAGAGGAGGGGATTGGGAAAGAGAGGGCGAATAAAACGGCAAGGGTGAAGTGGGGGACAGGAAAACGAGAGGCAAATGGCAAATAATGTAAATGCGAGGGAGATGAGTTTGTGATGGGTACTTGGTATGTCTTAACTTGAGCGAAGACCTCCCCGGCAACGGCGCCAGAAATCCTTCTTGCTACGTCTTGAGCTTGCGTTGGTTTTCCTTGAAGAGGAAAGGGTGATGCAGCAATAGTAGCGTAAGTATTTCCCTCAGTTTTTGAGAACCAAGGTATCAATCCAGTATGAGGCTCCTCAAAAGTCCCACGCACCTACAAAAACAAACAAAGAACTCGCAACCAACGCAATAAAGGGGTTGTCAATCCCTTCACGACCACTTGCGAAAGTGACATCTAATAAAGATAGTATTATAAGATAAATATATTTTTGGTAATTTATAATATAGATGCAAAAAGTAAAGATGCAAATAAAGGTAGATTGGAAGCAAATATGATAAGAGATAGACCCGGGGCCATAGGTTTCACTAGTGGCTTCTCTCAAGATAGCGTAAGTATTATGGTGGGTGAACAAATTACTGTCGAGCAATTGATAGAAAAGCGAATAAATATGAGATTATCTAGGCATGATCATGTATATAGGCATCACGTCCGTAACAAGTAGACCGACTCCTGCCTGCATCTACTACTATTACTCCACACATCGACCGACTCCTGCCTGCATCTAGAGTATTAAGTTCATAAGAACAGAGTAACGCATTAAGCAAGATGACATGATGTAGAGGGATAAACTCAAGCAATATGATATAAACCCCATATTGTTATCCTCGATGGAAACAATACAATACGTGCCTTGCAACCCTTTCTGTCACTGGGTAAGGAAACCGCAAGATTGAACCCAAAGCTAAGCACTTCTCCCATGGCAAGAAAGGTCAATCGAGTAGGCCAAACCAAACTGATAATTCGAAGAGACTTTCAAAGATAACTCAATCATACATAAAAGAATTCAGAGAAGATTCAAATATTATTCATAGATAAACTTGATCATAAACCCACAATTCATCGGATCTTGACAAACACACCGCAAAAAGAGTTTACATCGAATAGATCTCCAGAAGAGAGGGGGAGAACATTGTATTGAGATCCAAAAAGAGAGAAGAAGCCATCTAGCTAATAACTATGGACCCGTAGGTCTATGGTAAATTACTCGCAACTCATCGGAGGGGCAAGGGTGTTGATGTAGAAGCCCTCCATGGTCGATTCCCCCTCCGGCGGAGCGCCGGCAAAGGCTCCAAGATGGGATCTCGCGGATACAGAATGTTACGGCGGTGGAAATTGTGTTTCGGTTGCTCCCTGGATGTTTTCGGGGTATGTAGGCTTATATAGGAGGGAGAAGTGCGTCGGTGGACGCCCGAGGGACCCATAAGACAAGGGGTGCGCCCTATAGGGGGGGGCGCCCTCCTATCTCGTGGGAGCCTCGGCTGCTTCTTGACTTGCACTCCAAGTCCTCTGGATCATGTTCGTTCCAAAAATCACGCTCCCGAAGGTTTCATTCCATTTGGACTCCATTTGATATTCCTTTTCTTCGAAATACTGAAATAGGCAAAAAAACAGCAATACGGACTGGGCCTCCGGTTAGTAGGTTAGTCCCAAAAATGATATAAATGTGTAAAATAAAGCCCATAAACTTCCAAAAGGGGTAATATAATAGCATGGAACAATCAAAAATTATAGATACGTTGGAGACGTATCAGACCCCCGTGGGGGGGCGTGCAAGACCATCAACCCTAAGTGTCACGCTATTTTTATCATTCCCGTGTTGTGTTATGGTGTTGCGTCTATGTGCTTGCGCGTAGGAACAACTTAGCTCGGGAGGTTCGCTGTAGTTTCCGCCTCGCGAGGTACTTGCCTAAGGCTTCGCCGGGCGTCTTCAGGTCTGCAAAAATCAGTCGGGAGAGTAGCTTTCAAACCTTTGTCGCGAGGGTGACCAGCTTAGGTCCAGCGTTTTGCGTCCCGATGCTCGTGGGGCATGGACCGGGAGGGTTGATCCCGCTGTGAACTTGAGTTAGGGAGCCTCACGAAATCAGGAGAGAAAAAGCTCACAAGGGCGCCCGCGTAGCCCCCTCGCGAGGCTTGCGAGAAAGAGAGCAAGCCGAGCGAAAGACAAAGACAGAGAACAAGGGCAGGGAACGACAAACGACACTAGAAGCAACTCCAATAAAAGTTCAAACGAGGGAGAATAAGCCAACTACGGAAAGCAACTGAAAAGCCGCGTCTGGCACCTAGTCTAGTCTTCGATGTCTTCTCACCAGCGCGGAGCTAAGTGCTGCCACTGGGCATGGGCGGGAGCCCCCGACGCCCAAGGGCGGCACTCCGGAGATTCCAGGGCGTGTACAACCCCAACTCATTATTACGTGAGAGTGTCACGGGCGGCGAGCTTCATAGGCGCTGGGCCTTCTTCAAAGGCACCGTGCCTTTCTTGGGGCGGCAAGCTTCACAGGGACCGGGCCTTCTTTATAGGCATTGGGCCCTTCTTCAAGGGTAGAACCTCCGGAAGTGCTGAATGTTCCACGCGTTCGGAACGGGCACCCCTTCCTGGGGTCTCCAAGCGCGCGACGCTAGGTATGGAAACATGAACAACCTTGAACAGGCCCCCCCACATGGGCGAGAGCTTGTGCAGCCCTTTCCTGGAGAGCACCCACCTGAGCACGAGGTCACCTACCTCAAGAGTCCTGGGGCGGATGTTGCGGCAGTGGTACCGCAGCAGCGCCTGCTGGTATCTTGCTGCTCGTAACGCGGCCTCCAACGGTATTCCTCCCCCAGCACGAGGTCCATCCCCCACATGGCGTCCTGCTGCGCTTCATCAAATGCCAGGACCCGCACGGAGCAACGCCTGACCTCGTGCGCCTCTGCTTCGTAGAGGAGGAAGAACGGGGTCTCGCCAGTCGACTTGGTGGCGGTAGTCGGATGGACCACAGCACAGACTGGAGCTCATCGTACCAGCCCCTACCGCAGGCCTCCAGCTTCTTCTTGAAGGTCCTGGTTTTGAGGCCTTTCAGGACCTCTGCATTGGCGTGTTCAGCTTGGCCATTACTCCGGGGATGTGCCACTGAAGCGTAGCATATCTGCGTTCCAAGGTTAGCACAATATGTTTTGAAGAGATTGCTGGTGAACTGCGAACCATTGTCGGTGATGATGCGATTAGGCACCTCGAACCGGCTCATGAGGCCCTTGATGAACTTGACTGCAGAACCAGCTGGGATGGTGCAGACAGCTTCCACCTTCGCCCACTTGGTGAACTTGTCGATGGCAACGTAGAGGTAGCGGTAGCCCCCAGGCGCTCGAGGAAACAGGCCCAGGATATCCAGCCCCCAGACCACGAACGGCCACGAGAGTGGGATGGTCTGCAGGCCCTGAGCTGGCTGATGAATCTGCTTGGCATGGAATTGGCAGGCTTCGCAAGCCTTCACCAGTTCGACTACGTCATTGAGTGTTGTAGGCCAGTAAAACCCGTTGCGAAACGCCTTGCCGACGAGGGTCCGTGATGACGAGTGGCGCCCACAATCTCCACCGTGTATGTCATCCAGCAACTCCTTCCCCTATTCCCTCGAGATGCAATGCAGGGAAACATCATTTGGCCACTTCCAGTAGAGCTCTCTGTCTTGGATGCAGTAGGCCGTGGCCTGCTGGGCTACGCGTTTCGTGTCCTCCTCCTTCTCTAGTAGAGTCCCTTGCATCAGGTAGTCCTTGAATTCCGTAGTCCAGCATCCCTCCTGGGGCTCCAATGCTAGGAGCAAGCGTGCTCCCGATGTTGGGCCACAGGCCGGGGCTCCTATGGCGGGTGGTTGAGGGAGCTCTTCCTGAGACTGCTCTGTGCTGGACAGTGTCGATGCTGTCGAGGGCTTGAAGAGCCGCTCCTCGAAAACGTCGGGCTCCTGAGGCAGCTGCCTTGATGCCCTCCTGGCGATGTCATCGGCCTCTTGGTTGGTGCCGCGGGGCACATGCTGCAACTCCAGCCCCCAAAATTGCTTTTCTGTTCTGCGCATCTCCACAAGATACGCTTCCATGTGCTCGTCCTTTGGCTCGTACACTTTGTTGGAGAAGTTGACGAGGAGCTGTGAGTCGCCCTTGATGATGAGGCGCTTCACCCCCAGAGCGGATACGGCCTTTAAGCCTGCTATGAGGCCCTCGTATTCTGCTATGTTGTTGGAGACCTTCTCGCCCTGTTGTAAATAGAGCTGCACGGTGTAATAGAGCTTATCCTGAGTGGGGGATATAAGCACTGTGCCAGCCCTCGCGCCATGTCGTGAGAATGCTCCATCAAAGTACATAACCCAGCCGTCTGGTGCCTCGCTTCCTGGGGAAAGTGACCGATCTTCGCCTGCCTCGAGCCCTGGCGCCTCTGACATTCTGCCACAAAATATGCAAGTGTGGCTCCTTTGACGACCCTGGTCGTTCTGAATTCCAACTGAAATGCTTGTAGCTCGATGTTCCATTCAGCGACCCTTCCAGCGGAGTTGGGACTCCTGAGTACCCTCTCCAATGGGTAGGCTGAGACGACCTTGATGAGGTGACCTTGGAAGTAATGCCGCAACTTACGCGAGGCCACCAATAGCACGAGCAAGAGCTTCTGAGGCATGGGGTATCATGCCCTTGCATCCCGCAACACAGTGGTGACAAAATACACAGGATGCTCGACAAGGGTGGGTGCGCCGTAGGAGCCCATGCCCTCCGGAGAGTTGAGCGCCTCCTGAGTTGTCAAAGCCCCCAGCTCTTGGCTGCTGGATGAGGGCTCTTCAGCCTCGGGGGTGCCTTCCTGCTGAGGTGGGTCTCCATTTGCCGTGTTCGTGGTCTTCGCGAGGCTTTCTCGGTCTGGTGCTGCCGCGGTTGGGGCCGCGGTCGGTCGCGATGCGGTGTTGGCTTGGCGCTCTTCCCAAACCGCCACCAGAGCTGTGCTGGCAGAGTAGGGCGTGGCGGCGAGGTTGAGCACCAGGGGCTCCTGGGGGCGTGGCGCCACCATCACCGGAGGGCTGGTCAGGTACTTCTTGAGGTCTTGGAACGCTTCATCAGCCTCTTCTGTCTATTCGAACGGGCCCTTCTTCTTCATCAGCTTGAAGAAGGGCAGGGCACGTTCCCCCAGCTTGGAGATGAAGGGCCCTAAGCAGTTACGCGTCCGGCGAGCTTCTGCATTTCCCTGATGGTTTGCGGTGGACTCATGTCTTTGATCGCCTTGACCTTCTCTGGGTTGGCCTCGATCCCCCTGTGGGACACGAGGAAGCCCAGAAGCTTGCCAGAGGGGACACCAAACACGCACTTCTCCGGGTTGAGCCATAGGTCCACTGCATGAAGGCTCGCAAAGGTTTCTTCCAGGTCCTGTATCAGGGTCTTCGCCTCCCAAGACTTCACCACAATGTCATCGACGTAGGCCTCGGTGTTTCTCCCGAGCTGCCGGCCCAAGGCGATGTGCATCAGTCGCTGGAAAGTTGCACCGCGTTGCGCAACCCGAACGGCATGCAGGTGTAGCAGTACACCCCGCATGGGGTCAGGAAGGCTGTTTTCTCCACGTCTTCTGTCGCCATCCTGATTTGGTGATAGCCCGAAAAGGCATCCAGGAAGCACAACAGGTCACACTCAGTAGTGGAGTCGATAATTTGGTCGATGCGGGGGAGTGGGAATGGATCTTGAGGGCAGGCCTTATTGAGGTTGGTGAAGTCGATGCACATGCACTCCTTTCCTCCCTTCTTCGGCACAACAACGGGGTTTGCCAGCCACTCGGGGTAGCGAACCTCGCGAATGACACATGCAGCTTCCCGCTTGTGGGTTTCTTGGACGATGAAGGCCTGCTTCTCGGTGGACTGCCGCCTTGCTTTCTGCTTCACGGGGCGCACATTGGGGCACACATTCAGGTGATGCTCGATCACCTGCCTTGGGACCCCGCTAGCTGCTTGGGTTCCCATGTGAACACCTCCTTGTTCGCGCGTAGGAATTTCACCAAAGCCTCCTCCTGGTCGGGGTCGAGATTGGCGCCTATGGTGAATGTGGCGCCGGAGGATCCATCCTCATCAACTGGTACCTGCTTGGTCTCCGCCTTGTCTTGGGTGAACAACTGCTTCTTCTTGGTTGGCGGAGCCCCCTTGGCCTTAGGGGTCTCGGTGGGCTTTGCCGCTGTGGCTGTCTTGAGAGCGAGCTTGAGCGCCTGCAGAGCATCTTTTGTATCTCCAGCTACGGTGAGGACGCCGCTGCTCCCGGGCATCTTCATGAGGTTGTAGGCCGGGTGAGTCGCTGCCATGAATTGGGCCAAGGCAGGGTAGCCGAGGATAGCGTTGCACGGGAGGCCGATGTGGGCAATGTTGAAGTTGACCAGCTCCGTGCGGAAGTTGTCGTGGGTGCCAAAACTCACTGGAAGGCGGATCTGCCCCAGGGAGCCAGAGGAACCACCTCCGACGCCTGAGAAGGGCTTTCTGGGTCGAAATCGTTTAAGCGGCACGTGGAGGAGGCTGAAGGCCTCCATCGAGATCATGTTGATGCCGGCACCACCATCGATGAGGGTCCTCGTGACGGCCACCTGGCAAATGGTGGGCTGCAAAGCATCGGGAGCGCACCCGAGCAGGCGGTGTTGGCGGGGTGATCGTCCAAGCTGAAGGTCAAGTCGGCCTCGGGTGCCGCCCAACTCGGAGGAGCTCCATGGCGCGTGAGAGCAGCGCCGATCTGGTGGACGAATGGCTTGACATGGTGGACCGAGGGTGACGCCTATGAACCGCCCAGGAGAGATGCGATGACCGGGGGCGCCGGCACAGCGTAATGGGCAAGGAAGAGGCCGCGCAGCTCCTCCCGGGAGGCCATAGAAGCCGTTGGCGGGTGGAGCAGCCACATGCGCGGAACGTCGGTGAGAGCCATGGGAAACCAGTTAGCCATAACCATGTCGTCGCCCTGGCCTTGTGGACGGCCTCCTCATATGCTAGTAGGAAAAGCCAGCGGATCTGTCGCACCGTTGTAGCGCGGCGGCATCTCTATCTTGAACTTGTGCGGCCACTGCACCTGTTGCAAGGAGGGGGCCAAGGCTCGGAGCCCCCTGGCCCCAGTGCTGGCGTCGGTCGCCGGAGCGGGCGGCACACCGTCTGCCATGAGGGCAAAGCGCGGTGTCGGTGGAGAGCGGGTCGACGGAAGGGAGAGCTCCGGTGCACCCCTACCTGGTGCGCCAAATGTCGGATATCGGGTTCCGGCAAAACCCTTAAGGTTCTAACTCTGGGGTGCGCACGAAGATCTTCTACCTACCGATCCATGCCCCAAAGCCTCGTCACGAATCTAAGCTACACGATGAACAACACAAGGGACACAAGGTTTATACTAGTTCGGGCCACCATTGTGGTGTAATACCCTACTCTAGTGTGTGGTGTGGTGGATTGCCTCTGGGACTGATGATGAACAGTACAGAGGAAGAACAGCCTCGCGAGGGGTGTTCTTGAGTTGGTGCGGTGTTCTACCCGGGATGGATTTGATCCCCTCCTACTATGGTGGCTAGCTCTATATAGGGGCCCTGGTCCTCTTCCCAAATATTGAGCGGGAAGGGAGCCAACAAAGGCCGTTTTGAAGGGGGACAGCTAGTACAAGTCATCCTGACTAAAGTTGGTCTTCGACTGCCAAAGGCACTGGCGATGACACCGTCTTGGGCTCCACAGTGACCTCCATCCTGCCGCTCTACTGGTCTTGGTCTCATAGCATCGATATGGTAACCTTTGCGTGATGCCTTGGTACTCCGCGCCTCTGCCTGCCCCCTTTGCACCAAAGAGGAAACGAGGACAATGCACAGGCTGGCGCCCGCCTGGTCTCGATCGTCATGGCTTGTGTCATGAGCACCTCGCGAGGTACTCCTTGCCTTGATCTCTCCGCCTCCTCATGAGCCTGCCTGGTGAGGCCACCCCTGAGGAAGCCTTGCGTCATCCGCCCCGCGAGGCTTGGCCCCTCGCGAGGGTCTTGAGCTTGGGTTGATGAAGACGGGCCATACCGGGCCACTACTTGAGCCACGCTGCAGGCCGCAGGCAGGCAAGATCTTTGTTGCCAAGAATGGAACCTTTCTAGAGAAGGAGTTTGTCTCGAAAGAAGTGAGTGGGGGGAAAGTAGAACTTGATGAGGTAATTGTACCTTCTCTCGAATTGGAAAGTAGCACATCAGACAAATCTGTTCCCGTGATGCCTACACCAACTAGAGAGGAAGCAAATGGTAATTGATCATGAAACTTTAGATCAAGTTGTTGTTGAACCTTGTAGGTCAACTGGAATACGATCTGCACCAGAATGGTACAGTAATCCTATTCTGGAAGTCATGTTATTAGACCATGACGAACCTACGAACTATGAAGAAGCTATGATGAGCCCAGATTCCGACAGATGGCTTGAGGCCATGAAATCTAAGATAGGATCCATGTATGAGAACAAAGTGTGGACTTTGGTGAACTTCCCCGATGATAGGCAAGCCATAGAGAATAAATGGATCTTCAAGAAGAAGACTGGCGCTGATGGTAATGTTACCATCTATAAAGCTCGACTTGTCGCAAAAGGTTTTTGACAAGTTCAAGGGGTTGACTATGATGAGAATTTCTCACCCGTAGCGATGCTTAATAAGTCCGTCGAATCAAGTTAGAAATTTCCGCATTTTAGGATTATGAAATCTGGCAAATGGACGTCAAACCATCATTCCTTCATGGATTTCTTAAAGAAGAGTTATATATGATGCAACCAGAAGGTTTTGTCGATCCTAAAGGTGCTAACAAAGTGTGCAAGCTCCAACGATCCATCTATGGACTAGTGCAAGCATCTCGAAGTTGGAATATACGCTTTGATGAGGTGATCAAAGCATATGGTTTTATACAGACATTCGGTGAAGCCTGTATTTACAAGAAAGTGAGTGGGAGCTCTGTAGCATTTCTAATATTATATGTAGATGACATATTGTTGATTGGAAATGATATAGAATTTCTGGATAGCATAAAAGGATACTTGGATAATATATTTTTCAATGAAAGACCTCAGTGAAGCTGCTTATATATTGGGCATCAAGATCTATAGATATAGATCGAGACGCTTAATAGGACTTTCACAAAGCACATACCTTGACAAAGTTTTGAAGAAGTTCAAAATGGATCAGTCAAAGAAAGGGTTCTTGCCTGTGTTACAAGGTGTGAAGTTGAGTCAGACTCAAAGCCCGACCACTCTAGAAGATAGAGAGAAAATGAAAGTCATTCCCTATGCCTTAGCCATAGGTTTTATCATGTATGATATGTTGTGTACCAGACCTAGTGTGTGCCTTGCTATAAGTCTGGCAGGGAGGTACCAAAGTAATCCAGGAGTGGATCACTGGGCAGCAGTCAAGAACATCCTAAAGTACTTGAAAAGGACTAAGGATATGTTTCTCATTTATGGAGGTGACAAAGAACTCGTCGTAAATGGTTACGCCGATGCTAGATTTGACACTGATCCACATGACTCTAAGTCACAAACGGGATACGTATTTATATTTAATGGTGGAGCTGTCGGTTGGTGTAGTTCCAAGCAGAGCGTCATGGCAGGATCTACATGTGAAGCGGAGTACATAGCTGCTTCGGAAGCAGTAAATGAAGGAGTTCATATCCGATCTAGGTGTAATACCTAGTGCACCAGATCCAATGAAAATCTTTTGTGACAAAACTGGAGCAATTGCCTTGGCGAAGGAATCCAGGTTTCACAAGAGAACCACACACATCAAGAGATGCTTCAACTCCATTCATGAACAAGTCAAGGATGGAGACATAGAAATTTGCAAGATACATACGGATCTGAATGTGGTAGACCTGTTGACTAAGCCTCTTCCGCGAGCAAAACATGATCAGCACCAAGACTCCATGGGGTGTTAGATTCATTACAATGTAATCTAGATTATTGGCTCTAGTGCAAGTGGGAGAGTGAAGGAAATATGCCCTAGAGGCAATAATAAAGTTGTTATTTTATATTTCCTAATTCATGATAAAGGTTTATTATTCATGCTAGAATTGTATTGATCGGAAATCTTAATACATGTGTGAATACATAAACAAACACCATGTCCCTAGTGAGCCTCTACTAGACTAGCTCGTTGATCAAAGATGGTTAAAGTTTCCTAACCATGGACATGAGTTGCCATTTGATAACGGTATAACATCATTAGGAGAATGATGTGATGGACAAGACCCATCCGTTAGCTTAGCATAATGATCGTTCAAGTTCTATTGCTATTGCATTCTTCATGTCAAATACATATTCATTCGACTATGAGATTATGCAACTCCCGGATACCGGAGGAATACCTTATGTGATATTGATGTCTACTACACAACCTTCTTCTTGTAGACGTTGTTGGGCCTCCAAGTGCAGAAGTTTGTAGGAGAGTAGCAAATTTCCCTCAAGTGGATGACCTAAGGTTTATCAATCCGCGGGAGGCGTAGGATGAAGATGGTCTCTCTCAAACAACCCTGCAACCAAATAACAAAGAGTCTCTTGTGTCCCCAACACACCCAATACAATGGTAAATTGTATAGATGCACTAGTTCAGCGAAGAGATGGTGATACAAGTGCAATATGGATGGTAGATATGAGTATTTGTAATCTGAAAATATAAAAACAGCAAGGTAACAAGTGGTAAAAGTGAGCGTAAGCGGTATTGCAATGCTAGGAAACAAGGCCTAGGGTTCATACTTTCACTAGTGCAAGTTCTCTCAACAATAATAACATAATTGGATCATATAACTATCCCTCAACATGCAACAAAGAGTCACTCCAAAGTCACTAACAGCGGAGAACAAACGAAGAGATTATTGTAGGGTACGAAACCACCTCAAAGTTATTCTTTCCGATCAATCTATTCAAGACTCCGTAGTAAAATAACACGAAGCTATTCTTTCCGTTCAATCTATCCTAGAGTTCGTACTAGAATAACACCTTAAGACACAAATCAACCAAAACCCTAATGTCACATAGATACTCCGATGTCACCTCAAGCATCTGTGGGTATGATTATACGATATGCATCGCACAATCTCAGATTCATCTATTCAACCAACACAAAGAACTTCAAAGAGTGCCCCAAAGTTTCTACTGGAGAGTCAAGACGAAAATATGTGCCAACCCCTATGCATAAGTTCACAAGGTCACTGAACCCGCAAGTTGATCACCAAAACATACATCAAGTAGATCACGTGAATATCCCATTGTCACCACAGATAAGCACATGCAAGACATACATCAAGTGTTCTCAAATCCTTAAAGACTCAATCCGATAAGATAACTTCAAAGGGAAAACTCAATCCATTACAAGAGAGTAGAGGGGGAGAAACATCATAAGATCCAACTATAATAGCAAAGCTCGCGGTACATCAAGATCGTGCCAAATCAAGAACACGAGAGAGAGAGAGAGAGAGATCAAACACATAGCTACTAGTACATACCCTCAGCCCCGAGGGTGGAATACTCCCTCCTCATCATGGAGAGCGCCGGGATGATGAAGATGGCCACCGGTGAGGGATCCCCCCTCTGGCAGGGTGCCAGAACAGGGTCCCGATTGGTTTTTGGTGGCTACAGAGGCTTGCAGCGGCAGAACTCCCAATCTATGGTGCGCCTAGATGTTTTCGGCGTATATGGGTATATATAGGAGGAAGAAGTAGGTCGGTGGAGCTGTGAGGGACCCATGAGGGTGGGGGCGCTCCCAGGGGGCAGGCGCGCCTCCCTGCCTTATAGCCTCCTTGCCTCTTTCTTGACGTCCACTCTGTAACGCCCCGAGACCGGCGCTCCAGATGCCTTCCATGTTTTCCGAGTTTCATCGTGTGATTTTGTTTTGTTCGTGCATTCATTTTTGCATCATGTGCATTGCATCATGTCATCTTGCACCCCTTTTTTAAAAACTCAACTAAATAAAATCGTATGGATCTTCGGTCCATTTAAATCGAGGGAATTCACATGGTGATTTCTCTTTATAACATATATCCTCCCAATATTATTAGGGAGCTATAAAAAAATAATATTCCATTGTTTTGGAATTAACCATGACACACTTGCAAAATATCCCATGCCGTTGTTATCTCAATTCTTGGTCTCCAACCTTGCCCATATTTTCTTTCATCATTTTCCGGAGCTCCACCAAAAATCTCAACATTTTTGGACACTTCAAAAAACCAAGTCCTAGTTCAAACCCATTTGAGTGAAATTCAAATGAGTTTGAATTTAAATCTTGCATTCGTGCCAACTTCTATTTTCTTGGATCAAGCTCATTTTTGTGAGTCCGGGAAAATTATCCGTGTGTCCAACTTCTTCCCCTAACCTCTCTTTCTTTTCTTTCTTATCTCTGTTTTGTTTTTATTTTCTTTAGAGTGCGTGAGAGAGAGAAGCCCAGCCGCCACTTGTATCCATCCGGACCAGTTGGCCCAAGGCCCAGCTCCGGCGCCCTTAACCCTAGCCCGCACCCAGTGCTCGATACCCATTCTCTCCTCGATCCCCTCCGCCGCCACCCACGCGCAGCCCTCGATCTCCCTCGCGCCCTCGGCCCGTCCCTCCAGCGCCATTGTCACCCCGCCTCCGTTTGGCTCCCACGCCGAAGTCCACCGTCGCGGCCCTGCCGAACATTTGTGACCCCGATGCGCCCGCGCCCGATCTGCTTCGGCCCGCCTAGCTCTTCATCTCCGCCCCGTGCCTCTTCTCAGCGCCGGCCCGCCATGGATGCCACCATGGATGCCGTCTTCCGCGCCCGACCTCTCCCTCGCCTCGCTGGTGCCCGATCCCCATCGCCTCCTCCTGTTCCTTGCCGCATCGCGCCTGAGCTCCTGGACCCCAAGCCATCATGGCTCCTGCTGCAGGGACACCATGGTCGAGACCACCTCCTGTAGTTCCTCCACCGCGCCCTGTTTATCCTCCCGCGCCGCGCCTCCTTCCTCTCCGCCTCCCCAAGCAGCGCCCTCGTCGGCCAGAGTTCTTGCTGCCGCCATTGTCGTTCGAGGCCAGCGCCTCGCCTCTGTTTCGAACCAGGGGCCGACGCCTCCTTCGCTCGTTGTCTTCGAGCAGCTACACCCCGACCGCCCCTTTCATCCTTGCGACTCCGTCGGTCGTCGCTCCATGCTTCCTTGACCACCTCGACCATAGTCTCCTCTGCCATGATGCCTGTGGGCAGGGGGCCTTGTTTGCTTCCTCTTCCGGCAACTTTCGTTGACCAGCAGCCGTGGCCCTCTGCTGCCTCACCCCGTTGTGGCCATCCCCTGCTCGTTTTGTCGCTGCTAAGACCCAGACCCGGACCGTCAAGCATTCGGGGATTCACCAAGTACCCTTCGAATACACCGAGTACGACTACACACGACGATGCGCCAAGTACCTCTACCCATGACCCGAGAACGTCTACGACCCGTGTACAACTACCGTCGCCAAGACCGGATCGACAAGTACCCCAACAACGTGTGTACCACTACCATCGACCCTCGACGACTCCATGGACGTCAAGTTCCTCTTCGTGACCCCGAACATCTACGTAACATGTACAACTACCGTCGCCGTGTACCACTACTTCCACTACCGCCGACATGTACGACTACTTCCACGACCCGCGAGTACCACTACTTCCTTTGACGCTTCGAAGGTATAACCCTGAGACGACGACCGTGATCGAATTGTCGCTTGAGATGCCCCTCTTTTTCCATGCCACCGACACGTGGGGAACCCGGTATCTGGGATCAACCCACCTTCTTTTGCATGTTTCGTACATCCACACTTTCTTTTGCACCGACATCTCGACGAGTTACCGGGATCGAAATGTTGTCGTGGCATCATTTTCGGATTCGTTGCCGTGGCACCCGTTTCGTTCCACCACGGTGACAAATGCTTCATATCATGCTCATGTCAACATTTTCATAAAAATGCATAAACCTTGATTACATCATCCGCATCATGATAACAACATTTAAATGCTTAAAATTGTTGTTCCATTAAATTGCTAAATAACATGGGGATTTTTCGGAATTGTTGTTTGTTGTTTCCGGCTTCACTTAAACTTGCCTAAATAGGTGGTTTGCTCATGTTTCACCTTCTGCCATGTTTAACAATATTTAATATTGTTGTGTTCCTAAACAAGAGAGAACTAAATAATTGATGTGGTGTTTCGTCAATATGCAACTCGTTGCATATTGAGTTCCACTTAATTTGTAGTATTGTTTGTTGCACATTGCCATGTCATGCCTCATTAAACCGGACATGCATCATACTTGTTTGTGCATCAAGACATGTTTATGTGATGGTTGTTTACCATGTTGTTTGCTTCTTTCCGGTTTGCTTCTCTCATTAGCTTCGGTTTCGTTCCGGAGTTGTGAGGATTCGTTTGACTACGTCTGTTTGTCTTCTTCATGGACTCGTTCTTCTTCCTATCGGGATCGCAGGCAAGATGACCATTACCCTCGATATCACTTCTATCTTTGCTTCCTAGTTGCTTCGTTCTTTCGCTATGCTGCGCTACCTATCACTTGTTTACCATGCCTCCCATATTGCCATGTCAGCCTTAACCTTTTCACCCTTCCTAGCAAACCGTTGCTTGGCTATGTTACCGCTTTGCTCAGCCCCTCTTATAGCGTCGTTAGTTGCAGGTGAAGTTGAAGATTGCTCCATGATGGACAGGATTATGTTGGGATATCACAATATCTCTTATTTAATTAATGCATCTATATACTTGGTAAAGGGTGGAAGGCTCGGCCTTATGCCTGGTGTTTTGTTCCACTCTTGCCGCCCTAGTTTCCGTCATACCGGTGTTATGTTCCTTGATTTTGCGTTCCTTACGCGGTTGGGTGATTTATGGGACCCCCTTGACAGTTCGCTTTGAATAAAACTCCTCCAGCAAGGCCCAACCTTAGTTTTAACATTTGCCACCTAAGCCTTTTTCCCTTGGGTTCTGCAGACTCAAGGGTCATCTTTATTTTTACCCTCCCCCCCACCCCCGGGGCCAGTGCTCCTCCGAGTGTTGGTCCAACCTGGGAGATGTCCGGCGCCCCCTGGGTAACCAGGGTCTATGCCAACCCAATGTCTTGCCCATCCGGTGTGCCCTGAGAATGAGATACGTGCGACTCCTATCGGGATTTGTCGGCACATCGGGCGGCTTTGCTGGTCTTGTTTTACCATTGTCAAAATGTCTTGTAAATCGGGATTCTGAGTTTGATCGGGTCTTCCTGGGAGAAGGAATATCCTTCATTGACCGTGAGAGCTTGTGATGGGCTAAGTTGGGACACCCCTGTAGGGTATAAACTTTCGAGAGCCGTGCCCGCGGGTATGTGGCAGATGGGAATTTGTTAATATCCGGTTGTAGAGAACTTGACACTTGACTTAATTAAAATGCATCAACCGCGTGTGTAGCCGTGATGGTCTCTTTTCGGCGGAGTCCGGGAAGTTAACACGGTTTTGGGTTATGTTTGACATAAGTAGGAGTTCAGGATCATCTCTTGATCATTGCTAGCTTCACGGCCATTCCGTTGCTTCTCTTCTCGCTCTTATTTGCGTATGTTAGCCACCATATCATGCTTAGTCGCTGCTGCAACCTCACCACTTATCCATTCCTTACCCATAAGCTTAAATAGTCTTGATCTCGTGGGTTTTGAGATTGCTGAGTCCTCGTGACTCACCAGATACTACCAAAACAGTTGCAGGTGCCGATGATACCAGTGTAGGTGATGCAACCGAGCTCAGATGGGAGCTCAACGAAGATCTTGGTCATTGCTATGTTTCGTTTCATGTTGATCAGTAGTGGAGCCCAGTTGGGATGATCGGGGATCTAGCAGTTGGGTTATCTTCTTTTCTTTTGGATTCGTCCGTAGCCGGACTATGTGTGTACTCTAGATGATGTATGATTTATTTAAGTACTTGTGTGAAGTGGCGATTGTAAGCCAACTCTTTATCCCAGTCTTGTTCATTACATGGGATTGTGTGAAGATGACCCTTCTTGCGACAAAAACCACAATGCGGTTATGCCTCTAAGTCGTGCTTCGACACGTGGGAGATATAGCCGCATCGTGGGTGTTACAAGTTGGTAATCAGAGCCATCCCCGACTTAGGAGCCCCCTGCTTGATCGAATCGCCAGCGTTGTTGAGTCTGGAACAAAAATGTTTTGAGTCTTAGGATTATATATATCGGAGAGTAGGATTCTTTTTACTCCTCAGCCCCTTCGTCGCTCTGGTGAGGCCTCCTGACGTAGATGTTTTGTCTTTCCTCGCCTCAAATTTCACTACAAAAATTAGGATCACGCGGGTGTCTTGGGATCGTTCCGATATTCTTATGACAAGAACATTGTTCTTGGTGCCTCCTGACATTTAGGGGTTGTGGTAGTGTCCCGGGGAATTGAGCTCTGAGGTGTTGTCGTCATAATTTTATCGTTTCAGTTCTGGAATACCTGAGTTTTGCCGACAGCGAAAATCTCTTTTATGCAGTTGTTGGTGAGATAACCTCGACGCCACCCAGTACTGGGGAGTTCGGGAGTATTGCCATAGCTTGTATAATGGATGCTTTTCGAAGGTTGAGGTACACGATTTCCGAAGGTTTCTTGGTTATGTGTTGACGGATGGATACAGCTTGGATGTAGGGATTGTTAGTTTTGGGTGAGATATATATTGCTTCCCCTGTATCCCCAACACCAGATTGCATAACCAGAAAGTTTCGGGAGTTTTATAGGTGGGAATTCAAGTAGCTCTAGCTTTTTTTTCCGACAGATGCATGATATGAGATTGGGGTTCGACGTCTAGTGGTCCGCGTATCCACGGTTGTTTTTACAGTGGTCTCGTTGTGTCTTAAAGAACCCTTGGCTATGCTGGTTCGGGGACGCTTCGTATGCCATGTGCACTGCCTTGTACATGATGGTGTTGTACGATCGACCCCGTGTGGGCCCCACCATGAAAACTTCGGACGAAATCTCTATCATATGTTTGTTTCCGGCTTATTCTGCAAGCCAAATCATTTGTTTTGTTTTATTTGTGCTATTCGAGTTGCTTCGAAGTCAAGTGTTGAATCCATACCTTCCCTAAATGGTGTTCTCATATTGCTATGTGAATACTAATCCTTCTTGATCATCGAGATTGTCATGTCAATTTTTTCCTGCCGGCGTGCTTCTCTTCAAGTGGATCCGATCATTTCAACATCCGCAAGACCAATTCTAAGTTTTCTCAACGGTATTCTTTCCATCTGCCGCAAGTTGCCTTCGTTTACCCGCCCTCCCACCCTTTTCTTCATGGACTCAGATATCTTAATCAAGTATCCATCTTATGGATGTGAAGGTTCTCCATTCTTTTCCCGTCAATGTTCTTATCCGGTGATTCTCAGGAAGATACTAACGGAGCTTCAAGTTTATTATTCTTTGTCTTTTTTCTTCTCCGGTGGATTAATTTCAAGTTTCGGTGTTGATCATATCTTTTCCTTTTGTTTCACATATCTTCCCATGTGAATTTCTTATCCA
This sequence comes from Triticum dicoccoides, assembly GCF_002162155.2. Lineage (NCBI taxonomy): Eukaryota > Viridiplantae > Streptophyta > Magnoliopsida > Poales > Poaceae > Triticum > Triticum dicoccoides. The sequence continues at coordinate 125,382,869 of NC_041393.1, forward strand.
AGGCTCTCTTATTTATTCGCCTCTCCCAGTTCATATCCGGAGTGTTGAAGACATCTCGGAAGATTCGTGTTTCCATTCTTAATCCGTTCAAGTTATTTTGAGGTTGTTATCCCATTCAAGCCATTTAATTCAACCGGTGCAATCCCCCTTTCAATCAATCGTTCAATGGTGTATCTTTTAGTGGGCCCTAACCCACAGGTCTTTCCCAGTATATTACCTGACTCTTCTAATTCTTTCAGGAGAGATTATCAAATTCATTTCAAAGTTTGATGCAAGAATGAATTTCATGAGTCAGATGTTTTCCAAGACCGATTTTAAATGATTTTTCATTGTTGGCTCAACCTCTTTATTTTTCATTCTCCCGGAGTATCTCAACAATTCATGGTGGTGTTTCTCATCGTCATTCTCGGATTTTGAAGACTGAAGAAGAGTTCCTCTTAAATCCTTACCCGTTCTTCCAAAGATGCGTAGTTCAAGCTTGATGCCATCCTCTCGTACTTGTTTTTGATTGTGAGAATTCTTTTCACCCATCCAGAGCATTTCATGAGTTGTTTCCATTTCATTCCTCCGAAGGCCATCATTTCTGAATATTACTCATTCTCAGCCTTCAGCTCTTGTTCTCCAAATCTTACCGGTGAATCGTTCAAATATCCTCTAATCACTTCATGATCTCTTCATTCTCATGTATCTAAATCCCCTCAAGTATCTTCTTTCGTTTTCCAATTCTTCCCGGTGAATTGTGCCTTTGATACGTTCATTTTCAATTCTTACGGTGGTTCGTTCAAGATTTCTCTTCCTTCGTTATCGTACTAATTCATTCATTCTTTCGTTGTTTCAATCCCACCGGTGGTTCAATCAATACCTTCTCAAGCTTGCGCTATATCTCTTTTAATCCTTTCAACGGGAATAAGTAGTATGCCAAATCAATTGCTTGTCATCAATTTAATTTAATGAAAGATAAGCATACAATAAATCTTATTCTTATTTCCTCGAGGTGATTCAATTCTTTTCTTCCAAAGATTATTCATGATGAAGTAATTCTCGGTTCCAAGTTGTTCATCTTTTTTTCTAGAGTTCCAAGTTTTCTCAATTATCTTGTCGCGAAGCTCCATCTAAATCATTGCAAGGCTTCACCTTGTGTTTTCAATTTCCCTTTCTTTTTATCATCCTTTTATTACCGGAGTTCTTCATGGAGGCTCTACATGGTGGTTCGGCAAGGATTCCTTTCATCCTTCAATTGTTCTTCAAGATTTCTCTCGAAGTTAAGATCCGCCAAGTTGTACTCAAAATTAAACATGGTGCTCAACACATGTTTTGTTTTGAGGCGTTCAAGCATTCTTCATCTTGCATGCTGAAGTGCAATGCTTTCTACCTTATCTTTTGAGGTGGTGTTATGTCATTCTTGATCATTTCCCTCCGTGTTTCATGATTCACATGTTATCAAGAACGAGGTATTTTAAATCCATCAATCTCTTCGTTGGAGTTATCTTGGTATAGATTTCACCTAAAGCCTTCCCTAAGGAATGTTGTATTGTGGTGCTTATCAATGATCCAAGTTTTCTCCTATCCTCTCGGCAAAAGCAGTTTTCATCTCTTCGTTGATCTCAAGCAAGCATTTGTTTTCGGTAGTGGCAGAATTTCACCTCAAATTTTGAGAAGTGTTCCATAAGCCCACTACAAGCTTATTCGTTTCATTGTTGGTTTTCCAACAACTCCGTTATAACCTGCTTGGAAGGGTGCTTTCCAAGCTCATTTGTGGCAGAAGTTGGCATTTTCTTCTCCATTCTGTTATTCCAATGATCTACTTCTATTCTTTCTTACGAAGGCATTGTGTTGTTGCTCTTTTCACTCATCATCTCGAATTGTGAGGCTCGTGTTCTTTTCATGCTTATCCATTTAACTGGAGTGTTGTGCCCTCTCTTCAAGTTCTTTTCATCTTATCAAGTCTTGCATCTCTTTTCAACCGGAGTGCTGTCCGATTTTGATCTTCCTTGTTCCTTGTTTATCTCATTTCAACCAGAGTGATTTCAATTCCTTCTTGTCCATTGTACTCGTCATTCATAGCTTTGCAACCTCCAAGGTTCACATGGTGTTCCTTGTTTCTATTTTCTACCGTAGTGCTCTCAATTGTGTTCAACTCGGTTGTGTTCTTTCTTTCAACTTTTCAACCACTCAAGGTTCTTTGGATTCACTCTTTTGGCGAAGAAGCAACTTAGTTCTACCTCTTCTCTTCCTCTTCCGTTTTCTCTCCGATGCCATCCTAGATCTCGGGACGAGATCCTCTTGTAGTGGTGGAGTGTTGTAACGCCCCGAGACCGGCGCTCCAGATGCCTTCCATGTTTTCCGAGTTTCATCGTGTGATTTTGTTTTGTTCGTGCATTCATTTCTGCATCATGTGCATTGCATCATGTCATCTTGCACCCCTTTTTTAAAAACTCAACTAAATAAAATCGTATGGATCTTCGGTCCATTTAAATCGAGGGAATTCACATGGTGATTTCTCTTTATAACATATATCCTCCCAATATTATTAGGGATCTATAAAAAATAATATTCCATTGTTTTGGAATTAACCATGACACACTTGCAAAATATCCCATGCCGTTGTTATCTCAATTCTTGGTCTCCAACCTTGCCCATATTTTCTTTCATCATTTTCCGGAGCTCCACCAAAAATCTCAACATTTTTGGACACTTCAAAAAACCAAGTCCTAGTTCAAACCCATTTGAGTGAAATTCAAATGAGTTTGAATTTAAATCTTGCATTCGTGCCAACTTCTATTTTCTAGGATCAAGCTCATTTTTGTGAGTCCGGGAAAATTATCCGTGTGTCCAACTTATTCCCCTAACCTCTCTTTCTTTTCTTTCTTATCTCTATTTTGTTTTTATTTTCTTTAGAGTGGGTGAGAGAGAGAAGCCCAGCCGCCACTTGTATCCATCCGGACCAGTTGGCCCAAGGCCCAGCTCCGGCGCCCTTAACCCTAGCCCGCACCCAGCGCTCGATCCCCATTCTCTCCTCGATCCCCTCCGCCGCCACCCACGCGCAGCCCTCGATCCCCCTCGCGCCCTCGGCCCGTCCCTCCAGCGCCATCGTCACCCCGCCTCCGTTCGGCTCCCACACCGAAGTCCACCGCCGCGGCCCTGCCAAACATTGGTGAGCCCAACGCGCCCGCGCCCGATCTGCTTCGGCCCGCCTAGCTCATCATCTCCGCCCCGTGCCTCTTCTCAGCACCGGCCCGCCATGGATGCCGCCATGGATGCCGTTTTCCCCCGGCCTCTCCCTCGCCTCGCTGGTGCCTGATCCCCATCGCCTCCTCCCGTTCCTTGCCGCACCGCGCCTGAGCTCCTGTACCCAAGCCATCATCGCTCCTGCTGTAGGGACGCCATGGTCGAGACCGCCTCCTGCAGTTCCTCCACCGCGCCCTGTTTATCCTCCCGCGCCGCGCCTCCTTCCTCTCCGCCTCCCCAAGCAGCGCCCTCGTCGGCCAGAGTTCTTGCTACCGCCATTGTTGTTCGGGGCCAGCGCCTCGCCTCTGATTCGAACCAGGGGCCGACGCCTCCTTCGCTCGTCGTCTTCGAGCAGCTGCACCCCGACCGCCCCTTTCATCCTTGCGACTCCGTCGGTCGTCGCTGCCTGCTTCCTTGACCACCTCGACCATAGTCTCCTCTGCCATGATGCCTGTGGGCAGGGGGCCTTGTTTGCTTCCTCTTTCGGCAACTTCCGTTGACCAGCAACCGTGGCCCTCTGCTGCCTCACCCCGTTGTGGCCATCCCCTGCTTGTTTTGTCGCCGCTAAGACCCGTACCCAGACCGTCAAGCGTTCGGGGATTCACCAAGTACCCTTCGAATACACCGAGTACGACTACACACGACGATGCGCCAAGTACCTCTACCCATGACCCGAGAACGTCTATGACCTGTGTACAACTACCGTCGCCAAGACCGGATCGACAAGTACCCCAACAACGTGTGTACCACTACCGTCGACCCTCGAAGACTCCGTGGACGTCAAGTTCCTCGTCGTGACCCCGAACATCTACGTAACGTGTACAACTATCATCGTTGTGTACCACTACTTCCACTACCGTCGACATGTACGACTACTTCCACGACCCGCGAGTGCCACTACTTCCTTCGACGCTTCGAAGGTATAACCCCGAGACGACGACCGTGATCGAATTGTCGCTTGCGATGCCCCTCTTTTGCCATGCCACCGACACGTGGGGAACCCGGTATCCGGGATCACCCCACCTTCTTTTGCATGTTTCGTACGTCCACACTTTCTTTTGCACCGACATCTCGACGAGTTACTGGGATCGAAATGTTGCCGTGGCATCATTTTCGGATTCGTTGTCGTGGCACCCGTTTTGTTCCACCATGGTGACAAATGCTTCATATCATGCTCATGTCAACATTTTCATAAAAAATGCATAAACCTTGATTACATCATCCGCATCATGATAACAGCATTTAAATGCTTAAAATTGTTGTTGCATTAAATTGCTAAATAACATGGGGATTTTTCGGAATTGTTGTTTGTTGTTTCCCGCCTCACTTAAACTTGCCTAAATAGGTGGTTTGCTCATGTTTCACCTTTTGCCATGTTTAACGATATTTAATATTGTTGTGTTCCTAAACAAGAGAGAACTAAATAATTGATGTGGTGTTTCATCAATATACAACTCGTTGCATATTGAGTTCCACTTAATTTGTAGTATTGTTTGTTGCACATTGCCATGTCATGCCTCATTAAACCGGACATGCATCATACTTGTTTGTGCATCAGGACATGTTTATGTGATGGTTGTTTACCATGTTGTTTGCTTCTTTCCGGTTTGCTTCTCTCGTTAGCTTCGGTTTCGTTCCGGAGTTGTGAGGATTCGTTCGACTACGTCTGTTTGTCTTCTTCATGGACTCGTTCTTCTTCCTATCGGGATCTCAGGAAAGATGACCATTACCCTCGATATCACTTCTATCTTTGCTTCCTAGTTGCTTCGTTCTTTCGCTATGCTGCGCTACCTATCACTTGTTTACCATGCCTCCCATATTGCCATGTCAGCCTTAACCTTTTCACCCTTCCTAGCAAACTGTTGCTTGGCTATGTTACTACTTTGCTCAGCCCCTCTTATAGCGTTGTTAGTTGCAGGTGAAGTTGAAGATTGCTCCATGATGGACAGGATTATGTTGGGATATCACAATATCTCTTATTTAATTAATGCATCTATATACTTGGTAAAGGGTGGAAGGCTCGGCCTTATGCCTCGTGTTTTGTTCCACTCTTGCCGCCCTAGTTTCCGTCATACCGGTGTTATGTTCCTTGATTTTGCGTTCCTTACGCGGTTGGGTGATTTATGGGACCCCCTTGACAGTTCGCTTTGAATAAAACTCCTCCAGCAAGGCCCAACCTTGGTTTTAACATTTGCCACCTAAGCCTTTTTCCCTTGGGTTCTGCAGACTCAAGGGTCATCTTTATTTTTTTTTCCCCGGGCCAGTGCTCCTCCGAGTGTTGGTCCAACCTGGGCGATGTCCGGCGCCCCCTAGGCAACCAGGGTCTATACCAAACCGACGTCTTGCCCATCCGGTGTGCCCTGAGAACGAGATACGTGCGACTCCTATCGGGATTTGTCGGCACATCGGGCGGCTTTGCTGGTCTTGTTTTACCATTGTCGAAACATCTTGTAAACCGGGATTCCGAGTTTGATCGGGTCTTCCTGGGAGAAGGAATATCCTTCGTTGACCGTGAGAGCTTGTGATGGGCTAAGTTGGGACACCCCTGCAGGGTATAAACTTTCGAGAGCCGTGCCCGCGGTTATGTGGCAGATGGGAATTTGTTAATATCCGGTTGTAGAGAACTTGACACTTGACTTCTTTAAAATGCATCAACCGCATGTGTAGCCGTGATGGTCTCTTTTTGGCAGAGTCCGGGAAGTGAACACGGTTTTGGGTTATGTTTGACGTAAGTAGGAGTTCAGGATCACCTCTTGATCATTGCTAGCTTCACGGCCGTTCCGTTGCTTCTCTTCTCGCTCTTATTTGCGTATGTTAGCCACCATATCATGCTTAGTCGCTGCTGCAACCTCACCACTTATCCATTCCTTACCCATAAGCTTAAATAGTCTTGATCTCGCGGGTTTTGAGATTGCTGAGTCCTCGTGACTCACCAGATACTACCAAAACAGTTGCAGGTGCCGATGATACCAGTGCAGGTGATGCAACCGAGCTCAGATGGGAGCTCAACGAAGATCTTGGTCGTTGTTATGTTTCGTTTCATGTTGATCAGTGGTGGAGCCCAGTTGGGACGATCGGGGATCTAGCAGTTGGGTTATCTTCTTTTCTTTTGGCTTCGTCCGTAGCCGGACTATGTGTGTACTCTGAATGATCTATGATTTATTTAAGTACTTGTGTGAAGTGGCGATTGTAAGCCAACTCTTTATCCCAGTCTTGTTCATCACATGGGATTGTGTGAAGATGACCCTTCTTGCGACAAAAACCACAATGCGGTTATGCCTCTAAGTCGTGCTTCGACACGTGGGAGATATAGCCGCATCATGGGTGTTACAAGTTGGTAATCAGAGCCATCCCCGACTTAGGAGCCCCCTGCTTGATCGAATCGCTGGCGTTGTTGACTCTAGAACAAAAATGTTTTGAGTCTTAGGATTATATATATCAGAGAGTAGGATTCTTTTTACTCCTCAGCCCCTTCGTCGCTCTGGTGAGGCCTCCTGACATAGATGTTTTGTCTTTCCTCGCCTCAAATTTCACTAAAAAAAATTAGGATCACGCGGGTATCTTGGGATTGTTCTGATATTCTTATGACGAGAGCATTGTCCTTGGTGCCTCCTGACATTTAGGGGTTGTGGCAGTGTCCCGGGGAGTTGAGCTCCGAGGTGTTGTCGTCATAATTTTATCGTTGCAGTTCTGGAATACCTGAGTTTTGCCGACATCAAAAATCTCTTTTATGCAGTTGTTGGTTAGATAACCTTGATGCCTCCCAGTACTGGGGAGTTCGGGAGTATTGCCATAGCTTGTATAACGGATGCTTTTCGAAGGTTGAGGTACACGATTTCCGAAGGTTTCTTGGTTATGTGTTGACGGATGGATACAGCTTGGATGTAGGGATTGTTAGTTTTGGGTGAGATATATATTGCTTCCCCTGTATCCCCAACACCAGATTGCATAACCAGAAAGTTTCGGGAGTTTTATAAGTGGGAATTCAAGTAGCTCTAGCTTTTTTTTCCGACAAATGCATGATATGAGATTGGGGTGCGACGTCTAGTGGTCCGCCTATCCACGGTCGTTTTTATAGTGGTCTCGTTGTGTCTTAAAGAACCCTTCGCTATGCTGGTTCGGGGACGCTTCGTATGCCATGTGCACTGCCTTGTACATGATGGTGTTGTACGATCGACCCCGTGTGGGCCCCACCACGAAAACTTCGGACGAAATCTCTATCATATGTTTGTTTCCGGCTTATTCTGCAAGCCAAATCATTCTTTTTGTTTTATTTGTGCTATTCGAGTTGCTTCGAAGTCAAGTGTTAAATCCATACCTTCCCTAAATGGTGTTCTCATATTGCTATGTGAATACTAATCCTTCTTGATCATCGAGATTGTCATGTCAATTTTTTCCTACCGGCGTGCTTCTCTTAAAGTGGATCCGATCATTTCAACATCCGCAAGATCAATTCTAAGTTTTCTCAACGGTATTCTTTCCATCTGCCACAAGTTGCCTTCGTTTACCCGCCCTCCCACCCTTTTCTTCAAGGACTCAGATATCTTAATCAAGTATCCATCTTATGGATGTGAAGGTTCTCCATTCTTTTCCCGTCAATGTTCTTATCCGGTGATTCTCAGGAAGATACTAACGGAGCTTCAAGTTTATTATTATTTGTCTTTTTTCTTCTCCGGTGGATTAATTTCAAGTTTTGGTGTTGATCATATCTTTTCCTTTTGTTTCACATATCTTCCCATGTCAATTTTTTATCCAAGGCTCTCTTATTTATTCGCCTCTCCCAGTTCATATCCGGAGTGTTGAAGAGATCTCGGAAGATTCATGTTTCCATTCTTAATCCGTTCAAGTTATTTTGAGGTTGTTATCCCATTCAAGCCATTTAATTCAACCGGTGCAATCCCCCCTTTCAATCAATCGTTCAATGGTGTATCTTTTAGTGGGCCCTAACCCATAGGTCTTTCCCAGGATATTACCTGACTCTTCTAATTCTTTCAGGAGCGATTCTCAAATTCATTTCAAAGTTTGATGTAAGAATGAATTTCATCAGTCAGATGTTTTCCATGACCGATTTTAAATGATTTTTCATTGTTGGCTCAACCTCTTTGTTTTTCATTCTCCCGGAGTATCTCAACAATTCATGGTGGTGTTTCTCATCGTCATTCTCGGATTTTGAAGACCGAAGAAGAGTTCCTCTTAAATCCTTACCCGTTCTTCCAAAGATGTGTAGTTCAAGCTTGATGCCATCCTCTCGTACTTGTTTTTGATTGTGAGAATTCTTTTCACACATCCAGAACATTTCATGAGTTGTTTCCATTTCTTTCCTCCGAAGGCCATCATTTCTGAATATTACTCATTCTCAGCCTTCAGCTCTTGTTCTCCAAATCTTACCGGTGAATCATTCAAATATCCTCTAATCAATTCATGATCTCTTCGTTCTCGTGTATCTAAATCCCCTCAAGTATCTTCTTTCGTTTTCCAATTCTTCCCGGTGAATTGTGCCTTTGATACGTTCATTTTCAATTCTTACGGTGGTTCGTTCAAGATTTCTCTTCCTTCGTTATCGTACCAATTCATTCATTCTTTCGTTGTTTCAATCCCACCGGTGGTTCAATCAATACCTTCTCAAGCTTGCGCTATATCTCTTTTAATCCTTTCAACGGGAATAAGTAGTATGCCAAATCCATTGCTTGTCATCAATTTAATTTGATGAAAGATAAGCATACAATAAATCTTATTCTTATTTCCTCAAGGTGATTCAATTCTTTTCTTCCAAAGATTGTTCATGATGAAGTAATTCTCGGTCACTGAACCCGCAAATTGATCATCAAAACATACATCAAGTAGATCACGTGAATATCCCATTGTCACCACAAATAAGGACATGCAAGACATACATCAAGTGTTCTCAAATCCTTAAAGACTCAATCCAATAAGATAACTTCAAAGGGAAAACTCAATCCATTACAAGAAGGTAGAGGGGGAGAAACATCATATGATCCAACTATAATAGCAATTCTCGCGGTACATCAAGATTGTACCAAATCTAGAACACAGGAGAGAAAGAGAGAGAGAGAGAGAGAGAGAGAGAGAGAGAGAGAGAGAGAGATCAAACACATAGCTACTAGTACATACCCTCAGCCCTGAGGGTGAACTACTCCCTCCTCGTCATGGAGAGCGCCGGGATGATGAAGATGGCCACCGGTGATGGTTCCCCCCTCCAGCAGGGTGTTGGAACAGGGTCCCGATTGGTTTGTCGTGGCTACAGAGACTTGCGGCGGCGGAACTCCCGATCTAAGTTCTGTTTATGGAAGTTTGGGGATATATAAGAGGTGTTGGCGTCGGGAACAAGTCAGGGGGGTGCACGAGGCAACCACGAGGTAGGGGGCGCGCCCAGGGGGTAGGGCGTGCCCTCCACCCTCGTGGTGGCCTCGGGACTCTTCTGGTCCATCTCCGATGCTCTGTGGGCTTCTTTTGGTCCAAAAATAATCTCCTTAAATTTTCAGGTCAATTAGACTCTGTTTGATATTCCTTTACTGCAATACTCAAAAACAAGGAAAAACAGAAACTGGCACTGGGCTCTAGGTTAATAGGTTAGTCCCAAAAATCATATAAAATATCATATAAATGCATATAAAACATCCAAGATGGATAATATGATAGCATGGAACAATCAAAAATTATAGATACGTTGGAGACATATCAAGCATCCCCAAGCTTAATTCCTGCTCGTCCTTGAGTAGGTAAATGATAAAAACAGAATTTTTGATGTGGAATGCTACCTAACATATTTATCCATATAATTTTCTTTATCGTGGCATGAATGTTCAGATCTGAAATATTCAAAACAAAAGTTTAATATTGACATAAAAACAATAATACTTCAAGCATACTAATAAAGCAATCATGTCTTCTCGAAATAGCATGGTCAAAGAAAGCTATCCCTACAAAATCATATAGTCTGGCTATGCTCTATCTCCATCGCACAAAATATTTCAATCATGCACAACCCCGATGACAAGCCAAGCAATTGTTTCATACTTTTGATGTTCTCAAACGTTTTCAACCTTCACGCAATACATGAGTGTGAGCCATGGATATGGCACTATGGTGGAAGAGAATATCGTGGTTGTGGAGAAGACAAAAAGGAGGAAGATATTCTCACATCAACTAGGCGTATCAACGGGCTATGGAGATGCCCATCAATAGATATCAATGTGAGTGAGTAGGGATTGCCATGCAATGGATGCACTAGAGCTATAAGTGTATGAAAGCTCAAAAAGAAACTAAGTGAGTGTGCATCCAACTTGCTTGCTCACGAAGACCTAGGTCATTTGAGGAAGCCCATCATTGAATATACAAGACAAGTTCTATAATGAAAAATTCCCACTGGTGTATGAAAGTGACAAAATAGGAGACTCTCTATCATGAAGATCATGGTGCTACTTTAAAGCACAAGTGTGGAAAAAGGATAGTAACATTGCCCCCTCTGTCTTTTTCTCTCATTTTTTCCTTTTTTTCTTTCTCTTTTTTTTCTTTTTTTCTCCTCTTTTTTTTATTTTTTGTCTGCAGTCTCATCCCGACTTGTGGGGGAATCATAGCCTCCATCATCCTTTCCTCGCATGGGACAATGCTCTAATAATGAAGATCGTCACACTTTTATTTACTTACAACTCGAAAAATTACAACTCAATGCTTAGAAAAAAATATGACTCTATGGGAATGCCTCCGGCGGTGTGCCGGGATGTGCAATGAATCAAGAGTGACATGTATGAAAGAATTATGAAAGTTGGCTTTGCCACAAATACAATGTCAACTACATGATCATGAACAACAATATAACAATGACGAAACATGTCATAATAAACGGAACGGTGGAAAGTTGCATGGCAATATATCTCGGAATGGCTATGGAAATGCCATAATAGGTAGGTATGGTGGCTATTTTGAGGAAGGTATATGGTTGGTGTATGGTACCGGCGAAAGTTGCGCGGTACTAGAGAGGCTAGCAATGGTGGAAGGGTGAGATTGCGTATAATCCATGGACTCAACATTAGTCATAAAGAACTCACATACTTATTGCAAAAATCTATTAGTCATCAAAACAAAGTACTACACGCATGCTCCTAGGGGGATAGATTGGTAGGAAAAGACCATTGCTCGTCCCCGACCGCCACTCATGAGGAAGACAATCAAAAAAATAAATCATGCTCCAAGTTCGTCACATAACGGTTCACCATACGTGCATGCTACGGGAATCACAAACTTTAACACAAGTATCTCTCAAATTCACAACTACTCACTAGCATGACTCTAATATCACCATCTTCATATCTCAAAACAATTATAAAGAATCAAACTTCTCATAGTATTCAATGCACTTTATATGAAAGTTTTTATTATATCCCTCTTGGATGCCTATCATATTAGGACTAAATTCATAACCAAAGCAAATTACCAAGACGTTTAGAGACTCTCAAAATAATTTAAGTGAAGCATGACAGTTCACAATTTCTTCAAAATAAAACCACCGTCGTGCTCTAAAAATATATAACTGAAGCACTAGAGCAAATGACATACTACTCCGAAAGATATAAGTGAAGATCAATGAGTAGTAGAATAATTATGCAACTATGTGAAGACTCCCTAACATTAAAGAATTTTAGATCTTGAGATATTATTCAAATAGCAAGAAAAACAAAATAAAATGACATTGCAAGGATAGCACATATCATGTGAAGAAGCAAAAACTTAGGCTCAACCAAAACTGACCGATAGTTGTCGAAGAAGAAAGGTGGGATGCCAATCGGGCATCCCCAAGCTTAGATGCTTGAGACTACTTGAAATATTAATTAGGGATTCCTTGGGCATCCCCAAGCTTGAGCTTTTTTGTCTCCTTAATTCCTTTTATATAACGGTTTCCCTAAATCTCAAAAACTTCATACACACAAAACTCAACAAGAACTCGTGAGATAAGTTAGTATAAATCAACGCAATAACCTTATCATTCTCTACTATAGCAAATAACTAAAATTATTATTTTATATTGCCTACTAAATGCCTCTGCATATTTAACATTCCTATCCTCAAATAGAATCATTAAACAAGCAAACATATGCAAACATAACAGCAATTTGTCTAAACAGGACAGTCTATAAAGAATGCAAGGGAATCATACTTCCCTAACTCCAAAAATTCTGAAAAATTACCACACTGTAGAAAATCTGTTGTTACTCATTGTGTCAAAATTTCAAGATTTTATCATGTTCTTACTGTTCACCAATATTCAAAACATTACAGCAAACTTTCTGATTTCAAAACAACAACGTATAGACTTGTAAAATAAGCATGGTAAAGGCTATACTTGAGTTTTTTATTGAACTAAAATATATAAAACATGTCTCTGAATAGAAGCAAGCAAATAGAAACAAAATAAGATGACGCTTAAAGCAAAGCACATATCATGTGGTGAATAAAAATATAGCTCCAAGTAAAGTTACCGATGAACGAAGACGAAAGAGGTGATGCCTTCCGGGGCATCCCAAAGCTTAGTTGCTTAGTTTTCCTTGAATATTACCTTGGGGCGCCTTGGGCATCCCCAAGATTAGGCTCTTGACACTCCCTATTCCATAGTCCATTGAATCTTTACCCAAAACTTGAAAACTTCACAACACAAAACTCAACAGAAAATCTTATGAGCTCCGTTAGTATAAGAAAATAAATCACCACTTAGTTACTGTTGTGAACTCATTCTAAAATCATATTGGTGTTTTATCTACTGTATTCCAACTTCTACATGGTTCATACCCTCTGATAGTACTCATAGATTCATCAAAATAAGCAAACAACACACAGAAAACAGAATCTGTCAAAAACAGAACAGCCTGTAGTAATCTGGAAACTTTCCATACTTCTGTAACTCCAAAAATTCTGAAAACTTAGGACAATCTAGGAAATTTGTATATAAATCATGTGTCAAAAATTCAGATCAAAAGCACATTCCAGTGAATTTTAAAATTCCTGGACTGAGCACAAAAGTTTCTTTTTTTGCACAGAATCAAGTCAACTATCATCCACACTATCCCAAAGGCTTTACTTGGCACTTTATTGGAAAAAAAGCTATAAAACGTGATTACTACAGTATCATAATAATGTGAACACACAAAAACATTAAGGGTAAATATTGGGTTGTCTCCCAAGAAGCGCTTTTCTTTAATGTCTTTCTAGCTAGGCATAATGATTTCAATGATGCTCGCATGGAAGATAAGAATTGAAACATAAAGAGAGAATCATGAAGCATATGACTAGCACATTTAAGTCTAACCTACTTCCTATGCATAGGGATTTTCTGAGAAAACAACTTATGGGAACAAGAATCAACTAGCATTGGAAGGCAAAACAAGCATAACTTCAAAACTTTCAATACATAGAGAGGAAACTTGATATTATTGCAATTCCTACAATCATATATTCCTCCCTAATAATAATTTTCAGTAGCATCATGAATGAATTCAACAATATAACCATCACATAAGTCATTCTTTTCATGATCTACAAGCATAGAAGTTTTACTACTCTCCACATAAGCAAAATTCTTCTCATTTGGAATAGTGGGAGTATCATAAGAAACTCGAATACTATAAATTGTTTCCACATTAAAAGAGTAATGTTAAGAAAAAGGATAATCATAACCATGACAAGTTTTATAAATATAATCATCACTACTTTTTATAACATAAGTATCATCACAATAATCATCATAAGTAGCAACTTTGTTCTCATCATAATCAATTGAAACCTCTTCCAAGATAGTGGAATCATTACTAAATAAAGTCATGACCTCTCCAAATACACTTTCATAATTATCACAATAAGATTCAACACCCTCCAAAATAGTGGGATCATTACTTCCTAAAGTTGACACTCTTCCGAACCCACTTTCATCAATATAATCATCATAAATAGGAGGCATGCTATCATCATAATAAATTTGCATATCAAAACTTGGGAGACTAAAAATATCATCTTCACTAAAACTAGCATCCCCAAGCTTGGAATAAACATTAATTGCAGCAAATAAATTCTCAAGCATGTCATTCTCATTAAACATAGCATCCCTAAGCTTGGGCCTTTGCGCATATCATAAGCATAATCACTCTCATCATTAATAGTATGGATAGCACCAATAGTATAGAAATTATTATCATCACAATTTTCTAAGTTCATGCCAAAAATATTCTCAAGATTATAACAAGTATCATTACTTTCCCAATCATAGTCATCACAATTAGTAATAGACATAACAATAATAGGAGCAACATCATTTGGGAGGGATACCTTTTTACCTTTGCTTCTCCGTCTTTTCTTTTTCTTCTTCACATCATGTGTGGGTTTAATCCTATTTTTGGAGCTCCTTATTGATGAGATTGGTTGAATAGAAAGCTCATCCTCGTTACCAGATTCATCATAAGAAAAAATAGAAGGATATTGGGAAACCTTTTCCCTTTCATTAGTATTCTCTTCATCTTATATTTGTTTTCTTGTCTTTAAGTAATTGGCAATATAAGGATTCTCAAAGCAATTTACCGCATAATACATGTAAATTTTCTCTAGATCAAAATCAAGGACTCTCTCAAGGCTAAATTCTGGAATATCCTTAGTCATACGTTTCATTTCTTCATAACCCAAAAGCAAACTAAGTTCATTATGATGCGCAAGGGAAATCAAGTCATCACAATTTTTGTACACGATTCGATCATGAAACAATTTGCATTGGAGATTTAAATGGCCATGTTCATTGCAAAGTTCACAAGGATGGCAAAGAAAATTTAAATATTCAGCACAAACATCTAGCCTCTGCAACCATTTAGTTTCTAAATACTTATGCCTCTTGAAAAATCTATCTTCCCTTTTTGGTGTGTACTTGCAAACTCTATGCACTCCACAAAAGTTGACATGCTTATAAGAGACATTTTTATCATGACTAGTGCAATCATCATTAGTACTATGGATATTCAAAGAGTTCATGCTAACAACATTGCAATCATGCTCATCATTGATAGATTGTATGCCAAACATTTTATTGCATTCTTCTTCTAACACTTCGGCACAATTATCGGAATCCTTATTTTCACTAAATACACTAAAAAGATGAAGCATATAAGGCAACCTCAATTCCATCTTTTTTTTCTTTTATATACTAAACTAGTGATAAAACAAGAAATTAAAAGATTCGATTGCAAGATCTAAAGATATACCTTCAAGCACTAACCTCCCCGACAAGTGCCATACAACAGTAGCAAATTTCCCTCAAGTGGATGACCTAAGATTTATCAATCCGTGGGAGGCGTAGGATGAAGATGGTCTCTCTCAAACAACCCTGCAAGCAAATAACAAAGAGTCTCTTGTGTCCCCAACACACCCAATACAATGGTAAATTGTATAGGTGCACTAGTTCGGTGAAGAGATGGTGATACAAGTGTAGTATGGATGGTAGATATAGGTTTTTGTAATCTGAAAATATAAAAATAGCAAGGTAGCAAGTAACAAAAGTGAGCGAAAATGGTATTGCAATGCTTCGAAACAAGGCCTAGGGTTCATACTTTCACTAGACCAAGTTCTCTCAACAATGATAACATAATTAGATCATATAACAATCCCTCAACATGCAACAAAGAGTCACTCAAAAGTCACTAATAGCGGAGAACAAACAAAGAGATTATTGTAGGGTAAGAAACCACCTCAAAGTTATTCTTTCCAATCAATCCATTGGGCTATTCCTATAAGTGTCACAAACAGCCCTAGAGTTCGTAGTAAAATAACACCTTAAGACACACATCAACAAAAATCCTAATGTCACCTAGATACTCCAATGTCACCTCTAGTATCCACAGGTTTGATTATATGATATGCATCACACAAGCTCAGATTCATCTATTCAAACCAACACAAAGAACTTTAAAGAGTGCCCCAAAGTTTCTACCGGAGAGTCAAGATGAAAACGTGTGCCAACCCCTATGCATAAGTTCACAAGGTCACTGAACTTGCAAGTTGGTCACCAAAACATACATCAAGTAGATCACATGAATATCTCATTGTCACCACAGATAAGCACATGCAAGACATACATCAAGTGTTCTCAAATCCTCAAAGACTCAATCCGATAAGATAACTTCAAAGGGTAAACTCAATCCATTACAAGAAGGTAGAGGGGGAGAAACATCATATGATCCAACTATAATAGCAAAGCTCGCGGTACATCAAGATCGTGCCAAATCAAGAACACGAGAGAGAGAGAGATCAAACACATAGCTACTGGTACATACCCTCAGCCCCGAGGGTGAACTACTCCCTCCTTGTCATAGAGAGCGTCAGGATGATGAAGATGGCCACCGGTGATGGTTCTCCCCTCCGGCAGGGTGCCGGAACAGGGTCCCGATTGGTTTTTCATGGCTATAGAGGCTTGCGGTGGCGGAATTCCCGATCTAGGTTCTGTTCTGGAAGTTTGGGGATATATAAGAGGTGTTGGCGTCGAGAACAAGTCAGGGGGGTCCAAGAGGCAGCCACGAGGTAGGGGCGCGCCTAGGGGGTAGGGCGCGCCCTCCACCCTCGTGGTGGCCTATGGACTCTTCTGGTCCATCTCCAATGATCCATGGGCTTCTTCTGGTCCAAAAATAATCTTCGTAAATTTTCAGGTCAATTGGACTCCGTTTGATATTCCTTTATTGTGATACTTAAAAACAGGGAAAAAACAGAAACTGACACTGGGCTCTAGGTTAATAGGTTAGTTCCAAAAATCATATAAAATATCATATAAATGCATATAAAACATCCAAGATGGATAATATAATAGCATGCCAACAATCAAAAATTATAGATATGTTGGAGACGTATCAAGTATCAGAGAGGTATCTCTGGACGCTCTCGGTAATACACATCATAAGCTTGCAAGCAAACGACTAAGGAGTTGGTCACGAGGTGATGTATTACGGAATGAGTAAAGATACTTGCCGGTAATGAGATTGAACTAGGTATGAAGATACCGACGATCGAATCTCGGGCAAGTAACATACCGGTGGACAAAGGGAATTACGTATGTTGTCATAACGGTTCGCCCGATAAAGATCTTTGTAGAATATGTAGGAGCCAATATGGGCATCCAGGTTCCACTATTGGTTATTGACCAGAGAGGTGTCTCGATCATGTCTGCATAGTTCTTAAACCCGTAGGGTCCGCACGCTTAACGTTCGATGACGATTTAGTATTAAATGAGTTATGTGATTTGGTGACCGAATGTTGTTTGGAGTCCCGGATGAGATCACGGACATGAAGAGGAGTCTCGAAATGGTCGAGAGGTAAAGATTGATAGTTCGGACCCGAACCGGTAATGCATTTTTTGCTAATAAATATAAATAATCGCCAGTACCTTCCATATAAATTTCTTTTCATTTTCTATTTTCATGCATTAATAAGCTTCACAGCATTGATTGTTGACTGGTTTCCAAAAACTGGATGGTATTGATTCCCTCGTAAAAGATTTCCATTCTTAAACAATTCTACTATAATCTTGTTAAAAATAGTCTAAATACTCGAACACTTGTACTCCGGTAGCTACATACCCTATGATTATTCTAGGTTTTTGATACCTTCAAACGTTTCTGATATATTTGTAAGTCCATAGTCAAGTTTTTGCAAAATACGGTGCAACTCATGGTGTTTCTCTATATGTACATACCTAGAATGGAATATACCCTATGATTTATTCTAGATTTTAGATACCTACACACGTAGTCCGATGTATTTGTAATATCTAAGTTTTCGCAAAAAAATCAGTGCACACTCAAAGTATTTCTTTGTATGTACGTGCCTTGATGTAAAAATGATATTGGTATATACCCATAAATATAAGTGGATACCCCCGCAAAAAAAATATAAGTGGATACATGTACGTAAACCAACTACCTTGACAAATGATTTTTTGCGTTCCTATAAATATGAGCATCTATACAAGATACCAGATAGAGATGTAGCAGAGGTGTGATACTCGACGAATCATACTAAAATATTGTGGCTACATACCCAAAACAATATCTCTTATACTCAAAGAATTTGTGGGTATATACCGAAAACACAGCAAGGTATCGTACAAAGAGAAATAATTTTAGTTACATACCCACCACTTTACGCATACATGTATCTTTTCAAAAGGGCACGTTATCAATACTTGTGTAGTGTGTACAGCAAAAATTAGGCAGCTTTTAATCATTTCCTTTTATGCATTAATTAGTACAAGTTTTTCACACGCACATGCATAGCTAGGATTAGGGGGGTGTTTGTTTCCAGGGACTTTTTGGTGTAGTGACTAGAAAAAGTCCCTAGCAAACCAAACAGGGTGGAACTTTTTTGGGACTTTTTGCTAAAAGTCCTTAGAAGCACCTCCTTGAGAGTCTTTTTCAAAAAGTCCCAGGGAGTAGAAAAAGTCTTAGGACTAGAGAAACAAACACCACCTAGGTAGTTTCTCGTTTTCTAAGGAATGTTTTGGTACATGCATTCTAATTAATGCCTCCATCCAAATCTGAGCAAGTGGCCATTGATTCACACACAGTTATAGGAAATTAATTAGTACACTGCAGTAACTTTCCAATTAAGTATTGCAAACAGTTATACCCGTTAGTGTCTATGCCTACCACGTCGGCACACATCGTAAAGCAATCCAAAGGTAGACAGTCAAGGAGCTTGGGCACCTAGGTGTCCCAAATTGTCGTCCTATATATATAGGACGATAGTATTCGGACACCAGAAGTGTTTTGAGGGGTATTGGGTACTTATCGGGTCACCGGAAGGGGTTTCGGGCACCCCCGGCAAAAGATATGGGCCTTATGGGCCAAGGGGGAAACACACCAGCCACAAGGGGCTGGTGCGCCCCCCATATGGGCCGGCCTAAAGAGAGGAAGGAAAGGGGGGAAGGGAAAGGAAGGTGTGGATTAGGATTCCCA